>NC_141336.1:16953026-17248026 GCF_037954235.1 Aulostomus chinensis | reverse complement strand
GACGCCGGTTAGGCACCTGATTCCGATTCACGTGTATTTAATGCACATATTCATTAGTCAGGGTGGTGTATAAAATCTCAAATCAGACAAATAAATTCATTACATAATTACTGGAGGAAGTATGTAAGTCAGTTCACATGCCCCCCCCCCCCCCCCGCCCAAACTATCCATGGTATCCTGCAACTGCATGAGAAGTCACAAATCCATGTTGAGGTGACTTTGATCTGAGCGTAATCCTGTTATGCCCCCCTGCATTCAGGTCCTCCATCTGAACTCTTTATATGTGACAAGCACTCTTAATCAGGTGCCTGGTGGTTTGTTGGTTTTGGGGAGATTTTTTTTTCTTTTTTTGGGGGTGGGGTGGTGCTGTCATTTGGTCTGAGGAACAAGCACCCCAGACCCAGAGCTGCCTGGTCTGTGTAACAGCCTCCCCCCCCCCCCCCCCCCCCCCCCCCCCCACACACACACACACACTCACATCACCACCACCACCTCCTCCTAGTAAACAGTCCATTAGCGTAGTGCTCCAAGGTAAACATATTTACTGGCTGGTGACGGCTTGCCAGTGTGGCTCCTCAGGCCCCCGTGGCAGAGGGGATTTCATTAAGCAGAGGGCAGGGGGAGAACGGAGGAAATTAATGTGCCATTCAAGATGATTTCTTTGTTTCCCATCAACATGATCACAGACAGGCCGCAGGGAAGAGATGATTTACGCACACAAAGGAAAGAGACAGGGAGGGTAAGAGGGAGGGAGAAGAAAATATCACAAAAGGCTCCCAGTGCGTGAAATGTCTTCCTTTTGGTGAAAATGCTCTTGTCATGATTTTTGTTATGGCTTCAAGTACTGGGATTGTTTTCAATCAGAAAAGCTTTCTTGTTTGTCATTAAGGATTGGAAAAGGAAGTATTTCTCAGCTAAAGCACCAACAGGCACAACACTGTAATACCGTCCCCCCCCCCCCCCAACCACCCAACTCTCTCTCTCACTCACACAAACACACACACACACACACACACACACACACGCAAACGCACACAATCTACACACAGTAATCCAACCAATACGCTGATGTCCTGCAGCTTAGGAACCTGTTTCACAATAGTTGTTTTTTTTGTTCAAACGGTTTCTCTGCTGCCTGGAGGTTATTATTCTGTGGCCTGCCTTGTTTATTAATAACTGTGGCTTACCAATTAATAATGTGAAAAATAAATATTCAGCCAATGGCAGAATACTGGCGATGTTGTGACACAGCTGTGCTGTTGTTTACAGAAGCATGAAGGGAATTTTCCCAAAGAATTACCACAAATTGGACTTTTGTATACTTAATAAAACATATGTTTTTATGGTTTTGGTAACAAGTCCCAGAGTCATTTTCACTGTATCCAGTTTTTGAATTTAAATGTGACCTAATGTATTTACGTGTATTGGGTCTTTTTGCCATTTTTTTTTTTTTTTAAACAAGTGGGACGTAATACAGCAGGCGACTTGGACTATGAGAAATACAGGAAGTGATTCATAAGAGCTGGATGCTAGCCTAGGAGAATCCTTCATCAAGAATGATTAATTTCAGTCATTTATAAAGGTTTCACGCACATCTGAAAACAAACCCAAGCAGGTTTGTTGAACCCCCTGGTACATAAATAAACATGGTTTTTCATCGACTTGTTTCCAGAAAATTAAACCAAAAATAGAAAATATAAGCAAACAAATACAGAACCGCTATAGCTGCCGTACAGGGAACCATACAGTATCTTTATAATGAGACACTTATCTGATACAGGACAGACCTTCTCTGTCCACATCCAATCTTGATTCTGTAGTCCAGTGATCCTCAATAGGTGGACCCAGGGCCGCATCCGGCCTGCCGGCGACCTATTTGTTGCTCCCGAACTGTTATTCCTTCACTGTGTGTTTTGGTTGGGTCAGCACCTCATGACATGGTGGCAACAGGGAGGTTCGGGAGGTTTCCCGAATGGCCGGTCCAGCACTGCATTTATACTCCACCCTGTCCTCGCGGCCGCAGCATGTACAGACAGGTACAGTGATAATCCACAAGCTACCGCACTTGCACTTCACTCGCAACCCCCCATCCCCCGGGACGCGATATACTGGCCGGGACTCGTCTCCCTGCCAATAATGCACAGACAGCCTGTTAATGGGTTACTCAGCCAGCGCAGTTTTTTTAAACTTCAATCCCAGCAGCCTTTGGGTGTGAGGCGGGGTTCACCCTGGACAGGTCACCAGTCCATCACAGGGCCAACACATAGAGACAGACAACCATTCACACTCACAGTCACACCTACAGTCAATTTAGAGTATCAATCAGCCTCGTCCCCTCTTGATGTCTTTGGACTGTGGGAGGAAGCTGGAGAACCAGAGAGAACCCACACAGGAACAGGGAGAACATGGAGACTCCACACAGAAAGATCCCGTGCTGGAGCCGGGACTCTAATCAGGAACCTTCTTGCTGTGAGGCGACAGTGCCGACCACCGCGCCGACCTGTTCTTTGTGTTTACATTGAAAAAGAAAAGTGTTCTTAACCCCCCTCCTGACATATTTGTTTTGGATTCATCTTAATAGTAAACATCATCTTAGATTATATGCATCTGTTGCCACACCTAAACCACACACATATATCCTTAAAGGAACCTGACTGGTTGAACTACTAGCGTTTCAAACACAAACACATCACTTGTAACCTGACAAGATGGTTGCGCCCCGTGACATCTTGTGACATCATTATCTAACTGCCTCACGTGGTAGGGAAGGAATTAAAGTGGAGCCTCCAATAAGCTGTACTTGACAGTCCCGTTTGTCTTCTACCTTCTTCCCCATTTTCTATCCAGTGATTATTCATTTTAACATGCAGCACATTAAACATATGACACACTATCACTTTATCTAGATGTTGTTGAAGCGGGTTTTTATTCTTCATATCATTTTTCAGACTTGGTCACATGATTGCCTTTATAGCACCAGTATTCATAATTCTTTGTAGTTCTTTGTAGTTTACCCAGTCGCTGGGGGTCTTATATATGATTTTTTTTCTCCTGGAGCTTACCATGAATTTCTTGCTGCCTCTCCTCTCTCTCTCTCTCTCTCTCTCTCTCTCCCTCTCTCTCTCTCTGTTCCTCTCCATCCACCTCTCCTTCGATTCAGGTCATATTCAGGATTGTATGACACCTGAGAGCGATGTGGCTGGGGATGTAGGCTGCATACAAATGACTGGAGAAGGAAAACATGGCCCCTATTGTATTGTGTAGACAGATACACACACACACACACATACACACACACACACACACACATTTTTAGATGGCCATCTTCCTTTGCCAGGAGCCGGTTGTATGTAGTTGGTGACCTTAGACTGTGGAGCAGGTGTTTAGGGTATGATAACATCATGACCGCGAATACAGGTGTGACTACATACAGACAGGAAGGACACACACACACACACACACACACACACAAATTGAATGTCACATTATCTGACACTGTTCTTTGTTCACTGACCAAAACACAGTTCATACGGTTGGGGATTATTTTCATATTTGGATACAATGTGCATATGTAGCTGTAAATAAATCCGATGCATTCCAAATAAAACCAACATTCTAGCCTGTATTACCCACTTCACAATATAAGCCTTTGTATAAATATGCATCTGTTCATGGTAAACAATGAAAACGTAATTAACAGTGATTATTTGAACACCGTGTTTGCTTCGGGTGAAATCCAAACCATTTACATACATATTACTTACAATGGCAAAATGTGTTTTTGTACTATTTATCTGTAGGATACAGGTGAGAATGACCTCCAGGGGAGGATTGTGTGTATGTTTCACATTTAAGAGCCCTTAAAGGTAAATGTCAGCTTACCCAAGGGGGGCCAGACTTTCCCTCTGCACCATCATGTGGTAGAGAAGTAGTACAGCAGTGACTTCATTGACATTCCTCTCATAAAGGAAGCAGCAGCAGCAGCAGCAGCAGCAGCAGCAGCCTCATGAAGTAATCCTTCTTTACTGAGACGTGGGAAGGGGATACTATGTAAAGCTGATCGATTTGATCCTAAACCAGGAAATTGTACATGTGGTTCCAGAGCTAAGAAGTTTGTCCGCTATGCTGCTATCCAATCCCTTACCCTCAGGATGAAAACTGTTTCTGTGTAGCGTCAAACCGTGAAGAGATGTTTATGAAACTCTAACACAAAGTGCAAGATTTTTTTTTTTTTAAATTTTCAAAGTTCTTAACTGCCGGGTGATGTTTTGTTGATATCTCGTAAGGCCCAGGTACAGCAGCCTTGATAAGGCCTGATATAGACTCAGAGAATGTTTTGTCTTTCTAGTTCTCATTGAGCATGACAGAGAGGATTTCTGAGAGACTGCACTGCCAGATGGGAGATTGTTCCTTCATGGATATTGTCTGTGAAACGCCTCGGAATATGTCAGCTTTATCTGTGTTAGAACATACCAAACATTTTTGCATGTGATACTGCGGTACCCAAGCTATAGCCTCTCCCATCTGTGCCATTGCAAACTATATCTCGGTCCTGCAGCATCCAGCGCACAAGGCAGAAATAACTCCACTGATCTGAGGAGAAGGCCCGCCACTGCCAAATCTGTGATACGTAAATGTGTGAAATATTGTGATATTGAGACATGGTTCTAGATAGATTATGTAGTATCAGTGAGCTGTGTTTCATCCATGTCCCCACTGCTTTCTCCTGCCTCTCTATCTCATTCACACACACACTGACACACATAATGCGCTATCATTTCCCTCATCCCGTTCAAGAGGTGTGAAAGGCAAATATATGCTCTCCTTCACTGTGGACATAATACTGAGGTCATGAGTGGAATGTTAATGAATGTTTTACCACATACCTCTATCAATGGACACACACACACACACACGTGCACATACAGAAACACACTAGGATTTGCAGTCTGTGAACCGATCCAGCCAAAACCATAACAAATACCGTATTTCAAATATACATGCCTTTGTTAGAGAGTGGGTGTTTCCTTTCTTTCTTTCTCTCTTTTTTTTTTAACCACACTAGCCTGCTTTGACTTGTACGTTGAGCTGCAGACAATGTAAGAATGACCTGATAGGTAGAGGGAATGTTTCTGAATGCAACTTGGATCTTGAAATCCATGTCACGTTAGGAAATGCAATAGCGGAAACAAAGGGGACAGAGGGTGTGGGAAGGAGAGGCGGCGGCTTGCAGATCAAGAGGCTGTGTTTGAGTATCTTATCGAGGCTGTCGCCAGCTCAACCTGGCTCCATTGACTTTCTGTGGGGATTAGAAAAGCCCACAGTGGCTGATTATTTGGGTGAGTGAGTGGTTCTGTGTAAACAAACATTGTGGTTGGGATTGTTCCAGTCACAACACGGCTGGTTGGCCCCTGACACCCCCCCCCCCACACACACACACACACACATAAACATACAGAGTACACACAGTGTGGTGCATCATGCTCCTCCCTGGCGTGTCCCGATGAGTTGGGGTCACTATGAATCAGGAGTTTATTTTTTATCAACAGGTTTGGCATGAACAAAACGTGGCCACGCGATGTGTGTGTCTGTCAGAGGATGGCAGTCTAGGCAACATTACGCGCGACCGTAACCAAGTAGAAGAGTCAGACCAGCGAAAACAGCAGATAGAAGACTTGAGGAATTACTTTCAGTTGAAATTGTTTCTTTTGTTCCGTCAACTGTCGGCCATATTGCCGCTGTCCAGACACGAAGACAAAAGTTTGGGGATATCCGGGAACATTCCTGCAGGGGAAACAGCTGCTCCGTCATGAGAGTAAAATTAAATTGGACTTCATGGGGGGGATGGGTGCTGCTTTGCGTTAGTCCAGGACTGCGTACACGGGACCTCGTTTAGGTCAGTTTAGCTTGTGACCTGTCATAAAGGAAGAAGAAACAAAAATATTAACGGGCCTAACAAGAAATCTAAAATCATTATAAACTGTAAATAACTGCTCATTTCTTTTTTGTGCTGCAGAAATGCTATTTAAAATATGTCAGATCCCCAATGATAAGTGACGTTTGAATTATTTGATCAGAGGCAGAGTGACGCTTTGTGCAGGACGTCAGTTTTGCACGATTGGATTTACAAAAACTAGAAGAAGAGGCACCAGAGACAGTGGTGGTACACAGACAGAAGGCATTAACAGGACAGTTTGTGTAAGTTCCTGCGTCCCGCCGCTTCTGGTCGCAACTTGGGAACAAACGCTTTAGACTTTGAAGTGAAACACAGAGAATACATTTTCAGATATGAATTCTTTGCTCCATAGTGAGCAGATGCATTGTTCCTCTGCAACGTGATACATGCAGAAAGATGGCAAACCAGACTAAAGCTACAACCAAAAACTGTTGGCATCTGTACACTTGTTAAAGCCAAGTGGAGTCAAGTAGAAGCATATTTGAGGGGGTCTAACGTTTAGCAGAAACTGTTATTTTATCAACAGCACAATAACATTATGCCAAGCAGATGGGATACGGTGCAAAAAAAAAAAAGAAACTTTGAGGAAGACGTTTATTTTTAAACTGCAAGACTCTGGTTTTATTTTTACCGCAACCTTTCACAGTGCATTTTATTCTAACAAAGGTAGCGAGAGTGAGAATATCCCGTGAAGAGGCTGTGAAGTCTGCTGCATCTCCAGATATCCATTCCAGATGCTGGCTAGACTTGGTGGAGCCGAGGGCTGCCGTACTGGGGGCCGGATTTAGTTGTCTTTTCCTCCAGGTGTGATGCCTCATGCTGATTCCCCCACATGTTCCATTGGTCTTATACAAACACACAAGGGCCGGCGACAGCAGCAGCAAGCCTTCCTTCCCTCTCCCTCTCTCTATCTTTTTCTCTGCCTCCCTTGGTGGCCCACCCACCCACACGGCAAGCACCCCGACCAACCAGCCCTCCTCTTCCTACCTGTCATCAGGGCTACTGACCACCGCTACAAAGGCAAGAGGCCTCCTTCCTTTACTTCACCCTTTTCCCCTCTCTTTCAGACCTGGTGTCTCTTCCCTGATTTGATGAGGGGCTGTGTTCACACCGCCGCTCCTTTGGCTCTGCTGCAGGCTGGGACAGGCCAGTTGTTGCTCTAGTAACTCAATTGGACTCGACGGCAACGTAGGATGCATTAAACTTGTCATATTTCAACCCTGGTCAGTTTTAAGGCCAAGGGAGTGTTTGGAGGAGTGGAAAAAGAAAACAGAAGCTGTGCTGTTTTGTGTGTATTTGTTTTCCAGGTGAATGTATTTTTCCAATAAAAGTGTGGCTGAACGAAATTCAGTCCCACTGTAAACCAGCCTGGCACAAGTTCCACTTTTGCACTCATATTTTTACTTTACACCATGACTCCATTCTTCCACGACAAATTGAACTTCTAATGTACATAAATTCCTCCTACTCTTAGAGACTTTTTTTTTTCCCACTGCAGGAAAAAAGATAGATTTAGTGGGGGCAAATATTATTAGCTAGCCCACACAAAATATGTTTCCTCATGGCTGGAGTTGGACGACTTCCAGGTTTGGCATAACTCACATTTATGGGAACGAGAAACAAGCGTCCTTATTGAAACATGTTGGCCCTTCATTTCTTTCACAGAAAACTTTCTTGGTTTGTTAGTATTACAGCAAATACTGACTCCATTTGTTGTGTCTTTGAAAAGAAGAATGTGATGTATTACAAATCAATTGAGGAGCTGCCGAATCAAATAGAAGACAGGCATAAAAGCTAGTTAGTTTGAATAATGAAGTCAATGGATTTGAATGAATCTATTGACTGTTTTCTTCTGATGAAGCTCTGAAATTTAAAAAAAAAGAAAAAGTCCGTCAAAATCAGTTAATCTGTTGACTTCCCTCCAAGCCCTGCGGCATCAAGTAACCACATTTTGAGTGTAATCATTGAGTGTGTTTATACATGAATGAGTGAGCAGACTTCTGTTATCATAACTTTACTGAGCTACGTTGAAATTTCCCTGTGAGCCCAGCAACGTTAACGATTTCCTGATGTTTAGAACCATCATTGCAGTGATTAGACACCAAGGATTAAAATTTCCTGCCGTATATTGTCCTCCAAGGTCTTAGCGGATGAGTATATATATATATATATATATTTGTCAAAACATTTTCATCATCATCCTACATCACTGGCTGACAGAAGGGCAAAAAACATCTCAAATACATAATTACTTGAATGTACATAACACAGTCATGTGTATCGCTCACATCTGTCAGAAATACAATATCTCCTCATCAAGTGTTGCCCAACAACTCATAATCTTGTAATTGCCTGTTGGGAGTAATTAATATGTTGTTATGAGGAGAGAAACAAACATCAGTAGGCTGCGGTTTGGTTTGGAAGTTCTACATCATCATGGACATACTTGTCATCCCTGTTTTGGTAGGTTGCTCTACTCCACGCTTTTGGTTTAAATGTAACCCAAGTGGAGCGGGAGATGTTAATATCCTCCTTTGATTAAGAAAGGAAATATTTTCCCATTGGACTGTTGTCATTGTCCCAGTGTATAAGAATTGATTTACTGACCAAAATTCATTGGGTAGGTGGTGATATGCACCCTTCCAGCTATTTGGAATTGGGCTGATTTCCCCTTTTTTGGTCAGGTACCAAACAAGTTAGCAGTTAGCGTGATATTCAAAGACCGTTAAAGTAAGTAAATACAACTCCGTAATCTGAGTCAGCATTAGACAGCAGTTTTAAGAAAAAAAGTATTTAAAAAAAAAAAAAGTTCACCGTGCTTTTAGCAAGATCCAGAATGAAAGTCTAAGTTTATCTGAAAAAAATTGTATAGTGGTGAAACGATTATAAAAGAATAAAATAAAAATTGGGTCCATGATGTGTACATTCCAGTGATTGGCTGATTAACAGTTAAGGATCTCTGTTTGTGCTGAACACGTTGATATGACGAGTGTTATCTTTTGTGTAGCAGGTGTTGGATTAACTGCAGAAATGTCTCAGTAACACAAGGGTTTATTCTGCTATTCATCAATAGTGACAAACTTGACCAAAATTTGCAGTTTCAACACATAAAAAAGCCACTTTTAACTCAAAAGATATTGGGTTTGACCTGTACTTTTAACTGTAACCACTGCTTGTTCATCGCCACGGTTGATAACGTTAGTTTTGCTAATATGCTATCATAACTGACATCACTCAAGTTGTTTTGGTTCCTGTGTGTTTTCTTTAACCGTATTTCTCAGTTTGCACTTTCTCATCCTAGTGTTGCTATGATGCTGGTTCCAACACACTCACACAGAGCTTTCGTGAGTCCCTAAGACCTCGCTGTGATCAGGCCTAGGTCTGCTCAAATCCAATCCCAGAGTTCACCTAATGTTAAACAGACCCCGACCTGGACCAGACTGACCGTACACAAACCGATATGCACCCCGTGTCAACCTCCTGGAGTTTGGGTGGATTCGTGCAGTCCTCTACTCTCAGGTAGAGCGTCGCTAGCTGTAGCTCAGGGACCCTCGAGCCACCTTGTCTCGTGACATCATTGCCAGCCATCGGTTTTGTCTACTCTGCTCCAGCTGGAGCTGGTTGTTGGACCTCGGTGAGGCCCCAGTGCTGGTATTAATTTCTTGGGCCTGTTGGCATACGTCCCCTGGCAGCCCTGCGCCAGCTCCAGCCCCATGCTCAGCCCCAGCTCTGGTTCCATCTCTATGTAGGAGTGTTACTGGAACGCTGGCCAGTAGGATCTGGCTCTCATAATCATTTCAAGCTAGACTTGCCAGCATCTGTAGCAAAGCTTGCAGGAGATGGGCTATTAGTATTCAGAGAGGACAGACGTGAAAAAAATAACCCAGGAATAATGATACACAATAAAAACACCCTGGAAAAAAAGAAAAACTTAATGTTCTCTGTTTTTCAACAATATGACTTTATTGCTTAATATGGATGCGGTGGGTGCATTGGAGGAATTTCATTGTGGTCTGTAAGATTTTGAACAGTTTATATTTGTTTTTAGTTGCAAATAATGAAGGGGACATTTTTGGTTTAGCTGCTGTTAAAAGACCAAATTTCACAGGTCATTTCATACTTGATGTTTTTACTAAGCGTAAACGCACCAAGAACACGTTTGATGACCCCGAAGAAGTGTTGCGAATTTTGGCGTAAATCACATTATCATGATACCGTAAAGCTCCAGACAAACTCTGAGGAGGTTTATATCAAACAAGAAAAGCTTATAAAAACAAACTTTCATTTTTACATTTTAATACAGTCACAAAAGAGCCAGTTTTTCTTTTTTCAATCAAGGGAATTTTAACGCTAGCTTCAGCCCCCTTTTTTTTTTTTTTATAAAGAAGTTATCGTTTGTCCTTTGTCTGGCTTGCGGCTGATAAAAAAAAGTTCTCAAACTTGTTGAAGTCCTTAGGACGATTCTGGGTAACGAGCATTCACGACTTCTGTGTTAGCTCATGATTGTGTGCAAAGTCAGTCTCAGAATTCCAGTGGCTTTATGGGATGCCGCAGTATTTCGGAGGCTATGAGTGAATATTTAACATTGAGTCAACATAAGGGAATAGTGTCCCCGCCCGGCCTTTATGAGACCAAGGTGCTGAATGATTAAACCTCATCTCATCATTCAATCATTACTACTAGGAGTACTCACACTAGAAAATCTTTTATTGCTACTCCTTTTTTTTTTTTTTTTCTTCTCAAAGGAACATGCGATGGTTGACTGATTTATTTTCTCAGCTAAATGTACTGGTCTCTCCAAACACGGATGTCCACGGGGGTTTTTGGTCTTTGAGAGCTCAGCAAACCGCTGTAACCCATTTCATTCTTGAAGGGACGGAGATTGATTCAAGACATGTTTAGACAATTGGAAAATTGTAAGAAAATAGGAGCCGATCCTTTATGTGTTATAAGATAACTATGACACTCGTATTAAGAAATGTAATTTTTTCCTTTTACTCCTAAAGTCCACATAGAAGAGTTGTTTTCATCATTCAGTGTCAGCCAGTTGTGTTCCATTTGCTACTGTATGTCTGTCAGTCCGTCCCACCGTTGTACATTCAATATCTCATTCCTTAAAGGAATTTCTTTAAACTTGGAACAGATATTCACTTGGACTCAAGGATGAACTAATTAGAATTTGGTTATTTTAAAAGTAACTACCAGAAGTATTTCTACTCAAGCACTGTACATTATTGAGGTATCTGGTCTTTACCTGAGAATTTGGAATTCAGGGGATTTCTGGAACATTACGACGCTTGAAAGAAAATATATCCAGTTTTACTCAAACGCGTTTATATGAATCTATCAGACGTTAGTTACTTTTGATTGAATATAAATGATTTTTAAAAAGTATTGAAGATTGCACACTTTTGAATGTAAAACCTGACAACTTTAGGAGGATGTACTAGAAAACATACACTGCTTGAACATGACTACAAGCAAACACTTGAGTACACAATCATACTTGTACTTTTGACATTTAAGTAAACTCTATGTTTCCCTTCTTCTACTTGAATACAGTTTTGAATGGAGACTTTCACCTGAGTGCTAATAGTGCTGTAGGAACTGGGAACTTCTTTCCCCACTGGATTTTGCTTGTCAAAGACAATCTGACTGATCAAAACAAGTTTTCGTTCAACATTCAACACTAATTATGACAACATTTAACACAAATCAACACTAAATGGTGAAGTAATGACATTTTAAATCCAAAGGGGCCAAGATCAACTTCAATGTGACATCATAATGTTCAGCAAAAACATTTGTCTGGCCACTTGTCCGGGCAATAATGATCCATTTATCCATTAAAGAAATTTAAAACCTCTTATTAAATTCCTGTCAAGTCTGCACTTTGTTCAGGATGTTATGAGACTGGATGGCAGAGGCCTGTTGGTCATTCTTGTTGTAGCTTTATGGGTTTGAACACTTTGGGTTGTTGACCTCTGCAATCATGCCCACGAATCTATTTCGTCCTGGACTTGGAAACCCTGAGAGGCTTCTGTGACAAGCTGCTGTCCCTTCTGTAAACAAGCAGAATACTGTGTGTGTGTGTGTGTGTGTGTGTGTGTGTGTGTGTGTGTGTGTGTGTGTGTATGAGTGGGGTTATTCAAAAGCTGTTCTACGTGCATGGCAACGCCTCATTACCCATACTGCTTCCTTCTTTGCCCTGAAGTGGGGTGTAGTTCCCCTCGCTGAGCCCAGTCGTCAAGGTGACCCAACATGCCCCAGGATGGCAGGCAGACAGGCTGGGAGAGAGGGAGCTGTTCACTCTGTCTTTATTGTAGTGGGGGCCACCGTATGCTAGCTGGTGCACAAGGCCCTGGGTAGTTCCAGACTGCTGCTTGCATCCCGGTGAGCAAGCAGCTGATCTCATTTTTCACCACACAGCTGCCCCAACATCAGGCCCAGGTGAAGGTGACCTCCCGTTTTTTTGTTGGAGCGCCTCTTAAAAGTGTTGAGGCTGGATTTTTTGATGATGTCATTCGATTATTTGGGTTACATCAGAATATTTTGTTAGCAATTAAAAGCTTCAAGTGCTGTTACTCCAGTATGCAGACATATGTAGAAACAAATGCGACAGTTGTTGCTGAGTAATTGTTGCAGGCTGTTTGAGCAACAACAGACTTCTAGCCATCAAGTGTATATCTGAGCCTTTTATCTTTGCAGGCATCCATCTCTATCTCTTGTTCGTTCACACTCCATCCATCCATCCTTCGTTTCATCTCATTTGTCTCTCTTCCTCCCTCCCCTCCTGTCCCTGTCAACCCCCCCCCCCCCCCCCCCACACACACACACACACACACACACACTTCTCTAACACAGGACAGATTGGGAAGTCGTGATGGCGGCACAGAAGTTGAGGGAGAAGCTATTTATCCCAGACGGATCAGGAGGTGTGTGATGGAGGTGTGGACGGTTGCTGCAGGTCAGTGACGTTGGCAGGCGCCAGGCAGGCCGGCCCACATGGCTCGGGGACTGTGGGACTACAGACAGATGGCACCTGGTGGGTGACAAACAATTAACAAACCAACAAGAATAGCTGGATCGGCAGTATACCCACAAGCACAGGAGATAGCAAGAGAGCGGGTGCATCTGTGCTCTGAACACTTTCACTCTTTACTTTTCCTTTTTCCCCGAGTCTTGTTTTGTATAACAGTTGCAATTTACCCATGTGTCTCTTTCACAAAAACACTCCTGTTGTCGTGTCGCGATAGAATGGTCTAAATAAAGCGGTGTCGAGCATATGCAGCAAGCATATGTTTTCTGTTTATTTCCATGCAGTTTTCAGGGAAGCGGTTGATAATTTAAAAGTACATTGCAAAGAAATATTACATTTGATTTCTGTTTCAGATGTGATAAACTAACTACACTTTCCTCGCTCCAGAAGTATTTGCATTCATGCTGGACATAGATATAATGTTTTTGTTCAAAAAAGTGCCCATGGTGCTGATGGTATTTTACCGTCGAACTACATCCAAATGTCATAATGATGCAGCGTTTCCACTCCCACTTACTGCACAGTGAAAACATTTGCTGCTGGTCATAAACAAGAACATTTGCAATTCTGGGAGTAATATCTCTTTCACGTTGGGAGAGAATGATCATTATCCATACCTAACAGTGTGACAAAACGACTGTCATCTGTTGGAGTGGCTGCTTGGGATAAGCACTGGTCAGTGTGTGTGTGTGTGTGTGTGTGTGTGTGTGTGTGTGTGTGTGTGTGAACACATCTGGAGTCTAGACTCTATGACTCTGTGGGCAGGGTCCTATCTACAAGCAATGCTGGGTCCGGAGACCGGCCATGTTGACATAGGTGGCACATGCACACCAGCATCTGTTTCACACACACATGCATACACACACACACACACACACACACATGCTGCTGGACACTTTCATCCTCCACTGAGGGAGGGAAATGGGGAGGAGGGGATGGAGAGGGAGACAAAGTGGTGGAAGATGGGGGGGGGGGGCAGCTGATCCAGGTCCTTGGTAACCAAAAGCAAATGCTACTTCTCGGAATCAGCACTGTAAATCCTCCAATCCCCCATTTCATTGCTGCGTCAGGATATTAGGATGAGAAGGGGAGGACAGCCCGTGCTTTATTGTCTTTGTCCCTATTTTGGTCTTGTGTGTGTGTGTGTGTGTGTGTGTGTGTGTGTGTGTGTGTGTGTGTGTGTTATTCTTATGTGTGTGATTTCATTTGTGTATATGAGCGTCAATATACAGTATAATGAATTTCCTCTCGAAGAGTTATGGTTAATCCTGAAAATGGCCCCAACGGTAGTCTAGAAGGGGGTTGGTGTGTGTGTGTGTGTGTGTGTGTGTGTGTGTGTGTGTGTGTGTGTGTGTGTGTGTGTGTGTGTGTGTATAGGCAGCCAGTGGGCTACATTACAGGGTGCATGCTGAAGGAGCCTTTAGCACTTCCAGATCACGGAGTTTTATGAGCCCATATCAGAGCGCTGCCACTTGTAATTTACGTCCATGAGATGTCAACACACACACACACACACACTTTATATGCATGCAAATATATACGCACACTGTCACTATATTTGCAAATAACATAAGAAAGAGGGATAGAAACACTGCAGTGGTCTGATGGAAAACAAAAACAAGACAATGGTAGTGAGACGCTGCTTTAAACAAATAGAAGTGATAGAGAGCCAGTCAAACCCATCACTGTAATACTCTGTAAACAATTTACTACTGACTTGATGTGTTAATGAGATAAACCCAACCATAAATCTTGGTTAGAGAATGACATGGCAAGAATGTGAACGCTTTTTCATAGTAAGGGGAAAAAAAACACTGATACGACTGTGGGAATAATTGTGAAAAGGTACGGTGTGTGTGTGTGTGTGTGTGTTTGGCGTGTTCATGAACATATAAACACACCCATTCACAGTGTAGCAGCTTAGATTTCATATAACACACTCAGGCGAAGACGGAGGAAAGTTCATATTGAACATATGAGTCTATTTCAATAAATAGCCGCTGTGCTAATAGTAGCTGACCCCATTCAACGAGTAGAAATTTTAATAACAAACTGAGCTTGTACAAGCGTTAAATCAATGGAGATGAATGTACTTCCAGAGAAGAATCAATTTTCATATTCTACCACAGCAGGGCTGTTAATAACCAGTCCAAAATGTCCGACAAAAACAAGGGAGCCTCTCTGCAATGCGGCTAACAAATAGAGCTCCGTTAATAGAATCTGGGATATAAATTTTCCTGTCACCTTCTCTACCTCCAAGGAGCTTCTCGGTCGATAAGAGAGAGAGATTGGGTTGAAAATTGATTTTCCAGAATAATTGCTATTCTCTTCGTCATGGGGGCTCAAGTGTCTCGAAGGCTTTTTCCTATTACAGCTGCAGGCTCTGTTATTTACCTGCCCTGGGAAAATACAAGAGAGGGCACAGCCTTTGGCCTCTACAATCATCAAGGTTGTGAAGCATCCAGAAGATAAGATTTAGGTGTGATTGGCACGCAGTATTCTGTTTGACCTGTATCACACATGACGCTAAAACATAAATTGGCATGTTAACTTCTTATTGCCTCGCAGAAACCGTGTTCAGCGGTATTTATTTTGCAGGTGAAGGTGGCGGGTATATGTGTGTGTTAACAGGTACGTATCAGTTTTCCCTCCTCATGTTAATGCGATGCTGATGAGCAGCTCGTCGTTACTCCACATGTGTGTCATCACCACTTTGATCTCTTATGCTTCCGCGAGCAGCAGCAAACTGGCCATTTGTAATGAGGCTGATTAGCAGACGGATCAGAGCTGCAGCTAATTCGCTATATCTTAGCGGGTATGTCTGGTCTGGCCTCCGCCATGTGGCTGATCTGCTCACTTTAAACTCTTTAGCTAACAATAAAAACAGCCAGTTATTCAAAAATTATAGCACTGGCACTGGAGTCATGCAACATGAAGCCTGAAACAGGCATTGCGGGCAAAAAAGTTATTTGAAAACATTTCAAAGTCCAGTTGAAGACTTCCAGACACGATTACTTGCCTCAAAAGTGAAAACACTGCTTTTAAAATTGTATGAGTTTAAATAATGAGTCGAATAACTCACGCTTTTATTTAAACTTTTGACATCGTCTCAGCAAACACTGCATCTTGCCTGTGACTGTTGTGTATATAATATATTCCGGGTGCTTCATCCATGAGAAGTGTCTTGTGTTGAACTGTATTGTTTTCTGGAACAGAGAGATTCTCTCGTCCTCTGTCCTTCTGCATAGTACTTCACTCCAATGTCTAAAATCCCATTGTGGCTTCTCTGAGATATGCAGAGAGGGTGAGAGACTTCTTTTTAGGCGCCAGGCCTATCTCCTCTATCTCCTCCAGGGAACATGCCGGCATTCCCTAAGACACTGGTGCTAAACGCCTTGTCGCCCCTGCTGCACACACACAAGAGTAGGAGATGTGGAGATTTATGCTGCAGTAACCGAATCTCTTCCTTTACTGAGCGCCCCGTCCTCTCTGACGTCGTGTGAGAGCGAGGGAGAATTTAAGAGCTCTGGGAAGGCTGCTGATGTTTTCAGACGCGCACTGAGACTCTCTGCTGTTTCAGTCAGATACATGAAGGTTACCATGATGTGCCCTCATTGTATTTGTGTTTATGAGTTCACAAGCGTTCACCTCGTGTTTGAAATGTGATAGCTTCTGTGTATTCGGGACTCCCACGGAATGATCTGAGAGGAAGTGTGACAGTTGAATAGCAAAAAAAAAAAAAGAACAGGAGAGGCAGCCACACACGCACACACACGTTCACACACAGACACACACTTGCTAAACATATTCCAAGCCAATAATTCACACAGTTACATTTTTAGGATACCCTCCTGTCTAACATTGTCACGATTTGGTCTAGAAAACAACTTAAAAAAAACTGTAAAGAAGTTCAGACTTTCTAAACTTAACAGATGGAACAAGTTGTAATGCCAACATGAAGATTGCACCACGTCTTCCTATCCATGCCTATTAGAATTCAAAGAGTCAACAATGAAGTGTAGATGGTAAATATTGAATGAAACACAGAATGTGACATCTCCTTGAATTCATAGGTTTAATATTTCATGGTTCAGAGGCACACCTGAGAGCTAAGCATATGACTGAATCAAAACTTAATGTGGAACACGCAATATACTGAAATGATGAAGTCAGGGGGAGGAGGAGACTGAATTCCTGCATCAGGGATGAAAGAGTTGGATGGTAAAACACTGAACTGCAGTCACTTTATTTTAAACATTTTAAAGGATTTAATCCTTCCTCGTATAAATAAAAAATATGTTCATATCATTCTTAATCCAATTCGAGAGTCACAGATTTTTTTTTTTTGAAGTCTGTGATGTTTCTCACCTGCACAAACTGCAGAGTCTCAGTTAAATTTGACTCCACACGTTTAGTCTCACCTCTGTAGCATCTTCCAAACATTTGACGAACCCACCAGGAGTCAGCCTTATGGAGATGTGTGAGCGTGTGTGTGTGCAATTAGGCCTTCCTGCATGTATGTGTTCGGCATGACGCGGCAACCCCCTGCCCTGTTCAAACACAGCGTTGGCTGTGCAGGCAGCCTCGTCGTCAGGCTCGGCTTGCCAGTGGTACATGCTGTGCCTGGCACCCTGTGGAGGGGGAAGGAAGGAGCACAGCGGGGCCAGGCCGCCTCCAACACCTCTCCCACCGAGCCAAAGGCCCCTCTGGTGGGGTTCTGAACACCAGAACAGGCCCAGGGAGAAATGATAATGAGGACCAAGACTGTGTTGCACATGATAACACATGAGGGACGCCATCACAGGTTTTCAAACATACACACACACTTACACACACACTTACACACACACACACACACACACACACACTTACACACCAACACGTAAACATGGAAAGGAAATATAGAAACATATGTGCTCAAGCACGCCTGCTCATAATCAGTCTGACATGAATGCAAACACACAACCTAGTTGTGGAGAAGACATTGTTACTTGGTTAACATTGAAACACTGACATTTTATCTGTGTGGCTGGAAGTTGTTATATTAAGATTTGTGTTCCCTTCGCACTGCCAGATATCTCTTGACATTAAAGCAGCATTGCCAGTACTTTTGAGATCAGTCTGGTATGTATCATTAATCATTTCAAATATTCTGACTGAATACATGGGCGGTTTGGTGCAAGTTGTTGGCTGATAGCGGACTGTTGATGCTCTGTGGGTACGGAGTGTGCATGTGGAGATCTGACAGTTTGTAAGTATGTATTCTTTGATTTGTGTTTTTAATAGCAGACATTTGATTTTGAGTTGAAACTTTATTCTACACACAACCTTAGGTCCATATTAGTGCATTACATACAACAATTTGTATGTTGCTGTTGTTGTTGTGTGTATGTGTCTATGACAAATTTCCTCCAGGGTAATAAAGAATATATCAGACCTTATTGTACCATATAATACCATACAGTTCTGTATCATATTGTAGTACTTCATATTTTGAAGTGTCGTACTGGAGTGTATTATACTGCATCTTACCATACTGTACTGCAGAGTATTGTATTGTAGTGTCTTACAATATGATCTTGTTTAGAATCATATCTATCTTATTGTGTCTTACCGTACCACACAATACTGTACAGTACTGCATTGTAGCATATTGTATCATATAGTATCATTGTAGCATATTGTATTGTATTGTAGTGTACTTAACATGAAACTATACCTCAGTTTTGAGAAAACAACAAAAACTTTTAAGAAGCAATGTAAAACGTTTCCCCTCCATGTGAAAGATGTGATAACAACAACAACAACACATTCTTAGAATATTGAAATGTCCTTCTCAAAAACATCTGTGTCTTCAGTTCTATGGTCTTGATACGTATCTCGTTTGTATTGCTGGAGCATTTGCTGGCACAGACAAAGTAAGGGAGTTGAAACCATAACAAAGCAGCACATTTGTTTCCTGTTCATGTGCATAAGCTGAACTTTTCCACACGGCTTTGTTACGGCCTTCATGTGGTCATTAAAAATCAATCGTTTGATAAATGTTTGTTTAAGTGCATGTGTTTCTAGTTGATTTGTTTTGCTACTACATCTGTCAAATCTCTTTCTATACATCCCAGACCCAGAGGCTGCGTAAATTAGGTAACAGCACCCTGTATGTGTACAAATTTATAGTTTATTCCCCACAAGCATCAAGTATTATGAAGATTTAGAGCATGAACTCCCTGTTCCAGTGTAAGAAGAAGCTCTAGTCCTCCAGATACACTAACGAGAAACATATCCAACACAAATATCACAGTAAAAATGTAAATAACATCAGAACAAAGACAAAAGTGACAGGTATCAGCCTGAGTGTTGATAAGATTACGCAGCTCTAGCATGTGATTACAGCTCCGGTGGGAAAACAAATGGGTTGTAGATATAAAGCATGCCATACATGTGCGGCTGCTTTGCGAGATGTTAAAGATGAGAGGGGATGAAAATTGGATTAAATTGTGTGTGGCAGCTCACTGTAGGGAGGTAATTAGGGACAAACATTGAGACGCGGAGTCTGATCTCTCCTGCTGGAGGTTAAGTGAAATCGGAGCTGTGAGTCCCAGCGTCCCGGTGGCACAGTGATTAGAATTTCCTAATGTGGGGCTAATGGAATGTCAGCCGGGAGCAGAACCCCTACACGGAACCACTCATAACAACAAGTGGTCAAAGATCAGACCTGATTAAAGAGATAGAGAAACACGGTGTACACATAGAAGCTGGGAAATCATCACTCAGGAAAGGGAAGAGGGGAAGTTATTGTCTTTTAAATGAGATACATGATTTGGATGTGAAAAACAATCGTAGCTTTTTATTTGAACAACCGTCAGCTTGCAGTAATTTTTTTCTACTTTTCCACAAAAATGTTATTTTACTACAGGGTCTTTATATCCACAACTCAAACCTCAGTGAGTTGCAAATCAGCAGATTTTTACATCATTACGAAGAACCGCAAGACAAAATCAGATGTAGACAGAATGTCTGAATGGCGTCTTTACACTGTTGTTCTCCCTCTATTATCGTCGTTCAACCACTGTCCCTAATCTCACACACGTACTCTTTTACAGTTGTCTTTTTTTAACATGTTTATTCTCCGTGTTCACCCACTCCAGCCCCACATTCCTTTTGCATATTTGATCAAACTCTCCTGAGGTTTTGATAGCGCTGCTGTTTGCCAGTTGCAGTGGGGCCTGTGGTTGAAACAAATAACAATAGCAGCACAACTTGATTGCCAGCCCCTAATGATGAAATGACAGGGGGGAAACAAAGGCAGCCCCCAGAGCTGCAGATGTTGACGCTGGAAGCTGTTTGTAGTGTGGAGGTGTTTGCGAGGTAGCGGTAGCGTCATAAACTGCTGTGTATTCAGTTTTGTGTGGGTGTATAAACACATGTATGTTTTTTTTTGTGTGTGTGTGTGTTTGTGTGTGCGCGCCTGTGTATTGTATGTCCGTCTGTGTGAATGTGTGTCAATGGCGTGGCCCCTTTTGGCTAGGAGGAACCCAGCTGGGAGAAAGAGTGAGTGTATTCATCCTAGCTCTCAGGGGCCGGGGGCCACACAGGTACCCAACGAGGGGGATGAAAGGCTGCTCTGCAGATGTCACCCGCTGGGGTTCAGTGGCCTAGCCAGAAAATGTCATGTTTGGCTGCTGTCCCACCAGTTGTTGGCAGAGGCATCTTCTAAAGGATGCTAGAGTGGGATGCAAGCACCGGGAGCGCCCTAATGGGAGCAACATTAAAGAGAGTTGCTGGCTTCTGTCTGTCATAGAACATTAACCTTGTACTGTTTCCTGCTTCTCCCAGGCAGCTGACGCATACACTCTCTCTCTGTTTCTCACGCACACACACATATGCATGCATTTTGCAAACAATATACTCCGTACAACACCGTGCAGATAGTTCTGGTTAAATTCATTTGGGATGTGCGTGATATTTTTTCTAAGGAACAAGACTGTGAAGCCTACTTTCTCTGTCATTAACACCACAGCCTACCTGTGATCTTACCTGTGTTAGCGCCTGTGATGCCCGGTGTCCACGCAGGGCCTGTAAATCTGTCAACACGCTCGGGCTTCCGTTCAATCTCATCAGAATCTCTGATGTGTTTGTGAAGCTCCTCCTCCTGTTTATTTTTTTCACGGTATTTGCATCAAATTCTCCGGTAACAAAAAATTTGAGAGAGACCATGGACAACAAGCTAACAGGCTACAAGCAAGCTAACTCGTAGGTTTTTTTTGCTATCTCTCAAGTGTTCCATGCAGATATTTCACACATGAAGGTGTCAAAAAACAGACAAAATTAGCCTCTCACCACAGGCTAATCAGCCTCCCAGGGGAGTATTTGGTGTATTATACCAAATTACAGACCTCAGATATACATATGTGGAAACGAGCCACAACCCCCTTTCACTGAGGACATCTCACCCACCTGGTTCTTCTCCTCTCTCCAAGAATGTTGTGGGTAAAAAATACTTTGATGAGCCAGGTCAGTTCTGTGGGTTTGACTCTAGTGTGTGTGTGTGTGTGTGTGTGTGTGTGTGTGTGTGTGTGTGTGTGTGTGTGTGTGTGTGTGTGTGTGTGTTAGGATGTGTGTACTCGTATCGCTCAATCACATGGATCAAGGGGAGGAAGATGAAGCTGAGGTTTATCAAGTTATGATCTCAGCCCGGGTGAATAAATATACACATCTCGGTTTTCCCTGTTTTCTCCGCCCTTTTGGTAGTCTGGTGTGGTTCCTTGACCCTCCTCCTGCTGCCGGACATCTGATCTCTTAAACACAGAAACACAACACTCAGGACCTCCAAAGATAGTGTACAGTTAACTTAACTAAAAACTCGTAGTACATATGCATGATACAGTACTTCAAACAAGGGTGTATGTAAAGAAGTATAGATATAATACCGTAGAGTGTTAAGGGTGCATAGAACAATAGAAGAGGGTGGTGCGTGTTTTTCCCCTGCTCGTCACACAGTAATTCCATTGGCATTGACAATACTGTTCCAGTTGTTGGCCTTTGTGTTAATGCTCACCAGGGTCTGTAGATGAAAATCCCATTTGTGAAAATGCTAAAAGAAAGGTCAGTTTCTCACTGAAGGATTTAACAACACATCAATCTCTCCATAATGCAAAAATAACACCAAAAAAAAAACACTCCTGGGAAAAGACTGAGGCTCGGGTGTGTGTGAGAGTGAGACCATATTTCTGATCGTTTTCTCTCAAGTCACTAATAATAAACATATATACATGTATATATGCACTGTGTATTTTGAAAGATGGATGAATCATTGGGTTCACTTACTCATCAAACTGCATGCAAGAATTGCCTGGCTGTTCCACTGACGCTCCACTGACTTTATTTTCTTTACACAGCCTAAAAGAATGGTTATGTCTCCAACATCTGTGATTGATTACTTAGAACTCTTGCCCCCCTCCAATAAGAGCAAATTAAAAATATCTCCAGTGAGAACAGTTAACATCTATCGACTGGTAGAAAAGAATTGTCCAAGCACTATTTATATTTATTTTTGAATGTTTTTTGTTTAATTCTTAGGTCCGGGTTAAACCTCTATGATATATGAAAGCTGCGACCCAGAACCCGAGTTGAACCGAGAAATGACACGACACTCGTGTGGCAGCTGATTTCTATGAACAAGTTACTGTTCTTATTGAAACCAAACTCTTGTGTCTCCCCTAATGTAACGCTACACCTCTCCTCTCCCCTGTGCCTGCTGTGACGCATAAAATCCATCCTACTTGCTAAGAAAGTCGTTAAATTACATCCAGGCTTTGTGCTTTTTTTCCCCCCTCTTGTTGATTGAAAGAGCATGACTAATCCCCTCGTTATTTTATCTATAAAAGTCCTCCATGCTGTCATGTTAACAAATGAAAAATGGGACTAGTTCAGAAGTCAGACTTGCACTTTTGTTGCGTGTAGCGTAATTGATGTAACGTCCTTTTTTCCGTCCGATTGAACGGCGTGTTTGTGGGTGCACATTAGCAATGCTAATCTGTTAGCATTAGTGCTTTCTGAGACGCATGTGTCTGCTTAACGCTGATGCTTTGTCGAGCAGCAGTACTCGTGCACACATTCTGAACACATCTTTTTGGTATTTTGCATCCCAACTCTGATCCAAACTTGTAAGGGTTCTGGTTTGAGGTTCAAGCCCTAACGGTTTACGCGGGCCTGTGAAAACCTCTATTCTTTATAAATTGCAGTAAAGGATTTTCTTGTAGCGGAGAGGAAGATGAATTGGTTTTTACCAGAATCTGTTAAATGTGAGAGGCTACAGCCAGCAGCCACTTAGCTTAGCTTGGCACAAAGAGGCGAGAATTGCATCAGTCCTCTCGTACTTCCCAAAAAAAAACATGGTTTTGTTTCAAAGCCACAATTCAATATACCACTACAATTCAAATAGAGGATTCAGATCGCTTATAAAAGTTATATTGTCTTTTGGTTTTGATTTTCATTGTTTGTTTTTCTAATTTACATTTGGAAAGGCAGTAGAAATGAATATGTCATTATGGAAATAGACCTTGACTTTATTTGATTTAACTTTAAAGATTCTTGCCTATTCTGCTTCTTAATACTGTGCTTACATATTACCTACACACACACACACACACACACATATGCAGGCCCTTTCATGTGTGTGCGCGGGCACACACACACATACTCACACGCACACACGTGCCAAGTGGACAAATCACACCCAGGGGATTTGGATGCATGCAATTAAGATTATGATCAATGACAAGTCAATCATGAGAGCCTGTTCTCCTCTCCCTTCCCCAACTCAGCAATTATTCTCCAGCTGGTGGGGTCTGCCCCGAATCATTGGAGGAGACATTATACTCCTCTTTTTCCATAATTTCTTTTTCCGACCACCTCCACCCCTTCTCCTCCCTCCCTCACTCCCTCTCTCTCTTGCTCTAACCCTCCCTCCCATTCTCTTGCACTTTCTGTCAGCTCTGTCAGTCACATCTGACAGTTGGGGGCTCTTCACCATTAGCCCCTTAGCCATCGAGCCTTCAGACTCCATGTTAGGTCATCACCCCCCCACCACCAGACAGACAGATGAGGGACGGGTTTAATGTTCCCCTCAGCATTGAGAGGATGATATATGGTCCGTTACCACTCATTTTCTTTGGGTAACTGCCAAATATAGACACGTTTATTTCAGCTGCTATTATTTTCGCATCCTCATATTCGTTGACCGGTCAAATCTGGATGGAACGGACGACAGCAGGAGAGGCGCTGCACCTGTCCTCTACCCTGTTTTGTTGTTGTTGTTTTTATTATTGGCAGCCCAAACATGCTGGATTTCACAGTTTCTCAGGTACATTCGCTACTGTGCTACCAACTGCACTGAATAATAGCGCTCTGTGTGGTTGTGTATGTTGAGGGAGGCATGTGCTCTGCATGTCCATTATTCATAATAGAAAGGCTGGCGGCTTGGCCAGCAGGCCTGCCGTTCCTGTGGTATCTGAGAGCAGATAAAGGAGGCAGGTGTGAGGAGGAAATTAATGTAAATCCATCAGTCTTCAATTAGAGGCTCTGCTCACACCCAAAATAAAGACTCCACATCTCCAATAGGACCTCAGCTTTATTCACATCTCAGCCCCACCTGCACAGCCACAACAACGACAACAACAGCAGCGGCAGCAGCCCTACCGTGTAAACACTCAGGAGCTATATAATGCAATGTTTAATAATGAGAGAACATGGGATGTGTGATGTGCAGGTGCAGAGTTGTATCAAGCTCTCAAACAGCAGCCGTGGCGTACATAGTTGTCCATTAGGCTCCCAGTGTGTGGCCGGGCTAATTCTGTGTGCCTGGAGGTGCAGGGCAGAGGCTCTCCATGGACCGAAGGCTGGGGGAGAACTGCAGTTTAACCTAATTTGGTTCTAATTACAAAGACAGGAAGTCCACCTGCCTCACACACTGCTGTGTTCTCCTCCCCTCCAAGGGTAGGGGAGAATCTGGAGCCGTGGATGAGAAGGGTGGGAGAAAGAGCTTGGATGATTTTTTTTTCGCTTTCTAGTCTTATACCTCCTCCTTACTGCACATTCATGAAGGATTTTCTTTTTTAACCCTAGTAATAAAAGCCAGTTGATCCTGCTCCTGTTGTGAGTGGACGAAGTTTCGCCTTCCTGCTTTGAAAACAGAGCAAACAAACAGTATAGTGGCAGTATCGCCGTTTCTGTGGTGATATTTTTGCCTAGTGAACGATTTTAAAGCTGCTTGACTGCAGACGACTTTTTCTTTTCTTTTTTTTTCAACTTGTTACCTGTGGAGGCAATAAGCTTTCATTGCCTGTCATAGCCACGGTATATGTTGTTGATATCGGCTCCCAAACCGCTTGTTGTTATGTGAGTGATGGCAAATTACTGCATTCACCCAGGTTTGGTGTTTGAGTCTTTGCTATCAGAGCTTACAAATACCCACATCCATGGTAGGATATTTAACCTGGGAGTGAATGCCGTTGAAATCTGTTTCCATTGCAGAAACAATGCCAGATTAGTGGGTGTTTTCAGGGGTTTTTTTTGCCAGTGAGAAAGGGGCTTTATTGTCTGTTCCATGTATTTTGATGCACATTTGAAATATGGCATCAGTGAAGAAGCACTTTTATGTTTTCTGGAGGTGGTCTTTGCCTTTATGACATGGAAAGCCCTTTTTGGAATGAGCTCTGGTGTTGCCATTCTTGAAGTAATGTGACTGACCAGCTGTTTGCTGCTGGCATCGTCCTGGATATTTCCAAAATTCGTCTCCGGACCGCATGCGACACGGCCGATAGTAGCAACCCCGAAAGAACACTTACAACTTGCACAACTGAAAGTAATTCCTCAACACCTCGCTCCATTTTTTTTTCACTTGTAGTTGGCTGGACAACCTTCTTCTTCTTGGACACTAAGTGTATTTCCCAAAAACCTTGGCGTGGTTTTTCTCATATTTGCTTGACAGTCAAATTGAAACCTGACTGATGCAGCACACTCATTCCTTTCATTACATCATATACAGCACCCCCCCCCCCCCCCCAAGTAGCTGATACCAAACTGAATGTTTTAAATTGCCACAACAATAATAAATGTTTGAAAAGCAAACAGCCCATAGCTAAGTATTTTAAGGAGTTGTGGGAGTCTCATAAATGTCAAAATGAATGTTATCTGACAACCACAAAACGGCTTTATCTCAGTGACATTACAGCTATGCCAAACACTGAATCAGCCTTGATAGGTATCTCTTGTTTGGTGACTTGAGAGGATTTGCATCTCATTATTAGTTTCAACAGTGTGTGTGCGTGTGTGTGTGTGTGTTTCCCACGATTGTCGGGAGTAGTTTTAGTCATAGCAGACTGAGCAGAGAATTTTTCAAGTTCGAACATGATGCTGAAGTTTTCGGTTATCACGTATCACATGACATCACCAGGAGAAAGTTTCAGTAAAGGTTACGGGAAATGGAAAGGTTTTGCTACAGTGTGTGTTTGTTCCTCAACCTTGTTCTTACACACAATACACACACACACACACACACACACACACACACACTCAGTAATTTCATTTTGCATTGTGTTGTCCTACTTTTCTCCTCATGTCATGTCAACAGCTCTTGGCTACGTGTCTCATTTTTCTTTGCATATACATATATTTATATATCTATTCATATCTAAAGTTTTATGATAAACAGTATTGTTTGAATGTAAATTTGTAGCATTTTCCTTTGAGTTATTATAATGTCTGTATCTAGTCGTTAATGCAGATGAACTGAAACCAATATGTAGCTCAGTTCACGCTTGCTGACATGTGAAGAGGATCTGCGTGTGCACCCCACCCCCCACCCCCCACCCCACCACGCGACAAGTGGCAGCAGGAGATTAGTCAACTTCACTGGGATTCAGGAAAGATCTGCATACTTCCTAGTTTCTGTGTGTAGTTGGTAGATAGTGCAGCCGTAAGGCTTAGTGATAATTTGACATTTTTCCTGTGCTGTGACTTAAGAAAATCTTTAGATTATGTTTTAAAATCAACACACAGTATATTTGAAACATCCATGTTTTGCATTGTGTAAAGATGCATCTGCGAGCAAAGATTGTTTTGCAAACTCGCACGAGACCTCATAGAAGATTTTTACTGTTGGAATAAAATCTTAAAAAAAGAAATTAAGGGGGGGGGGGGTAACATTTCAACAAGAATGGGACAGATACTGCGCATATGTAATGTGAAACTGACCTTGACCTTTGATCACCAAAATCTTTTCAGTTCATCCTGGAATCCCAGTGGACGTTTGTGGCAAATTAGAGGAAATTCCTGGGATGTGTTCCAGAGATATTTTGTTAACTAGAATGGGATACACGGACACCCCAAAAGCATCGTGACCCTGGTTCACAGCTGTTGCCGTGTTGTAAAAATATTTGTCAAATACATTTTGCATGAAAAAAATGCAAATAGAGCAGCCACCTCTTTTCCAGATTAGTGCTTTTGTCTGCAACTCTGCAGCCTTTCATCTGTCTGGCCTTATCATTTGACCACATCCCTCAGTGGTTAATGGCTCTACTGGTGTAAATGTTCCTGGTCCGCAACAAGGGACCTGTTTGTTCTGCTAATGCAATACTTCCTGTTGGAGTCAATGCTCTGGAATGGCGCCGAATGTCCAGCGCCGAAAAGAAATCCCTACATCAGAATGATCACACGCCGGCCAGGGTTCCACTTAACTAGTCAGCTACTCCAACTCCCACAGCCTGAGATTGAAGAGATGGATTTCACTAAAACAGTCGAGGTAACCTGAAACTGCGTCTAAAGGCCCTGGTGGTCTTTAACACACTGAATTAAGACATTCCAAATGTCAAAAGCACTGTAAGTATAACGATGAGTTTTACAGTTTAGCAGATATTTAATATTTTAACGTGTTTAAGCAGGAGCATATGTTATTATTGGCTCCCAAATGTGGTATAAGTGTCACTGCCTTGTAGCATCTGAGGGTAACCAGGGTAACAACGACAAATCTTATCCCCTCCACTTGGATTTAGTGAGTGCACTTTGATCTGAAAGGTATTAAAGTACCCAAACAAGGTGTGAAGTAGAGCTTTATATACATGCAGCGAGCTATCTGGAACCAAACAGGCTGCTTGGATGTAGGTGAGGAGATGACGGGCAGAAACAGCAGAGAGAGACAAAAAAAGAGACTATTTGGCTGATCATGTGAGTAGCAGGTCAACTCCTTGGCAGAGAAAGTGCTGTGTTGCCATGGCAATATGCCTTTTTACCCACCCAAGAGTCACGGGCCAGGGTACTATCAGCAGCGTGAGCGTTGTTCAAGAAACAGTGGAGATCAGGGCCTTAATCACTCAGCGCTGGTACAAGGGTGAAGAGTGGGAATCGAGCCTGGGGCTATTTGGAACAGGAACATCAGTGTTCGCACACATCCACGCACACAAACTCACATTTACTCACACACACACACACACACACACACACTCAGCTTTAGCAAGACAGCATCTGATGCATGAAATAAACACTAAGCAGAATTAGTGAATGTGTCGTATGTGATTAGCTGAAATTCAGCATCATTCTTAATCAGCGCTGAGGGAATTCTAAGAGTTTATTCACATTATTATTGAGAGTCTGGTGAGGAGGATTGATGGTGTAGCGCACAGATCTGTAGTAGTTGCAAGAAAACTTTGAGTCCTTTCCCTACATGGCTGTTAAAGTGGGAAGAGGAAGTCTATCCTGAAGTTATGTTAGGAACCTAATAACTGAGTGACCATCTGATTCACACCCTATCTGTCCAAGACATGCCACATATTTATTTCCAGCAAGTGATTGTATCAAATTTGTCTTGTTTTTAACTTTGTCAGAAAAAAAAAATAACATGCTTGGCGGATGCACAGCACACACTGGTGGATGCAGGGAGCCAAAAGCACTTTATTTATGTTTGGATGGCAGCGGGCGTTCAGTTCTGCTTGGCACAGACAGTGAGCTGTGGTCTTTGGCACTTCTTTGCATCCGTCCTGTCCCCCTGACGTACACTCTCCCCATCTCTATCGGCCTCTGTAGCAACTTGTTGTAATGTGTGTACGTATGCATATGCATGTGTTAGCGACTGTGCCGTCATGCTGTGTCCTCGTATTTATATGTTCTTTGAACTGTAGTTAAGATATTTTTCTGCCCTGAATATTACATTTAAAAAAGAGAAGGAGAGAGAAAAGGAGATAGACAGTGGCAATCCTTTATATCAATATTTCATAGACTCTTTTATCTGTGCTGCTTCAGAAAGGACCAGTAGCTCCTTTAATTAGGCATGAGAAGTTTTTCAGAAAGTGGTTTTGAAATTGAAACTAATCTCCAGTGCACCTAAGGTCATGGGACTGTAAAAGCTCAAAGTTCCATGAAGAAAAATAATACATGAATTAAGACGTATGCCAGTGGCTAATCTTCTACTCTTAGACTTTTCTGCTTGAAACTTACTTAAGACGTCACATGCACTGCTTGAGTGACTCATGTAGTAATGCTAGCCAAGTGCAAATTCTAATCTTCCCTCAGCTCTGCTTATGCAGGGGAGAGAGAGAGAGAGAGAGAGAGAGAGAGAGAGCTCTGCCAGGGTGTCCACCGAGCACAACCATTCCAGAAATTCAAAGTTACAAGGTCGGTGTGCATCTGCTGCCGGCACAACCTAAAGTAAGCAAATATCCTCAGGTTTATAACCCAACAATCTCATTAATTATTTTGCTCTCACTTATGCTTTTTATTTCACCTCAGGGAACCGACTGACCCCTCACTTGGTATATAAATATATAATTTATATCTCATATATTTATAAACCAAAGCAAGACCAGCCACCTTAAAAGGAAGCAGGGCCTTTTTCCTTGTGCCGGAGCTCTGCTGAGTCTGTTGAGGCTCAAACCCCAGGATCCGTAGCCTGGGTTTCTTCAGTCCGGAGCAGCCAGCGTAGCAGAGGGCTGGGAAGAGAGCGATTCTGGTCAGGCAGGCAGGCCATCCGCGGACAGATAACGGCAGATACTGGGACTAATTTGGTCATGTGCAGGGCTGCCGGATGACGAGGGGCTGATAAAGAAAACATGGCAGATAGACAGCTGTGCTGCTGGAGGAGGATGTGAACTCTCTCCAGATCCTAGCAGGAGGATTTCAAGTGTCAGGAGCCTTGCCTATCTTCCTGTTTGTCCATTGATCTGTCCCTCTGTGTCTGTTTACTTATGGAAATTAAAGATAATATGACAAATATGTCTTTATTGATAGGATTCGTAGACCATTTGACCATGCAGCGGCGCATCGAAGTCTCCACACTGATGGATGATAACAGTCCCTAGTGGACAAACTGCTGAGCTGGAAACACACTGTGAACATGAGCAGTCTTGGCCGGCAGAGTTTGATTACAGAGCAGCCGCACAGTTTGAGAAGCCCTGCCGGGGTCATATGGTTCTGACAGTCCTGGACTACAAAGACAGACACAAAGACTGTTACCTGGTGTAGTGAGGGGAAAGACAGAGTTGAGAGTGTGTGGTAGTGGCATAGAGAGTGTGTGTGTGTTTAGAGATTGGCTCCCGGAAGAACAGCGATGGCCCAGGACGGTAGGGAGGAGGCTGCTGGAAAATGTCTGTGTCACCGGTGTCACCCAGGGAAGGCAGATACACAAAGCAGCAGTCACGGACACATTCTTGGCCCAGACTGATGTCCAAACACACTCACTGCCACGATCCCCCTCCTCGCTCTCTCAAACTCTCTCGCTTTGCTTCCTCTCTCTCTCCCTCATTCACACACACACACACACACACACACACACACACACACACACACACACACACACACACTTTCCCTCTTTCTGCTTTGTCAACAAACAAATATTTTTACCAAACAATTCAGAAAAGAGATTCATTTGAAAGGAGTGATATACAGGAACTAGTTCCCTTTGAAGAATGCTCTCAGATGATAATAACGGCCATAAACATATTTTATTTATAAAGCCTGAGGATGAAAATGACGAGACTAAAAACAAAACACTACTGTCCTCTATTGTTGTGTTCTATCCTCCATCATTTAGTCTAATAAGGCTTCTACTCTACCCGGTGCAGAGCAGGCGGATGAGCCAAATGAAGCTAACTAGCACCCCCTTTTGAAAGTGCACACTTGTCTTGAAAACCTCGCCTCTGTCATTCTCTCTCTCTTTCTCTCTCTCACTCTCTCTCTTCATGAAGCCTCCCCACCCACCCCAGTGAAGCATCTCTCTATCACTCTGCTAAAAATCTAGAGTGGACTGTCTGACTGAAATGAGTGAGCTCAGAGCTATGAGATGAATTAGCGATTAATTGGGATTAAAATGTTTACCACAGGAGGTTGTTGTTGTATGACCTTTTATGTACTGTGTGTGTGTGTGTGTGTGTGTGTGTGTGTGTGTGTGTGTGTGTGTGATGCTAGTGAAAACAAGAGCTTTGATTAATATGGATTATGGTGGGGTGGGTATCTTACAACTCCTAATTCACACAGGGAACATAAACATGTTTGGTCAAACTATAATTCCTATCAATTATGACAAAATAGAAAAATGATTACCCTTTAAATGGGATGTAGTTTTGACATCTATTAGTGATATTAAAAATTACCCATAAATCACTGGGGTTGGGGTTTTAGTTCATGATGCTATTATTCCAGAATGAATCTGCTTGAGGAGACGCCTACCAAAGTTGCAGTGTATGTTAATTACTACAGCAGTTTTAGGGGATAATTGTTACTCATTAGCGGGAGGGGGGGGGGGGGGGGGTAATTCTCCAATATCTGTTAAGAAATCATGGACTCAGCTCCAAAAACACAACTAGTTTCCACTCAGAGTTTGGAGGCGTTGGAGGTCAAAGAGGAGACGGAGGGGCAGGGAGTGGAGGGGGAAGTGGAAGGGGGGAGGGCTGAGTGAGTGTTGAGCTGGTCGGTCGGTCAGGTGCAGCGCCACCAGTGATCATTAGGGTTACAGCTGCCCAGGCCAGATTGTGTGCTGCCTGCACCAGGCGAGATGTTTTGCCCAGGGAGAAGAGCGAGCATCTGTCTGTCCCTCCCCGTAGACAGCAACCTCCTACCAGCCTGTCCAACTCAACCCAACTGGTAACAAGGTCACCCAACTCCTACTTTCTCTCACTCACGCACTCTGAACTGCTCTGTACTTCTCTTCCTCTTTAGCTCCCTCCCCTCTCTCTCTCTCTCTCTCTCTCTCTCTCTCTCTCTCTCTCTCTCTCTCTCTCTCGTCAGGACAGGTTGTGAAAGCAGCAGGCCCTTAGTGAAGTGCAGATTGCAAAAAAAAGAAAAGAAAAGGAGTGCATGTGATATTTGGACTGAATTAAATTTTATATAAGCGTCATGCCAATACGCAGAGCACCACCAGAACAGCTTTTCAAACTGTAGAAAGTGTTTAGGCATTATCTGTGTCCAGTGTTAATTGCTTAGTGTGATCCCAGATGATAAAAGGACACTTTCATCATAAGAAAATAATTGGCTCCAGCAACTTGAGAACTAATTTTTAAAACATTTTTTTTTTACAACCATTATTCATTCTTATCTTATCAAACAAGTACAAAATTATAATTATGCATAAAGCCCAAAGGGGAACTTGTAGCTTTCATAGTACTTCATGTGTTTTTTTTCATAAAGACAACTCAACATCTTACAACTTCTTTTAAGAGATTTGATGAAAATGCCAGAGAGGACATCATTTTAACCGCTTTGAACCAAAATGTCTCAAATATATATATATATATATATATATATATATATATATATATATATATATATATATGTGTGTGTGTGTGTGTGTGTGCGTGCGTGCGTGTGTGTGTGTGTGTGTGTGTGTGCGCGCGCGCGCATTTATTCATAAATACACAAATGGTGTTTGACAAAGATTATAGAAAGTTTTATCAACTACTAGTTTCAGTCATTCAGATTTGGCCATTATAAAGAAGATTGCGTAAAACAGAGTACTGTGAAAGAGTGCACTACAAATACGTATATATCAAGATATCCGACAGTGGACAACCCTAAAGCCAGTTCTACCAAACCCAAAGTTAAAAGAAAAGAGCAATTTTTTATGCCAAATTGAATGTATCTGCCACCAAATGCAATCATTACTTCCCATCAGCCCATCCCACACACCTCTGCCAGGTTTCATGAAAATCTGCCTCGTGGTTTTTAATGCCGGCCTCAGGAAACAGACAAGCAGCGTAGAAAACCCAGTGGAGGTAATGACTTAAAAGCGTGCTTGCAAAGTAAAAATCTCGATAATATTTTTGTTTGTGCCAGTTAATTTGTCACAACATGACACTTGCTGAGCAGGTATTTTAATCTGTGGAATTAGATCTCCTCAAATTATTAGTTTCCTACCAGATAATCCTCCCAGAAGTGATGCCTCCTTTGGTTTGGTGCCAGAAGTCTGTTTTGTTTGATTTGCTGATTGAATGAATTTAGTGACGGGAGCTAATCTCTCTCTCCTAGCTCTGTTCATGGACTAACAGCAGGAATGCATGAGGAGAGACAATCTTTCCAGGCTACAAATGACATGTGGCCTCTGTTGATCACCTGTCAAATGTAGTGCCCCCCCCCCCCCCACACACACACACACACATACCCCTTGACAGCAATAAACAATTAATGAAAATGTCATATTTTAATAAGGTTAAACAGTGTCATCAACTCCTTACTTTTTGCACAAGATCAGGGCTTGAATAGGCTTCGGTATGAGAAAGCAAACACGAGTTTGTCCGTAGCCATCATAAACAGGTATGTGCATTGTAACGTCGGCCAGCAGTGAAAGAGTTAAAAAGCAGCAGCACCTTTGAATTGGCTCTGACAGCATCATCTGTACTCAGCTGTCAGCCACGCTGAATGAGCTGGGCCAGGAGCTGACAGAAAGAGGCTAAAAACAGGTGTGACACCAACTTTCTGCCTCACAGGAGACAATAAAGCCCTTGGTCAAGGGCACAGCACCTGGGCCATTGTTTTAGCACACAAAATGGCTTTTAAGTGCAAATTTCCACTTGGTCCTAAAGGAGACCTGGCCTCTGCACTTGCTTTACTCATCTGAACCAATATGTGATCCGTTCACATTTGCATAATGGGCAGAATGGAAATGAGGGGCCAGCTTTGTCAGCCCAAGACAAAAAAAGAAGAAAGAAAAAAGGAAAAAAGGAGACAGACTGATTCTGTTGAGCTGCATCTGTACAACACAAAGGTTTGATATATCTTGAGCCCCATTTCAGCATTTTTAATTACCATCACAGGTTATTTTGAGCACTGCCACTCTTACGGCCTGATAAAGGCCTTATGATTGGCTGCTAAATGATGGAGAATCAGACACTACCCAGACAGATTCATATGATTTAACACATAATATTTACACTTCCTGTCTTAAACGTCTTGTTCGGTTATTTAGCAATCAGATCTATTTAATTTTTATGCTCTCTTCATGTTTCAGGCTTCTGTTTGACACAGGTGAGTTACTGAGCGCCAACAGCTTTGAGTCTCAGTAGTGGGCCGGTTTCTTCTGGTTATTTTATGCCGGCTGCATTGCAAGCATGTTGCATCATATGTTTTCAAGTTTCATTTCTCAGTCTGTCTAACGAGAGATCAGCGAGCGAGAACTTGGCAGTTGGGCTTGAATTCATTCCAGTGATGAAACTGATTCTTCTGCACCACCCAAAAATATCAAAACCATACCTGGTATTGAAAAATGACCAACTGCAGCTGACGATGTGATTCATCTTCATGCTTGGACCACACTGATTAATAGTTTTCATATATAACAATGATTACATGGGCGGCAATATTCCAACATGAACCTGATGAAGAGAATGCTTTGAATAAGACACTGCCAGTTTTCTAGTGTGGCATGTTTTGTTCTCTAAGAATATTACATTAAGACCTACGTACACTGTGATGCATTTGAGGGTTTGTAAGTTTTACTGCCGTTAGTAGGGTGGGTCTCCATTAGCTTCAAGTAATAATAAGTTCAGGCTGTTGTTTTCTAACGCCTGGAGTCACCAAACGCTCGTCCAGGAGGAGAAAACCAGTCAAGATCAACATAGAGACTCTGAAAATGTTTCAAAGCCACCATGTGAAAAACTGTTTGGACAGTTAAATGTGTGACATGGCGCGTTAGTGAGCTTTTTATGCTTTATTTATGTATGATGGATTTAATTGCAGTTGGAGTATTAAAACCAACCACCGGATACATTTTGGGGGGGGGGGGGGCAAAAGGTGTGAATGCACTCTAAAATAGCTGCAGTGTAGCTGAGTGACTCCCAGTAAACTTTAAATGCTGTGTCTTTCTGAAAACTGTATCTTTTCTTTCAGAAATTTGAAGAAATATAATGTTCATCCTTCTTTTCTTTGCCACCTGGCTGCCCTCGACACAGTGTTGCTGTCAAGTCCAAAAAAGAAAAAAAATAGCAGAGTTGGGTCATGAATTCAGAAAAAAGCGTGTGTGGCTTCCTTCATCATCTGTGTGTGTTGCTGCATCTGCAGCAGCATCGCTCCCCAGCACCTGCACAGTGGGCTCTGTGGCCACGGCTCTAAACTGTCAGCATGGATGCTCTGCAAAGAGCAAGTCATCATTGTCCCCATAGTGGTACCCTCACTATGACTCATCAATTTTATTTTTTTTTCCGTATTGTCTGGAGGTCTTTCAGGATCTCTGATCAACACTGCACCCTAGATTTGAAGAGCAGCAAAAAAAATTTGATTTGGACAGAGAGGATTTCAAAGAGTAAATGATTCCTGTCGAGAAACAAACACACCAACACCTATTTTGTGCATCTTAAAATGACTTCTTTGGCATTCTCAGCTGGGTAACATCATTATATGATACACAGTGATATATCCAATAAGCCATTGCTGACTTTCTGTCTTTTCCCTCGCTGTGCTGGCACTTAGGCGCAAAGGTATTTACTTTAGATTAATCTTCTTGAGCTTTATACAACTAGGAAACACGTCCATATAAATTCTTACACGGACAAATACACAAAGAGACAAAACCCTGTCGCCTTGTTCTCTTCGAAGGTAGATTATCTGTGAATGCACGGAGAAATTTCTCGGGGGATGGTTTGGCACAGAGTAATAAAACTCGGAGAGTGTTGCCTTTGCCAAGCTGAGACATCTGGTCACCTTATCACAGATAAGTGGGGGTTAGTCCTGGCATCTGCTAGAATTAATCCATTTTGCAAACACAGTTATCCTAATCTCCTAAATATGTCATTCCACAACTGTACAAAGCAGTAGGTATAATTTCACCGTTCCGTTTTCTGTGTGTCACAAGATTGATGAGGGCACACCTCACTGCACTGTGTCCTGAAACATGAACAGTGACACGCGATAGAAGAGGTTGGAAAACAGTGTCACAACCTGCACCTGGCCAACAATGGCTGGTGCCCAGTCTGGTCTACAACTAGCTACCTAACATCCCTGCATGAATATTCATGTGGGTGGATTTCTCTTTTGTTGCATGCCTAGTCAGCAGTCACAGAACACATGGTGAGTGTTGGCAGTGCCCGGCCTAGGTAGAGGGGCCGCGGACGGAGGCAGTGGCAGGAACCAGGACCTGTGAGGCTGACTGACATTTCCATCTGTGGCGAGGCCTGGTAATTATCGGGGAGAGGAGCGCCCGCAGCAGCGCACCATCTGCTAGGGGAGATGGCTCAATGAGGTATGAGCACAAGCGGCACTCCGTCGGGCCACTGCCTGTCTCTGACATGAGGGCTCGCATCTGCTACCGAGGAGCCAGGCCGCCCAACACAGCCTGCCTGCCTGGCCGAGAGAGGGGGCTGACAGGAGGGAGGAGAGCAGCCAAGAGCCCCCCTGACCCTCCCCACCCCACCACCACCACCACCACCCACCGCCATCACTACCACCACTGCCCTGCCAAAGGCACACTTGACAAACAGCATAGCTCACTCACGTTCCCATTCAGATCTCCTCACATTTCTTTTTTTGTGGGGGGGGGCTGGGGGTTGTGAAGGTTCTTCTTAGTTCTAGGACTTGCCGAGGAAGCCACCATTGTTGTGTAAAAGTCAATGACTGCTGGACCAAAGATAAGACATAAGTTTTGGTGAACAAATGTGTTTTATACGATATCCATTTATGGCAGGGCTCAGATGGACTCAGTGGAGATATTCTGTACTGATGAGCATTTTACCCGGTTTGCCTCTGACTCATTTGTGAGGCGCAGGCTCTGTGAGACCAGTCGGTTGTGGGAGCTTGACACCATATCACACAGCCTCCTCACACACCTGCCAGGTGCAAATGTGTGTGTGTGTGTGTGTGTGTGTGTGTGTGTGTGTGCGCGCGCTTCACTTAGTGTATGTTGTCCTCATCGACTCATTGTGTGTCTCTCATTTGGAGCCCAGCATGGTTAGTCCAACTGGGGTTCTGTTATTAGACACTGCCCACAGACGTAGGCACACATTTTCAGATGCACACCCCAACAAGCCATTAACAATGAGCAGGCATACTGCTCACTGTGCGCTCAAGATGGCTAACTTCTGAAAAAGGCAGCTGTGTGTTTGTGGCAATCTGAAGGCACATCATCTACTTGCTCTGCTGAAATGTAAAAAAAAAAAAAAGATTTCAACACATTTGTCATTCAAGTATTTTGAAAAAAAACAAAGAATTTTCGACCAAGTTTTACTTGTTTGTAAAGGAATTACTACGATTACAGAATCACCTGCAAAGCAGCGTGTGTTTGTGTGGCAGAGGTCCAAAAGTGGAAGAAGACATTAGCTGGAGGTCATGTTTTTTGGGGTATTTGCAGTACTGTCCAAAAACTACAGTATGAGGCAGATTTTCACCAAACTTGGTGGAGGTGTGTAGCAAGGAACCATGAAAGAATCCACTCAGTTCAAGATGAGTCAACAGCAAATGACTTTTTACCTGATCCAGCTCCAATCTGATCAAAACACCTTAAGAACTTGGTGATGGGTTACTGTAAGTTCACGTTAAATAGTGCAATTTTGGCATTTTACCATTGAACACCAAACTGTTCTAACTGATGTCTTTTCCAAACTTACCACCTTTGTTGGCTGTTGCAATTGTACAAGCTGAATTGAAGTTGCAGGCATTGTGCCACCTAGTGGTTAGGGGCCGCTGGCGCTGCAGTTCTTGAGCAACGTTCTTGCCCAACTGTCTCTCACGGGTATACAGACAACGCTCTCGACCTCATGCGAGACCTTCTCGGGACAGACAGGTGTTCACCCTTCCTAATCATCATGAATAAATTCAGTTAGGCACAGGTGGAGTCCAATCAAGTTGTAGAAGCATGTCGAGAACCATTGAGAGAAGTAGGATGCGCTTGATTTCCCTGCTCTAATACACCTGATTCAAATAAATGGGTCAACATCAAGGCCTACATACGGAGGATAACCAATTCATTTGGTGTGTTGGAGGAGGAAGGCGTCTAATATGAGTTTTGGGTCTCACTACTTTCATTGGCAAGACACCATTGGGTCGCTAACATTGGCCAGGCGTTGAAGTAGCAGCAACCCCATGTGTATCCACAGGTGTGCAATAAATTATGTCATTAACCTGCTAATATTGGTAGCAGACAATGAAATGAATCATGGTCACATACTTGACCTAAAATTAAATGTCATATCTCAGTGTTTTGGTTGTTTTTTTTGTTTTTTTAAGTAACAGAACATCATTCCTTATTTTTGCTATGGTGGAATTTTGTAGTGTAGTTTTAGGAGGAATATTAAGATGAGTCTGAAAACTTTTGCTGTGTAAATTAATATTGGCGGTTGTTTGGTTATTACTGGGACACACACACACACAAACACAAACACACAAAACAACAACACTGATTTCCTGTCATGTCAGAAAGAGCAGTGTATCTAGCAAATTTAATTTTACCTACTGTTTGTTGTGTTTCCATCAAATCCAGGACAAGTAGACGTGGAATTTGTTTTTACTTTTGTGGATCAGTGTTTTCATACTGCCATCATGTCTCTTGCATGACTTATTACCACTTGAGATTTATTCTGAAGGAGATGAAGAGCAGAGGAGGCACGGGGTGGTAGAGAGAGGTAAAGAGAGAGTGAGCATGCAAAAGAAGAGAAGGGAGGGGTAGATGGAGTGTGTGTCTGTGTGTGTGTGTTTGTGAGAGAGAGAGGAGCATCTCTTCATCGCAGGATTTTATCTGACTATTTGGACAGATTGGTAGAATTCAAAATGCAGCAGGGGCCTGTGATGTGGCAATAAAGTGTTTGCCTTTGATCCCGCCTCACTATTTTTTTCTCCCCTGCACATGTGCACGTCAAAATCAATTAGATAATCTCTGAAGAGGCGAGGCAGCTGTGCATCCGCACAACAAACCTTTGCATCACCTTAGTTTACCGACAATCTGGTTATTATTCTCATTGTCAACTCATTGATACAAACTCCGGCACAGGCATCACCTGCACGCACAACAAACTTCAAGGTGTATGAAAGATGAAATGGTACACAAATAGAAGATCCATCTTAATAGACAGAAACACATGGTTACATCCTAGCCGCAGCTGTCAATTACCTACAAAAAAACCCTCTTTGATAAGGAAAATTTGAATCTCCCCCACCCCCCTGCACTTGGAGTGGCTTTTTCAGATGTCGTAGCACTTATGAGAAATTTGTGACAGCATCAACAGCGCCTATTCCCCATTCAGCAGCATTAACTCTGTGCCATGTGTCTAACAAACGGAGGCCATTTTGGAGCCCTTAATGACAAGGCTGCTCCGCTCCTCTCCTCTCCCTCTCGCTCTTTTCAAATTGCTCTCTAAATGAAGTACAGCTGTGTGGACCAGGTGCTGCCACCCCCCTTTCAGAAAGAACAGGAAATTATGAAATCCCCAAATCCTTCACAAATGGCGGGCAGGAGGGAAGGTTGGAGAACGTCAACCCGATTCGCCTTGTCTTTAGCTACATATCTCTTCACGTTCATCGTCAACCTCTCCATCCATTCCAGTGCTTTTGAGAGTCATTGCATGCAACTAATATGTGTAGCAGCATTCTTTGACTGATGGTGTCATATTTAGAAACTGATACTGTGGGTGGTGCAGACTACGGGGAGCAATGCTTAATGGGTGCATAATACTGGACAGACGGTAGGTTGCAATTACCGAGAAATAGTTTTTTATATTTTTCAAAGTTATACTGATTTAGAATTTTGATCATCTAAAATGCATGCAAATATTATGACGGGGCTAAATAAGTGAAAGTTATCACCAATATGAAGCGCGCCAACTTGTCAGGTTTAACTTCAGCTGACAGAGAATATTCAGCCGCTGTGTCAGTCTCTGTGTTTGTTCTCTCTGCATTTTAGTCAACAGAAAGAACACAACTGCTGAAGTAGGCCTCCTGCTCAGGAGACAGTCAATGTGCAGCTGTCAATGTCTCCATAAAGCCCCATATCCATAATAGACAAAGCACTCATCAAGCCTCGGCTTCATCTGGCCTCCCAGATGCCCCATCACCAGGGGCAAATCCCATCCAGGACTGCGCGCCGCACCATGCAGCCAGATGTGCGTTGGCAACATGGCCGTGGGGTCAACACATGGCAAAGGTAGACTCAATAAATGAATTATACTCTGATTATCATAAATGTGGCATCTGAGCGGGGTGCTTGCATTGCTGTTGTTTTGGAAGGGGAATGCTGGGACGTACTGTATCAGCTGCACGGTGTGACGTTTAAATGCAAGATCTATACTTAAAGAAAAGCAAAAATACTCTGTAGGGGACAGGCATGTGCACGTATGTGTTCATTGACATATTACTCAAACTTTCTGTATGAAGATTACAGGGGAAGCATGTTTGAGCCAAATTGTATTTAGGATTCTCAGAATGATTCCCTGCCATATGCCCTGTATTTGTACATAATTCCACAATGTTCTAGGTCGCTCCCCCAAACATATTCTGTTTCGTCACATGCCAAAAAGACCTTTCTCCCCCCCCACACACACCCCTACCCCCCTTCCTCCCCATCCCTCCATTCCTCAGTTCCACACGTTTGCATGCGCTATCTGGCTGCCCTGGCTCCCTGTCTTCCCCTTTAAAATGCCATGCCAACTTCAGAGGACCCAGGTGTATGGGTCCGTTATCAATTCCACTAACAAGCGTGCTTACTGGGATCACAGGACGTGTTGTGGCTTGCTTTAAAGTCCCCGTCTGTAGCCAAGGCTGACCTGAATTGGAGACATGCGGCCCCCTGCTGATAGCAGCCAACCTCTGATGGGCAGTCCCTCTCCCAGACTTGGCCAGCACTCCGCCTGGGAAGGAGGAGGGGAGAGAAGAAGAACTCTTTGAAATGTTGGAGTTCCATGAAGAATTGAGAAGCAGGACAGAATCAAAGGCTTCTGATATAGGAAAGGAAGAAAAATATAGAATCAAGATATGTGATGAGGAGAGATGGTAGAAGGCCCACCACCCTCCCACCCTTGACGCACCACGAACAAAGGACATATCTACGTTTCTGCATATCACTGTCACAGAGGCCTTCACTTTGGAGGCCGCTGAGAAATTGAATTATGCAATCACCAGCAGCATATAGACCGTAAACCCAACACGCTCACATAATTTGGATATTAACAAAGAAGCTTTCCTGTATGTTATGCAAAGAAGTGTGGTGTACATTGAATTGGATTGTCAGGCTGCCTACTTGTATACACAACATCATTGTTATTATTTGAAATTTTCTTCAAGTACAATAGATGTTGATTATCACTGTTGTGGTTGTGGACACTGATGATGTGAAATGATTCCACTGATGATGCCTACGGTTGAATAGGTGTCTCATTTCAAGGTGAATATACACGCGTTTGATGGCCAAAACTAAGACGACTAGATCTCTATCACCGTGTGACTTGAATAATTATAGCAGAACAGTCTGTTGGAGGTTTTAGCCATGCTAGTAACAGTAATGTAGGGATGTCAACGTAGGGCAGTCAGTCAAAACGATGTATGTGGCATTAACTTTGGCTTCACAAGCATCGCTACGCTAAGTATGAACCCATGACGTTAATATTTGTGGTTTGAATTAAAGCCTAAATGTTTCTACAACTGTGATATTGCTTGTTCGTGGGCTGGTGCCAACTAGCCTACTTACAGGCCATCACATGCTCTAAATGTCTTAGTTTTGGTCCTTACCTTGAACACATTGGAACTGGACTTTCTTTCCATCATCGCTCTTGTCATTCTGTGCTTCGTCAACCAGCCTGCTGCAGTCATCTTATTGTTGGGTGCGCTGAGCCTGGCTGTGGTTTCAGTAGAAATAGACTCTCCTCTCCCCCTGGCTCATATTTCATACAACCTGCCCTCTTGAAGCTTGGCAAACAATGGCAATTACCAAGACAACCTGTGATGGTGACTCTTATTCATGTTGATGAAGTGTCTTTTTTTGTGATCCTCTAATATTTCATGTAGCGCCATCAAATCAAATGTTAATTTGTCCACAATACTTTGGTTTATGACCTAATACCTGCAAAACAAATTACATTAATCAGTTACAAATGGAGTTTAGTGTTAATGAGCTCATTTTAGCGCGCTAGCACATCAAACTAATATGGTAAACACTATAGCCGTTTAGCATCAGCTTGTTAGGGCACTAGCATGTAGTTTAAATCATGCCACTGTGCTCCTCTCTTGCAAACTACTAAATGAACAATAGTACAGGACTGTGCATGATAAAATGAAAATGGGTGCGTGTCTTAGAAATGTGTCTCTGCTCTTGCTGCCTGTATCTGTGATCACGGTGGCAGCTGAAGGCCATTATGGCCAGGTGGCCTAGAGAATGCAGGGACTTTACTGTGAGCTGTATACACACACACACACACACTCATACACACACACATGCATGCATGCACGCACAGAAAGCTTCACAGCTGCTAGGGCCCACTGCATGTCAATTAGGATGGCAGAGGATGTACAGGGACACATGGACATTCACACAGCACATGTATAATTCATGACAGGTCTGTATTGAGTTCTACCAGTAGAACGGATCCGGCAGCAGCGGTGTATAAAAGCATATATGATTCAGACAGGATCACACACCTGAGGTTCTCACTGGCTTTGTAAAGTCGCCTGAGGAAGAAGAAGAAGAAGAAGAAGAAGAAGGGGGGGTGAGGCATGTGAGTGAAATGATTACGACAGCCATTAATTCTCCTGAGTCGTGCCTTCATTTCTGCTCTCACCTGAACCGAAACAATTTCCACAGCTCGGTGTTCAGTCAGGAGGGGATACCGAGGTTATAAAAGATCTCAACTGATTAGATAAATGATTTTCACCCTTGTCGAGTTTTACCAAACAGTAAAGACAAATTAGCCATGAATATTACATCAATCAATCATGACAAAATGATCATTTTTAACATCAGTATGAGTGTATCTTTTTTACAAACTCAAGTGATGCACTTGTGTTCAAATTTTAAGTATGTTTCATTTACACACACACACACACACACACACACACACACACACACACACACACACACACACACACAAATCCTTTAAAGGTCAAGGGAAGAAGAAGAAGAAGCAGAAGAAGAAGAAGGAGCTAGCACATTATGCTGATTACCCTTATGAAAATTGCATGTAGTGGGGTGAGGGGTCACCGGAGCTTAATTCAGTTTTCATGTTTTGTTTCACACTAGCCAAGCTGTGGGTGTCTGTGTGTGAGGCACTGTTTGCTATTGGCCTTGACAGCATGCAGTGTAATTGGCTCACTAAGGTGATTCAGTAATCGCCTGAGTGACACCTTCCCTGGCAAATTTTGACATTGGAGGTGGATGAGGATGTGGTGGGCTTCAAGTGCCAAGGGAGCTAACCTTGTAGGAAAACCAAATTACACAGCAGGGAAATGTGGAGGAGACCCATTTCATTCAGTGTTTTGCATCATATAATGAAAAGGTACAATGAAGGCTGTTTTTTTTTTCTTTCTTAACCTTATTGACTTGAAATTGTCCTTGTTCTTGAAATCCAGTTTCATCATCCGTCCTCACTTTCTTGTTCTGTATTTGTTGCTGTATTCTTTTTTGACCTCTAATTAATTTTCCTCACTTTTTTCCTCACTTCTTCCACAAGCCCCTCTCTTCCCCTTCCCCTTCCCATCATCACCCCCTCACATCATCATCCTTTCCCTTTCCCATCATCCAATTCTTCAACTCCTCCTTTCGCTTCCTTCTCCTCCTTTTTTTTTTTTTTTTGCTCCTGGCGGAACTCTTGGAGAGGAGGAGCGGCGTGCGCTGTTCTGTTCCTCAGGACTGTCCTCCTCATGCAGAACACAGATGGTTATTATGGAGCTGCACATAAATTGATTATGTTGGAAATTAACTGTTGCTGTCAAAAGCAGCCGCCAACCTGTCCCAGTGTGTCCCTGTGCCCGCTGATGCATAGGATCCAGCTGATGGACCAGATGTTTGCACAGTGCGCTGCTCCTTTTAAGGTCAGCACAAAAGTGGTATGGGGGCTCTCTGATCTCCAACTCTTTGTACTTTCAGCTTGTAGCTCTCTTGCCTCTTGACATTTTGAGGAACTAAAATGGGAAAAATTTTTTCAAATGTAAAACGGGATAATTGTGATGTTTCACTGGTCGAAGTTTCATTTCACGTCAAATTATAGTTTGTTTAACGGAGTTTCGCTTGTGTATGTGTTCCAATACTCCTTCCCACAGCACGTACTCATATAAATGGAGATTTAAAAAAAAAAAAAAAGATTACCTGTTAAAATGTAGATTGACCCACTTTCCCCTTCCCTTCCTTTTTATAAATGTATTTATTTTTTATTTAGATATGTTGTGTAGAAAGCAGCCACGCTGCTTTGGTGGTTGCTCTTTTGCTCCTAGATTCAAACACTCAAATGTCAAAGGTTACATGGCACCTTGTATGAAGTGGGATGCAAATCAATGCATTCACCCGGGTTTTTGGTCAACATTTATTTTGACCGGAACTGGAGCCCGTCTAAATCCTGGGTGTGGCGCAGGGTGCTGATTGAACCAGTTCCTTTTGCAAACAGAAGCCAGATGTTGGTGGATGTCGTTTTATTTTTTGGGGAGGAGGGGATGTTGAAGTAGTAAGAAAGGGGCTTTATTGAATATTTATCACAGGTCTTCGCTTGAGGAAGTACGGTTGTAATATGCCATCTATTTAAGGTTGAAATAGGATTTATATGTGTGCCAAAAGACCATGTTGTCTCTTTAGACTATGTAGTCCTTAACAGAAGCAGCACGCCATGAGTCTCTGAGCAGCGTCCCTAAGTAGGACCCTCCTCCAGCAGCTCGTTACAGGTTGGTCAGGATAAGCATGATGGGACATTCCTGGCTGTGGTCTCATGGGAGGGGGGGGGGGGGGTGGCGGCGGCAGAGTCACAATGCCAATCTCAGCAGAAAGTCAGGTCTTAGGAGTGTTGCTACATCGTTTTCCAGGCCTGACCTTGATTCCAGGCCCATTCCTGCATGTTTCCGTATGCATGGCAGAGTTTTGAGGGCTGCCAAAATCAGAGCCAAACAGGGAAGAGAAGCCCCCTGTGATTCACACACACACACACACACACACACACACACACACACACACACACACACACACACACACACACACACACACACACACACACACACACATGGATGGGGCCAAATCCCATTATGAAGGTTAACAAGCATGGAACTAGGAAGCTGAGTAGGTTGTTTTATATTATATAAGATGAAAAGAGTTTAGAAATAGATTCAGGAGTATTATTAGAAAATGCAAATTCAGTAGTAAACTGCATGATGATGATGAAGTTAGACTCTTTTCATCCGCATAGACACAATTTGAATTTAATCAGATGCGTGGGTGGCTCTTATTTTTAATAAGAACATTTTCTTCTTGTTTAATGTAAAACTCCTGTTTGTTTTTATATTCATGAAAAGAGACAAGTTGTCTGATGCACCTCCACCATGGCGTTAGATGTGTTAATACCTCTCCACTGCAAAAGTCTCTTGAAGTAATTTTGATTCGCACCACTTGGAAGATGAAGATCACTTTAAGAACCTTTTTGAGCGAAAGCTGTTGGATGCTTTTTTTTTTTTTTTTTTTTTTTGCAGCTCTTAGGCAGAATCAAGCCCCACTGATCAGTGAACAAACTGAATCATGTCGGAGGCCAGAGAGGCATCGTGAAATGAATATGAATGTCAGCAGGTGATAAACAGAGTGGATTTCTGGGAGGTGTGACTGTTTGTGACACATAGCCCTCACACCCCAGATGTAGGCGAGCTGGGGAGGCTGCCACTCAATTTAACGACATCTGAGCAGCTACCAGCAGTAATTGGCTACAACAGCCTGACTGTATGGCAACGAGTCCTGTGGATAAGTTTAGAAATGTGGAAATGAGATGCACATAACAGACAGTTACCGCATGTCACATTTCTGTGCGCCGTGAAACTTCTTGCAAATTTATGGTGAAATCAAAATCACCTCTGTGCGGTGCAATTACAGTATATCATCAATATTTAAACTGAAGGCTCAAACCTGGAGGAGGGCAAGTCAGGCAAGAGAAGAGACTTCAGCACAATAAAGAGAACACAACTTTTCAACTCTATGTACTGTAAGCAACACCTGTGGAGGACGGCCAGTCCAGGATCACCAGATCCAATCAGATTTGTATGTGGCCAATCAGGAGATCCAGATTCTAGAATTTATCTATATGTGTAAGCATAGTCAAGGAGGACTTGTTTAGGAATCAAGCAACAGCAGAAAAGTTCCTTTTTGATTGTTGTTGTTTTTTTGAACCTGAGTTTTGGATGTTGAAATCTTTGAATTAAGGAATCCTCTGATTTAAGCCAGGGCTGCACGGTGGTGCAGTGGTTAGCACTGTGGCCTCACAGCAAGAAGGTTCCAGGTGTGAGTCCTGGCTCGGGCACCGGATCTTTCTGGGTTCTCTCTGGTACTCCGGCATCCTCCCACAGTCCAAAGACATCAAGAGGGGACGAGGCTGATTGATACTCTAAATTGACTATAGGTGTGAGTGTGAATGGTTGTTTGTCTTTGAATGTTGGCCCTGCGATGGACTGATGACCTGTCCAGGGTGAGCCCCGCCTCTTGCTCGTTGACGCTGGGATAGGCTCCAGCCCCCCCAGCGAGCCTTATTGTAGGAATAAGCGGAAGACAATGGATGGATGGATTATTTAAGCCAGTGGTTTGTGACACCTGGGACCCTTGCCTGTCACTTGTCATGATCCCTGTCTTGTGTTTCCTGTTTTACTTTGTAGTCATGTCCTGTCTTCCTGTGCTCCTCCCTGTGATTACCTCATGTGTCTCACCTGGCTGATTGCGCCACCTGTGTCTCGTTTTCCCTCTTGTATTTAACCTCTGTGTTTCCCCCTTGTGTTGGTTGGGTCATTCTGTCAGGGGTTGAGGTGTGGGGAGGTAGACCCAAATGCAGACGAGGGGAAGGAGGGTGCACAAAAGAGGTTTATTAAAGAGACCTGAGGCTTGGCTTGAGACTGTGACAATGATGCTTGACGTAGACTGCGACAGCGAAAATAACATCCCGACACAACAGTGACCTGACCAACACAAGGGGGAAACACAGAGGTTAAATACAAGAGGGAAAATGAGACACATGAGGTAATCACAGGGAGGAGCACAGGATGACAGGGCATGTCTACAAAGTAAAACAGGAAACGCCACACAGGGTTAGTGACATCACTCAAAGAGGCCATGCATTTAATTATGCATAGGTTCAAACATTAATATACCTAAAATCGGTGAGTTGTGGAAGAATTCAGTCCAAACAGGCTGCAAACATGTTTGTTGCTGCTTTAAAGTTAAGAGTTTTGATGTGAGTATCTGGTGACATTGGACCCCAGATCCAACCAGAGCCCGGACTTGTCCAGGTTCCGGGTGTATTCATAAACTTAATTCCATCTGTTTATCTTTATGTTACCTGAGTTGATCTGAAATCACACAACTGTTGTGGCGCGTAATTAGTTTGATGTTCACATAACTAAAGAAGTCTAAAGAACTCTGGCGGTGACCAGATCTGGCCACTATTATTACAGTTTAGGGTTCACATTCCCACACAGCATCTGGTCGGAGTGGCTGCCATGGAGTGGTGAATAAACGTGAAATAAACAGAGGAGTAATCAAGATTTTTATTATTTTTAAAAGTTTTTTTTTTTAAACTTTAAAAGGTTCACTTTAAAATGATTTTCCAGCATAATAGATTTCCTGCACCGTCAGCTGTATAATATTTTACAGAGGTTCTGTTCTAGTCGGTCAAGCATAAAGCATAAAGGGCTGCAGAGGATGTGCCTTATACTTTATTCGATTGAGGACCCGTTGTCCATGGTTCTGAAATGTTTTAACAAGTTTATCTTTTTAAAAAAAAAATAAAATATTTGTGTACAGTATCTTTCAAGACCCAGACGGAATTATGAAGGAAAAAAAAAGGCAAAGAAAACAAATTCCGGATTTCAAAGCAATGTGCGTTCATTGTCCAAAAACTAGATTATAAGAGAGAAAAGGCAGGGGATTTACACTCCTGTATATAAAACAAGGGAAGGAATCTCCTTTTCTTCTCATTTCTATCAGGCTGGAACACCTTGAGCTGAGAGCTCAGAGGTAGCGACAAATACAATTTTCCATGTTACTGTGTGTGTGTGTGTGTGCGCATGTATGTGCATGCTACTGCACGTGTATTAGCGTGTCTTCATGTGCGTCTGTGTGGGTGTGTGTTACTGTCGTAGTGGTGGGAGATGTTTTCCAATCACTGCTCTGCCGCTTTCTCATTGTTCTGGGACACTGTTCGCCACTCTGCACGATTAACAGTATTATCTGTACCTAGCCCAGTCAGCCAGCCAGTCCTTGGGCCATTGTGTTCCCGTCAGGGGTGAGTGCTCTCAGCACTGCGTGTCATGCCTCCAACCCCCCCCCCCCGACATTAGGGACAGGCTTGGCTAGGCCCAGGTGGGACGTGCTGGCATTTGGGCACTGTCCGCTGCAGGAGGGAAGGGATGGATGGGAGGGGGACTCTGTGAGGGGTAGTAGCTTCCACAGCAGGCAAGAAGCAGAGAACAAGTGCCTTTACCCAACCACAGCCCCAGTTCAGGGGTGAGGAGGGGTGAGTGGGTGAGGATGGGAGGCCCTCAGGGGCCATCTTTGTGTGCCCTAAGCATCAAGCTCCATCTGGTCACTCTGCAGAGGACAGCGTCTGTGACAGGCTTACTTTAGAAACAATTTTTGTTTTTCTGTAACTCAATGCATCAATGCCATACAGTATATGGTCCATATACATATTCTCTCCTCACGGGTGCTTCTAATCCCAAGTTCCTACCTTAAAGACATTTAAAAAACTGACAAAAATAGACAGAAGTCATGATTGTTGATGATTCTAGTAAATTCTTTGTTTATTTGCATACATTTGTAATAACTTTGCTTCTAATATTGCTTCTTAAGAAAACAATTAGATTCTCTATATCCCTGTTGCACAATTTCCACAAAAATAAAGCGCATTTGATTACATGTTTGCCTCTATATTACCTCAGGTACAACGAGTCAACGTTTGCTCACGCAGAAGCAAAGCGCCAAATGTCATGAAATATCTGTACGACTTTCATTTTTAAGCAAACTATCTAATTTCCAGAGCAGAAACTGACAATCAATCAAGAAGCAAACTCTCATTTAGAACCCTTTAAGGGTTATCTGTGTCTTAGTCTCTGATGTAAATATCATATTAGCATACCATTGACTAGACTGAAGCGCTCCATCTCTGTTCGTCTTTCTCTCGCTTCCTCCCGGCCTCTTTCACCGCTGACCTTTGTGGCCTCTCCTTTGATGAACTCATGAATTCATTGCCCTGGTTCTCGGGCCATTCTCTTCCTCTCCTGCTCTTTTCCCCTCTTCCCTGTGCTGTATAATTGACTCAGCTGCAGCCTTTGTGATATAATAGCTAGTTTACCTGGCAGAATGACATTTCGTAGGCTCTGAGCCACCATAAAGCTAATTGTTCTAGAGAGAGAGAGGGAGAGAGCGAGGGAGAGCGAGCAGTGTGTATGTGTGTGCAGCTGATAAGAGGAGAGCGGCCGCTCCATTTGTGCTCTATCACCCAGCGGAGGGTTAGAAGTGACATTTATCTTCACATTGAGCTTCAGACTCAGCCACGGCCTGACGTACTCTCTCTGCCCTCCTCTGCTCTTTCCCTCTCAACTTTTGTCTCTATTATCTCACAGGCATTTTTTCTCTCCTTTAATTTATTTATATATTTTATAACTTTTGTGCCTGTGTGTGTGCGCGCGCACACAATCCTTTTGCGTTCGCATCATCTAGACTTCAACCTGCCAGCTTGCATGAGAAAAAATGTGTTTTCTTTTAAAGCCAGTGAATGTAGAGGGAAAACAGGAAGGAGGGAAGGACACCCGGTTTCTCTGCAGTGTAAGAAGAAGGATGTATGTCGATTTGTTTGTCTTACTGCCAAACTTTAGTGACTGATCAGTTTTGACAACATACATTCCATCAATATTTTAAACTCTCAAATTAAGTCATGATAATGATGATTTTTTTGGTTTCGGTTTTGAATTATGACGCTTTTTGTTGACCATTCTTCTTTTACCCGATATCACGGTGTGTTTATTAGAACTGGGAAATGATCATACTTTTCCTTCAAAACCAACTGATCTAGTTCTTGTCGGCAGGGTTCCTCACCAGCAACAGAAAACCAAAAACAAAAGAAATATGAAAAAAAAAACACGAATATGTACTTTTAGTTATTCGCCACAATAACTACAGTTTTTAAGCCAGTTGAGGGAGCCGTCAAAATTCTAATGTGTCTGTATGAAATGGTGTTTCATCCAGTTGCGTCTCCGTGAAAGATCAGTATTATGGCGTGAGGATCCAAGTGTCAATCACCAATAATCTTATTAAATCCGGTCCTCGGTCGTTCTATGAAACAGACAGAAGCAGAGAGCAGAATATTAATCAGTGATTGTGAAACATAGAGATTAGCCACTGTTCTACTGTCCATTTTCACTGCTTTGGCGATTATTGCTGGAGAGCTGGAGTATATATGAAATAGAGTAATATTACTGTGTCTGCAATGACAGACTTTCACGTAACAACTGCACTTTTCTACTTAACAATGTATATATTCACCAGTACATGTAACATTTCATTGTGTATTTGTGCACCAACAGTTACATTCTCTGGAATATTCTCACTCATTGCCTAATTGCGCATTTTGTGGAATCCGGGAACTGTGATGTAGCAGTCTGTCCATCATTCTAGTGAATCAGATTCTGAGAAAACCCACACACACGCACACACACACACACACACACACACACACACACACACACGCAGTAAAGAACTCTCACTGACATGTTTTGTATCGATTGTGTCTGGCTGTCACTCGGAGCGCTTCGTCTAGAGTTTCAGCTCAGGACGAAAGAGATAGAGGGACAAATGTGGAGAGAAGATGGGAAGATCCCAGAGGGAGCGGTGAGGGGGAAGAAGATATTTTTCATAGTGACATCATATTGCTATTGATTTCAAGTTTGAATGGCAGCATTGATTTGATTGAACAGTCATTACTATCATAGCCTAACAAACCTAATGTGATCAGACAGGGAGCATGTCTGATGTTATCTAGATTTATTTTTTAGATTGCTTATGTGCTCTGCGATGAAGAGACCGATACCACTTTCACATCTTTGCATTAAGTATGACATTAGAGCAGGGAGGTTGTTAGCTTAACTTAGCATAAATACTGGAAACAGGAGGGACGCTTGGCACTGGCGGAAGAAAAACACCTGCCAGTAAACCTCACTAATTAACTTGTTATTTCTCGGTGAACAGCGGCTGGGCGCGCTGACACCTGGAGTCTTGTCATCACCGCGAGGTTGCAAGACAAGCAAGCCTGCCGAGACTCCAGGAAATCAGTGCGCCCAGCAGCCCCCGTTAGCTGAGATGAACCTCAAAGCTCCTTTTCTTGTTGTGTAGCAGATCGAAACTGACAAGCTGAGGAGAATTTTTTTGTGTGTTTGATGGTTGTCTGGGACTGAGAGGAAATGTATAGAAAATGATGTTGGCTTTGAGTTTCTATATCGGGCTGTTATTTGTTGTTTCCAATTGCCTTCGACCTTTTGTCTGAGAATGAAAACGTAGATGGGGTGACAGGAAATCAGCAAAATTAGCCATTGCCAATTGGAGCCTCAGATGAATCTTCACTTCGTTACCTCGCTTGTTTCTTTATTTGGTTTGGTTTATTTCTGGTTTTTGCTACCATTGTTCTCTTCATCTACCTCTAAACATTTTGCCTTTAACATTAATTATAAAGTATACAAGCAAGTTCACAGTCGTTGCCTTTCCTAAGTACCGTTCCATTACTGTGAACGTGCGAGCATTTGCCTGCTTGGAATTCTTGAGGTGGCATAATCAGGATAAACCCTTCACACCTGAAGCTGAGCTCCCCGCTCGTGTGCTGCACTGATCTGGAAGTGACCGCACATTGAATGAACAGAGCTTGTGAGCTTCCAGGTCTGATACTGTACGAGAGTTTGAGTCTTTGAGAAAATGGCCCCGTCAATACTTTCCAAATGCGCCTGTGGCCTCTGCGGCTAGTTTTGGGTCTTCTCCAGTAAAGTATGATCTTCATTTTGTAAATATGCTTCAATTAAGAGTAAAATAGATGATAAAGCAGAGTGAACAAGTTCCTCCCACAGCAGCCACAGTATCTGTGCGTCGTGTGTCCAAGCCAATTTTAAGTGAACTTTGGTGATGCCGCAAAAAGGAAATGCGACATACGTTGTGGGTGACAAACACAAGAGCTGTCTCGTCCATCTGCAGCCTTCTACCAGGGAAATGAAGAAAAGTACTTTGATTTGTGAATTTTGTGCCAGCTCATATTGGATAGGTTGCATGTTTGGGAATATCCAGTAAAACATGGTCAGCGGAAACAGCTGGTCAGTCGCATAATTTTCCTTTTTGGCACATTTACTCTTTTTCCCAAAAAGCGGCAAAAACCACCTCAAGACAAAATGACAACTTATTTCAATCAACCTCTGTCAGAATGTGTTTACATAACAGCGTGATTCTCATACTCGTGATAGAGTATTAATATGTTACAGCAGCCAGGTCAAGATTGCATTTGTAAACTAAACTGAGGGATAAATATATTACATATACACATAAACTGAACCGACTAAACCAACATTTCAGGTTCTTGTAAGGCTCCAAGTGAACTTCCTGTCGCGTCAGTGCTGCCATATTAAATAAATGGTCAAACATCCATCTCTGCTGGCAGGTTCTGACGAGTCATGCCCGCCTGCCTGTGTCGAACAGACTGTGGGATGTCAGTGCAGTGTCACTTGGTTTTTCGTCTGCTTTGTTCCTGTCAAAAAAACCCACAGGCCCACCCATCCAAGATGGCCTCTCTGCTTCCCACTTAGAGAAATAGATGGAGTGTTTAAGTGTTTTTGTCGAGTCAAATGGCACCAGACAGATGACTGCATGCCATTACCATAATTTACCCCGATCCAGGCTGTCAGGGTTCTGTTTCCTGCCCTGTGGAGCTTCCAGGAGCTCATCGACAGGTGCACCACTCGATTGACGGTCACTAGACGGCAAGTTCAGGTTGTTGTTCAGTTAAGCAAAGTTTAGTTTGTTGTCTGTCACAGCTTGTCACCAGCAAAGTTAGCTTCACTTCTTCGTTTCTGCTGATAGCTGAGTTGATGCTGAGTGGCACTCATATTTCAGTTTGTCGGTCTGTCCATCCCCACCTGTCTCTCTCTGCCAAAGCTTTCAGGCGCTGCCCGCACAAATCTGTCAGGCAGATGGGGGGCTGGCTTTTTACATGTCACTTGAGGGACGCCCAGGCAACACAATCTGTAGCCCACAATGCAGTGTGTTTGAACCTTGTAAAACCCAAATGGAGAATCGATGTGGCGCCATACACGGCCCAGATTCTCTGAAGAATCCTTCTGTTTCCTGCCTGTCTGTGTCTACCTTCTGCTGGGCTCCTTTAGATAAACTCTGCATCTTTTATTTATCCCTTGAAATAAGGCTGGACCCTGACGAGAGCATAGGCTGTACACACAGACACAGCCTCTCTCTCTCTCTCTCTCACACACAAACACACACACGCACACACACAAATGGGCCTCCTTCTGTTACTGAAAAGTCGGCAATTATGGAGAGAGAGGGGAGGGACAGTTGGGATTTGCATATGTCATTGAGAGAAGAAACTACATCTCCCACAAGGCCCGGCGGTGGAAATGAACCAGCTGTCCATGGTTTGTAGATCAGATCCCATCCTCTTGATTACGAAATCACAGAATAATAAGGACCAAAAAGTTGTGGGCCGCGCTGTTTGTTCCTCCTTTGTTGTTCCCTAGAACAGAAGTTATTTTGCTTCTGCTGCCTCCGAGCTCTTTGCCATGTGCCAATGTTTGGTGCACTGTGCTCTACTTGTTCTCCTTCTCACACAGAAAAAATCAGAAGGCTCCAGCCCTGCCCCTCTAAAGCTGTCATGTGAACTCCCGCCTTTTGTTTAATTTACATTTTGAGGCACAGCCCATCAATTCCCCCTCTTCCTGCTGCCCTCCTGCCAGCACCACCAACCCCACCACACCAACTGCCTTCATCAAAAATGCAGAGTTCAAACTAATTAGTGACATTTGGCCATTTGTGAAACTTTCTCCTCTCCGAGCTCAGCTTCTGTCGAGCATTGCTAGCTCAGAGAGAACCAGAAGACTTTTCATCAGCATGAAACATTTGAGTAATATACATCAATGACAAAGAGCTATTTCTACTTCTGCATCAGATCTTAGCGGAGATAAATATACGAGCACAATGTGTGATACAATTAGCCATCGTCATGATAATCTCATTTGAACGGAGGGATACCAATAGTGCACGAAGTTGCTGCTTTATTCGAATAAAGCTAAAACAATACCAGCTCTGATAATTGTTTTGCACCTGCGCATGTGTGCATGCATGTGCTGATTTAAGGGTATCGTCACGGGTGACATCTGTCTCACTGATTAAAATAGTTTTCGGTATGAAGGCAAACATCTGTAGGGAGCAAAATAAATAAATGATGTGATAAAATTATGACATGAAAGCTTAATTACACAGATAAGTATTGAGTTTCTAATAGCTGCTGAGAAGAAGTGAAGAATCTGGAGGTATAACGCACGGACAGACACACAGACCTATTCAACGTGATTTGGCCGGTGCAGGGATATTTTCAATCGTCCTTTGTTAAGGTGTGGGTGTGCTGCCAGCTGTTCCTCCGTCATGGTGCAGGTCGTGGCTGTAATTTTAAAGCTTATCTTTGGCCTGACCACCCCACATTTTTTCATTGAGACGGTTTGATGTATAAAAACATCCAACAATCCCTTGAAATCGACTTCAAGCAGCGATTTCTCTGTGTACGTAATAACAATGGGGACTTAAAGCTGATTATTTTTGATGTAATGTGTTGAACAACGGTTGCGTTTGAAAGAACTGCTGCACCAAAAAGAGGAAGACATGGATTGCATGTGAGTGTGTGGAATTGTGATGACACAAAGTGGACCGGTTGTTGCAGCCTGTGTTGTATTTGTGGGGAGGTGCACATCAGGCGACGGCATATAGGTTATACCTGACGCCACACCAGATGTTTTCAAAGTGGGAGGCGGACCTCCCCGGGGACGTTTCAAATGAGGCCCAGCGAATGGAAGTAGAATTATTAAAGTTTATTTATCAAAAGGACATCACAAATAAAGTAATAAAGCTGTGTCGTCGTCCCCCCCTCCCCCGAGTCCAGAATGCCTCAGGAGAGACATTTTTCATGTATTTGTATGTCTTTTTTTTAAACAGCAATATCAGATGAAGTACGAAGAACCATTTGTCTGACTGCGGGCCCACAGTCTCCGATTTCTACAAACCTCTGTACTACATCTCTGCCTCAATGCAGGAATATAAATCAAGCTGTACTGCTCTCCTTTTGTGGCCAGCAGACCCAAAAAGCTGGCTGCCGAGCACCAAACAGTGACCAGCTCTGCCACTAGATGGCGCCTAGAAGAGCACATAACAGCTCAGGGGTTTGAGGAGATAAATTATTATTACTGGACGTATTTAAACACAGTTCCAACTGAATGTTCCCATGTGTCTGCTGGGTGTGCAAACATGCAACTCTAATTCCTTATCAGCTCAAACTGTTAGTGTGTATTTGTTTGTTTTTTTTCTCTCTCTCCAATCAGCTAAAGAAAAGAAAGGAAATTTAGTGCAGGTGGAAAGGAGCTTGAGTCTGCAGGAACTGCCACTAGCATGACAGGACTGAACGAGGGTGATAGGTGGAAGGTTGTGAGTTAACAGTAAATCACCTCACCGGTAGAGCAGCAGGTGAGCGGACTGTCTGGCTATGGGGGAAGATGAGCCGTCTGATAATGTCAGAGTCTGAAAGACGCAGGAATATGTGGATTATGCCGTCGTCCGTCAGCTAAAATTAGGCTAGTGTGGAATCAGTTGTATGGGGAGAAAAAAGTTACTCTCGTCTATGACCTTTACAAAGAGCGCATACGTTGCTCCTAGGTTGACTTTGAATTTTGTTATTTTTGTTTTATTTGGCAACAGCAGCAAAAATATGGAAGACAAAAAGTAAAAGCACGACTAAAAGTTTCCACCAACCCCCCCCACTACTGACAGTTTCCTGGGTGAAATGGGAGCACTTGAAAATGAGTGAACAGCAGCAGAACATGGTGAGGAATGGAGCGGATGAGGAGAGGGGAGGTAAAAAGCTGACAACGTTAATATGGAACCAAAAAGAGAGTGCAACCTGGCAGTCACTCAAATCCTGCACCTGCACCTTTATAAAACAAGCTCTCTGGTGTGCCTCTCTGGCTCTCTCTTTCTGTTACCCTCATTTCTCTATCACCCCCCCCCCCCACTTCATCTTTACTTTCCATGTGCTGTGGCTCGGGGCGTTGTCATTTTCGGCATGTTTTCTCGACACCGTGCACTCCGTGTGTGTGTGTGTGTGTGTGTGTGTGTGTGTGTGTTAATTGCGTCCATCCTTGGGGAAGCGAGAACGATGAAGAGGACCTGTTTGAGAGCAGCCGTTCCAGCTTCTGTGGTACGACTCAGCGTGGAGCTACAGACACCTGGTCTGCCTGAAGGGCAGGTACACTTGTTTTTTTCTCTCTCCTCTCTTCTGCCTTTCCCCTCCCTTTGCTTTTTATTTGACCTCTCTCTCTCTCTCTCTCTCTCCCTCTCTCACTTTCACACACTCTCTGGCTCTGCTCTTCTCGAGCTTGGAGAAAACAGCTGCTGTTCAGCCTGCGCACAGGCATCCCACCTTACCAGCCCAACCAATCCAATCAATCATGGCACTGTACCCACGTACAGATTTTTGTATGGACGAACGTTGTATGTGTGGTGCAAAGTGAGAAACTTTGTGGGTCACTGACTTTGAAAAAGGAGGGCCCAGGGCCATGGAGGCAGCTGATAACGCGTCATAAATTTTTAGAACATGCAACTGTCGGCATCCCCAATCAGAGGCAGGCAAAGTTTAGGCAAATGCAAAGAATAATATTGAGTTATTACTACTCTGTTTTTTTTCATCATTGTTTTCTGTAAACAGGATTTAGCAAAACCAAATCCTTTTTTTTTCCGGGGGGGGGGGGGGGGGGTTGTATTTACAAAACTTGTTGGATGCATTCAGTTTTGGGACAGATAGTAAAGAACAGATTTTAAACACAGGACTTCATCCCTATTGGTGCTTTATAACCTCGAGAATGAACTCCAGCGGCCCAAGACACACAACTGGGCCGTTAACAGTTTGACATTCTTACAACACTTTAATGTGTAGCCGAAGCTGGAAATGAGATAGGATAAGAAAATTGTGTTGCCACCTTCCAAGATCTCGTTTAATTATCAGGGTGCAGAAACAAGATCAAAGGTGTAATAAAGTGGAATTATACTAACAGATGATATCAATAAATGAGGATTCCTGAATGGTGGTGTGATCAAATGCAGCTCCTTCATTGGAGTGGAGGCTATGTTAAAGCAACATTTCATCCAAACCGTGTGTTAGTTGAGAAGGTGAGCGCTGAGATTCAAGCTAAGTATATGTGGCTGGCTCTTTCTGCATTCGGCAGTCACAAAGAAGTAATGCAGTGCAGAGAAAAAAAAACATCTCTGCTGGCTAATAACACCTATTTTGAGTACTTTAACCTAATACTACTTGAGTGATATATCGCTTTAAGGCACATAAACACACAATTTTGATACAGTTGTGTTCACTGAAATAATTCATGTGAAATGACCTCAGCTGAAGCGTAATTTACATCTACAACCAGACAACGATCCTGGTTTGTCACCGTAGTGGCTCAGAATTATAGTCAGCTCTGATTTGTCACTGTGTCACTGCTCCTTGGCCTTTCCACTCAACTTTGACATTCACCATCGGCTTTGTGACCATATGTGCTCATGGTGGTGGAGTGATGAAAAAGTTGCTCGTTTTCATATTCAAGTCTGACATATTGAGGAATGGAAAGATGCTCGTGGAGTGCTTGTGGGCAAAGACAGTGACATACGGACACGCTCTCTCTCTCTCTCTCTCCTTCTCACTCTCTCTCACTCTTTCAGACACACGCTCACACACACACACAGGCACACAACTCTTGGTCAGCAGCACAGATGAGTTCTGGGAAAACAAGCAGCTGCAGGAGGAGGAAAGGACCATAAGGCTGGACGGCTTGCCAAATTTCATCATCTATTATGGATTGCCTGAGATGCACACTCTACAGCAACCAGGGGCATGTCTCCGATTCACATGCAATCGTAAATCTGTGTGCACACATATGCATGCTCACATGCGCACCGTGCATGCCATGGTGCAGCCTTTCGGAACCAGAACTCCGAGGCTCCGGGGCTTTGTTGACACACTCGTTACAGGATGTCTTATTCATAGTCAGTTTTTTTAAATTTTACATCCAAGCTTAGCTCTCCGTGAGCAAAACAAATGATTGCCAGTTCTGATGTCTTTATTGTGTGCTCATCATTTATTTGAATTCTATTAAAACTTGAATGTTTTCATGTAAAAAAAAAAAAAGACACGCAAAAGAAAATTTATTTTAGTAGAAAAACAAGAAGAATTTGGTTAAGTTCAAAACAATGTATAACAGCGATTCCTTACTCGATGTGACGCAGGCTAGCGAGCAAACGACTAAACACTTTTGTTGTTTTTTTCTTCATGCGTCACTTCCTGGAAGTAGCGCTCGCCATGGCCAACATTTAAGAAAAGTTTGACACACTTGGTCCACCTCGGGCTTATTTTTAATGGCCAAAACGATTTTTATTGGACAAAAAGATCACAACAAAAGGTTTGGGGGCGGGGACTCAGCCGCTCTGTCTGCTGTGTCGCGCTCAATCAGCCAGAGGTCACTTGCACCGTGTCTAGTTAGGAGTCATCGTAAGAGGGAATACTTTTACAGTATGTCTTTCCTGTCTTGCACTTTATTGACAGCTTTTCCACTTGTGTCAGAGCCGTCTGCTATAGAGACCGATGCTATCAGTTCAGCCCAGGGTGGCTTTTGCTGTGATGAATTCAGTTGTCCCCCTTCAGCTGGAGAGAGCCATCAGTTACGAGTTGTTATTGCTCCTGGAATCTATGAATATATTTTCCAACTTAACAGTGGTTTGTGTTTTTTTCCCACTCATTTTGAAGCAAATTCCGAGACAGACGTATACTTGGCCGATAATGTGTAAGTACCATGATGTTATTGTGTTGTTGATATTGTAACTAGGACCGTGAACCTACCCTGCTCAAATGCACAGGAGAGAAGGGTCCAGGTACACAAACACACAACTCTTGGTAATAAAGTGCACCTAAACAGCTGAAATTGTTTTCTCCTCTAAAGATTTATGGACTACTTAAAAATGTAAACAGAAGAAAGTAATATTAATGTTCCCTGCAGATGTTGCTCGTGGGCAAAGTTGTGATGTCTGATGGTTGCTAATTGTTCACTTTTTTTCAAACTTGCGATACTTTCCGAGCTTCTGCTCACCTGTTGTTGTTTTTTTTTTTGCTGCATTCATTATAACCGTCTCCTCCGCTGCTTATCATTGTCACATTTCATACAAGTGAAGTTGCTCCAAGCCGTGTGTGCTAAAGTTATCATCTGCCCAACTACTGAGTCCAGTCTGTCTGCTGCGTGTCAGGCGGATTACCTGGTTCACGTTCATCACTTGTCCCAGTCATACACTTATCGATTGGACATCAAGTGTAAAGAAGGCAGAGTCACATGATGGCGTGGAACTTTTTAGTTGTGACCGTGATGGGCTACAAATGATAATCCTCATCCCCGAGGTATTTTGGTTTCTTTTCTGGCTGTGACTATTTGTTAACCTAAATGAACTGAAACCAATTCTGAGCTCAGTGCACATTTGGCAACACAAGAAGAGGACTGGATGGGGCCAACCGCTCCGTGATTGAGAGCAACGATGGTTTGTGTGTGTGTGTGTGTGTGTGTGTGTGTGTGTGTGTGTGTGTGTGTGTGTGTGTGTGTGTGTGTGTGTGTGTGTGTGTGTGTGTGTGTGCAGACTGAGCTCACCAGAGATGTGATTTCTTCTTGTTGCCAATCTATGCATTTGCTGTGTGTTTGTTGCTGCAACAGCCAAAACAGCTTAACAGTTAAACCCCTTAGACCAAACAAGAAGTCACAGAAACACTTCAACCTGTGTCAGGACAGAATCTACTTCTCTGTAGGAATCCTAGTGGGGGGTACTTTGTTTTGGCATAGCATAGAATAGTATTACTTCCTCTTACCGTTCAAAAAATTACTTTAGAGAAGAGCACTGGTATAATTTAAAAACGTTACTGCACAACTGCTCTTTATAGTTTGACGATCATCATTTGACGGACAGTTAGCGTTCTCAAGGGGACGTCTGAGCTCTTCTTATTAAACCCAAACTTATCCAAAAAATAAATACTTGAACAGACAAAATAATGATGAAAACTACTTCAAAACACTTTTCGGGATATATTTATTTTATAGGCGCTTTATTTATTTTTTTCTTGCATCCACTAACATTCAAATAGCCACCAGGGGGCGATTTAATTTTTTTTTAATTTTAATTTTTAACACTTGGTGAGCTGGTGTTGAGCCTGAACACTGAAGGTAGAGTCTCTCCATGAAGAGCAGCTGGAACACAAATATAAATTCTCTGATACTTTTATAGTGGATTTCATATCATAGCTCCGCATCTAATGTGCTGTGCTTGATGGGAAGAGTCGCTCTGCATTTATGAATAATCTGTCGATGCAGCTGAAAATAAATACACTCACCCAGTCCAGGATTGAATCTTCCAGACTTCTCTCTGTTTTTTAAATTCAGTTCACTTTTATTTTCCTTTCGGGATTTCTATTGGGCCATCGTGGAAATCTCCTAGAACAAACAGTCGGTGTTTTCTCTTGATAAACTCTCATCCTGTGGTTACAATTCATAAAGTGATCTTGGCAATCTTAGTCCCATCTTCAGGAAGGGAAATGGGAGAACTTGTTGTTGTGCATGTTTGTGTATCTTTTCAGAGGGAGCACTTTGGCAGGCACCATTACCGCCCAGCAGTAAATTGCCTTGTAAATTACAGTACTGGGTAATAAAGCCAGATTTGTATATCACCGGGAGTGGAGACTGTGTCTGTCTTGTAAATTTAATTAAACAGCAGGTGCAAAATCAGGTCATATGGCTTTGATGTGCCCCATGTGAGAATGACAACCAGACAAAGATTCTAATACGGGCAACATTTACATATTTTTGCATGTGGCGGGCGGCTTGTACGGGAGGTTGGGGGAGCCATGCCTATCACCTTGTTGTGTATTAAATATCCCCTAAATTAAAAGAGGATTCAAATTAGCTGTCATCTTCAATTTTAATAGATCTGCGGCAAAATAAATGGTTAAGCTCTTGAAAAACATGTTTAGTGTGTGTGTGTGTGTGTGTGTGTAAATGTAGCCATTACCAAGAGAACTGTCAAACTAATTAGCTCTTATTGCCTTTCTATTGTAAACTACTTGAGAATTAACCTGTTAGAATTCAATTAAAAACTTCTCAAGAACTTCTTGTATAGCCTATATAGGGAAAACTCTAATAGTCTCACTAACTAGAATTGAGTTTTTAATATAGATCTCCGTCTGGCTGATGTGCACTGAAGCCAAAAATCATCCTCTAATGGCTGTGCTTGACCTATGACACTGTCAACGTGCTGTCTGGGCTCCGGAGGGTCCTTCTCTTTATGTTGAGTTTGAGCTCGCTGCCAGAAAGTCCGTGAACGTGTCAGCAGCATCAGTTGACCTGACGGCAACACCTTCGCTTGTTTTTTTGTTTTTTTTTGTTTTTGTTGGGTGGAAGTAGTTGATAATTACCGCCTAGGATGTAGCCATCTGTGCCGCCCTTTCACGGCCTGTTAAGCTCGCTTTTCAGAAAGTTTACTGTTGACAGAGGGCACGCAAGAGGAGTGAGCGCCAGAACGTGTTAAAAAGACTGCACACTCAGGCAATATTAAAAACGTGGCTAAGGAGGCTAAGGATGTGGAGGAGGAAGGCAAAGGCAGACAAATGGGAGGAGAAAAGTTGAGGGGGCAGGGAGTTAAAGTAGAGTGAGGGGTGTCGGTATTTTCATTAACAAACTCCCATCAAGGGAAGTCATTCTGAATAACTGTGAACTGCTGAACCCCTTTAAAGTGACCTCACACAAGTTCATCACCCCTATCTTGTTTTTGTCCCAGCATGCTCTCTTTCCATTTGTTCCAGTTCTGTAACTTTCCATCAAAGCCATCCATCACTCAGAACTGTCTATTGTCATCAGCCATGAGGGACACCTGTGTTTCTGCAATAAGGCAGCAGTTATCATCAAGCTGTCAGATATCTGTCACCATAGCAGGATCTATGTGGAAACCTTTGCTGTCAAAACCTGTCAAATTTCACTGAGTCTTTGATGAGAAAAAGCCATGTTGAAACCACAGGCACAGGCGTTTTTGAATGTTTGTGTGTGTGTGTGTGTGTGTGTGTGTGTGTGTGTGTGTGTGTGTGTGTGTGTGTGTGTGTGTGCGTGCGTGTGTGTGTGCGTGTGTGAGTATGAGATAGCGCTGGCTGAGGGAACAGGTGTATGGCTGGAAGCTGTGGTGGTGGTAGGAGCAGTAGGAGCTTGATACAGTACGTCATCTCTGATCGCTGACAGTTCTAGTCTCACTAATCAAACACGGATCAGCAGCCAGTGACGAAAATACACGACTGACGTGCTGTAAAGAGCAGAGGGCTAAAGTAAAAAAATGTTTCCAGCTGCATTTTACTGACTTTTCTCTCTATGGTTGCCAAAGGTTTTTTTTATTTTTTTTATCAGTTCAGGTTGTAAGCTGCATCAAAAGAACAATTTTTCAGGAGCTGAAAAATTTCTTGTGATTTCCCGACAGTTCTTTCCATTTCATTTTATTTTGTATGTTTCTACATGCTCATGTCAAACCAAGCCCCTAAGGTCTTTTTTGTTCTCAGGTATGCCATGTCATCATGACAGAAACCAGAGTTTGTTACTTTCCCTGTGGCCCTCAACAACCTAACCAGGCAGGCCTGCCACCCCAAACAGGCCTGTCAAATGCTAGGTGAGGAGGCTCAGGTGAATGACCCCAGGCAAAACTTCTCACAGACAAAATTGAGGGAGAGGCGAGTGAGTTGGGGAGGGCAGGCAAGTGGAGCAGAAAAGTGAACACGAGGGAGTGTGGAAGGATGAAATTGTATTATGGCATAGAATTGTGTGGCAAGAGGGAGGTGATAATGACGCAGTGGAAGTGGTTAAAGGAAAGAGCTTCTTATTCAAAAGTTTTCTTCTGGATCAAGGTTCAGACATTTAGCCACTGTTCTATCCTTTACACCTCCAGGGTTATTCAGGTCACATGGGCTTTGTTAGTCCTCCTGATGAGACCAGTCACATGAGCACAGGGTGTGAGTGATGAAAGAGGGATATTGTAGAGGCCGATTAGTTGTGCACAAGTACAGCGGCTAAAGAGAAGCATGAAAACTCAAAGAAGCTGGTTGTGACACGAACAGCAGGGATAACAATGAACAAGTGCAACAATAAGAACACTTAATGAGACTGTCCAAGAAAATGACCATGAATGCGAGCGGCAAACAAATTTGGGCTGAAGGGACCAAATGATGGAAAGAACGTAATAATAGTGACAGGAGCTAAGATAAACATGTATTTATGTAAACATGTATACATGTAGGTATGTATGTGTATATTCATATACACATCAATGTATGTATGTCTACATAGTATGTAGACAGACATACATACATACATACGTCTATGTATGTATGTATACATGTAGGTATGCATGTATTTGTGTATGTATACATAAATCAATGTATGTATATGCATGTATGTATACATTGATGTATATATGTATATGTGTATTACATACACACATAGGTATGTATGTATACAATTATATATGTATATAGGGTTAGTATACATACATATATGTATACATGTATGTGTGTATGTATGTATAAATGTATGTATGTATACATTGATGTCTGTATATACATGTCTATGTATGTATATATGTATACATGCACACATGTATGTATGTATTTACATATGTGTGTATGTGTTTATGTATACATGTAGGTATGTATTATGTATGCATGTATGCATAAATCTATGCATGTACGTATATGTATGTGTGTATGTATGTCACATATAGGTATGTATGTATACAGTGATATATGTGTGTATACATGTATGTGTGGATGAATTTATGTATACCGTTATGTATGTATACGTACATAAGGGTATACATAAATACATCCACACATACGTGTGTACATATACACACATGTATGTATGTATACAGTAATGTATGGATGTACACATATCGGTATGTGTGTAAACATTGATGTATGTATGTATACATGTATGTGTCTATACATCTATGTATATATACATGTACACATCTATATATGTATGTATACAGCTATGTATGTGTGTATGTATACATGTAGGTATGTGTATTTTGTATGTATACATAAGTCTATGTATATATGTTTACGTATGCATGTATGGACATCTATGTATGTATATGTGTGTATGTACTTACACACATATGTATAAAATGATATATGTATGTATATCCATATATGGACATAAGAATACATACATCAATGTGTACATGCATGTGGTTGTATGTATATATGTATGAGTATGTATACCTTGATGTATGTATACATCTATGTATGTATATATTGATGTATGTATGTCCATGTATGTTTATTTGTATGTATACGTGTATGTATACATATGTGTGTATGTGTTTATGTATACATGTTGGTATGTATTATTATGTATGTATACATAAATCTATGTATGTATGTATACATGTATATATGTATACCTTTATGTATGTATACATGTATACATCTATGTATGTATGTATACACCTATGTATGTATGAATACATTGATGTATGTATGTATATATACATGTACACATTGATGTATTAATGTATACACCTATGTATGTATGTAAACATGTAGGTATAATGTATGTATGTACACATACATATATGTATGTTTGTCTATATGTATACATTGATGTATACATGTATACATCAATGTATGTATGTATGAATGTACGTTTACATCTATGTTTGTATGTGTGTATGTATTTATGTATACATACATCTATGTATGTATACACTGATGTATTTATGTATACATGGATGTGTGTATGTAAGAATAAATTGATGTGTGTATGTTTATATGTATACCTTTATATATGAATGTATGTGTGTATGTATACATGTAGGTAAAGATGTATGTATCCATCTATGTATGAATGTACTCATAAATTTATTTGGGTGTATATATTTATGTTTGTTCATGTATGTATATGTATTTATGTATATACTGTATGTTTTTTATATATATACATATACACATGCATATTCTATATATTTATAAATACATATGTATGTATTCATGTATCATATGTGTATATATTTATGTGTGTACATTTTTATATGTATACAAAAACACACATGCATGTCTATATACACATGTATTTATATATATATATATTTCTATGTACTTATGTGTGTATGTATGTATGTATGTATGTATGTATGCAAGTATATATGTATATGTATGTATAGATACATATGCAAGTATGTGTAGATACACATGTATGTTTTTATATATGTATGTGCATGTGTGTATGTAGTTTTCATGCATGTATATGTATATATGTATGTATATTTTTCTGTGTATATATATTTATGTATATGTGTCTATATATGTAATGTATGTATGTGTATTTATGTGTATATATGCATGTATGTATGTACATAAACATGTGTGTATGTATGTATGTGTTTCTATGTTGTCATCTGTTGTTTTGAAAGCCCTGTTTCTTATTTGGACACAAACCTTGATCTTTCTCTAATCTGACCTCTAAAAAAATGAACAATAATAACATTAGACTTGGACTTAAAAATCACCATTTCCCATATTAAATTTGCAGCAGGGCCAAAAACATGCATCTACAATCATAGAGGGTCGACACCAAGAAGTGTTCACATTATGTAACTTTCATAGTTGTCAGATTGTTGCAGTGTTCAAACCACACAACTTTTTACCTTGAATCAGGAAATTAGATGAACTCAATCATGATGGGTTGATGTTAGCACCCTAACAAACGTCTCTAATGCTGAACATGGTCAGATAAACCCGATTCACCTCAGAATGTTAGCGTGTTGGGTTAGCATTTAGCTCACCTCGAGGAGGCCAACATGCAGCCTCCCTCAGCTGACTTTCACTAATTTTGTTTTATTTTCAGTGTGATCTAATTCAGATAAATTCCATAGATTTGCTCTGCATCAGTGCAACTACCATAGTACCATAACTAACTAACTAATCACTCAAAATGAACTTGTTCAGGTCAAAGTCGGCGTTCAACACCAACAAATACATCCTTTGTTGTTTTGACAGGTCAGAGCTTTCCCTCGCTGAGCCGCAGGAAGCTAATGAGTGCTAATAGGTGTCATAGGCTTTTGGGACAATGAGCGGTAGAACTACATGCTGGGATAAAGTAGATCAGAGGCACAGACCTGTATTAGCCCTGTCACCTTATGTCAGTCAATGGCTGATGTACAATGGCCCCTGGTCACAATTAGAGTCATGTGTGCCTGCCTATGTACATGCCTATTATTAATCCAACCCCCCCACCCCCCACCCCACCCCCCATTGAGAGCTGGCGGGGAGCTTTTTGCTCTTAATGTCAACGTGTGTTTTTGCCTCAGTGGGGGCAAACGCAGCCCGACAGCGTGTCAACTCACAACTGACAGGTCTTGAAAACAGGTGTCAATGCTCACTTTTGAAAGTTAACAACTAATATTTTATACAACTGTATCTGAAAACGAAAAATATCGAATGAAATGTGAGCAAAAATAAACAGAAAATTTATTTCACTTAAATTCGCCACTTAAAGTGTCAAAAAAGGGTCCCCCAAAACTGTTGAAAAGAAGTCGAGTCTCACTGTAGATTGCTGAATATCACCCAAATGTGCATTTTAGACTGCCTAGACTTTTAAAACCTCTCAGTATTCAATGTATCAGAAGTCAAAGCGTTTGCGCCGTGATTGACGCAGAAGCTGAGCTGCATTTACAGCACTCTGGTTCCCTCTTCTGGCAAGCAGCATTATTAACGTGAGGTGGATCTGCATAGTATTTCTACACTACTTGTGTCTTACAATACTGTTCTACCCATTTTCATCTACTGTCACCTTTGAATTGAGGTCAAGAAGCATTTATGTAGGCATTTCTATGATTAGGCCAACAAGCTATTTTAAATAATCCGAGCTACTGTTGGAAATGTTGGCGATCCTAACACTCTTTGAGTTTAGATGGGGAAAAAAACAATTATTTGGTGACTCACTGTGTCTGTTTTCTTTCAATGACAAGGGTGGTTTCCAACTTGTTATTTGAAATGGTAGCAATACAAGTAACTTTCTAGAAGCCCCACTGATGAAATGTTCTCATGATCAGATCTGGTTTTACACTTCTTAGACACTTTTTTTTTAGCCCTAAATTTAGTCTCACAGAGGAAACAAACCGGATGGCTGTTTGTAAAACCTAAATCGAGGGTTAGAACATGTAGTTAGGTATTTATATGTAAATGACTCTCTACAAAAATACTTTTCGGTGCACACACAAATATTTCTAATTCTATTTGAATGTAAAAAGAATCCTTCCATAAAGCAAAAGGGTTCACAAACATATTTTCATGGTCTGATGTCCCGATTTTCACCACAAGTCGAACCACAGGGGTCAACGTTTTTTTAATGCCCCTTACAGCCTGATACAAATCCAGCCGTCGACTGATTTTGACCAAAAATCAAACCCCGTGGTTCTTGGTTAAGTTTTCCTTAATAGCCTCAGAACAAATGAACAATAAGTCAAGACAGGGAACTGCTAGAAGGCTCATTTCTGGGATTTATCTTTCCTGGACCAAGTGAAAGACTTCCTGTGCCTGTTTTCCATTTATTTGGCAAATAAGTGACGTCAGTTTTCAGTACGTCTCCTATCTCCCACCATGAGTACCCTTGTTTTTTTTAATAATCGTCGTCTGACCTTGTGATTGACAGGTAGAAGTATCTCAGCCTCTGCATCTGTGTGCTCTCTGTTTCCAGATAAATGTAAATGGAGTTCAGTTATTGTGTGTGTGTTGTGTGAGCGTAGAGCTGCACCATGCTGGGTAGAAGGTGGTACAGGGGTCACATTTGTGCCCATGCATGTTGCAACTCGAGCACTGCGCCGTTACTACAGCGCCAGGGTTGTCTTTTTTTTTTGTGGGTTGAAAAAGTGATGAAAGATACCCAGACGGACGTGCAGCCAGCACAGAGCAGGTGCTAACATCAGCCTCGACGTCCATCCACATGCCTCGCCACCGCGGTGCACGGTAACTTCCTGTGGTCCTGCCCAGTGATGCTTGGATATACTTTGAAACAGAAAAGCAGCTGGTGAGGGTTGATATATCACCAAGCATTTGCACTTTCATTTTCGGAGTTGTCTTATTAACGCTCTCAATCCAGCATCTGGCAGGAGAAAGACACAAAGGAACAACCTGTTCTTTGGCAGACCTTAACAAAAGGCTGACACATCTGATGAACAGAAGCAGTGAATATGAGAGAGAGAGAGACGCTTGACGCGAGTGAAAAATATAGACGTGATCATGTTCTACAATAGAAGCATGAATAATATGAGTCAGGATCAAACATGGCTTCAGAGGATTCTAGATATTAATCTATGCCATGCAGAAACAGGGAGACTATCAATTAAGATGTAATTACACTTGTAATTACAGGTGAAAACGAACGTCGCTCTATTATGGGCAACTAAATCACTTACACTAGATCATGGTTATTACGTGTTAGTAATGCATACATTACCCTTCACTAATGTAACGAGTAAACTTTGACTAAGTGATGCGAGGGATAGGTATGGGTACCCATATTGATACCACTTGTCTATATCGATGGTTACAAATTCTCTTATCAATACGACTACTAGTTTGGTGAGGAAAACAAAGATTTCACATGAAAACCTGCCACAAAAATGTATGGTTTTATTTTATTTTTAGTTATTTTTTGTGTGTGCCACAAACGGGGCGACTCAATGCACTCATATTATTTCCATGTGTCACCAGCTATTCAGTTTTCCTTTGACCAGCTATTAGGGACGGGTTGAGATGTTTTGGAATATTACAATGTTCATCAATTATTCAGGTACCCATTGGTCTGTTTCTGACAAGAAGACAAACCACTAGTTAATCTGTTGACATAATTGTCGCAAACAAACACGTCAGAAATAATTCATAACTGTTGGTAGTTGCTCGTCTTACAAAAGGATTTATTCATTTACTGAGTTCATGGACTCGTTTTGTTTTTTTTTTCACAGAACAGAAAAATAAAGTTCTACACCTTAACCACCAGAGGGAGCCATTACACAGCCTTTTGTCCAGAGATCTCAAGGGTTTGTTCTCAAATGCTCACCGGTTGAAAGAATGACAAGAGAATCACAAAAACAACATTTAATACCTGGTATCACAGTGTTAGTGGAACTGTAGATATACTGAGATGTGGAGCCTAAGGTCGTACAGAACTGGTACAAATATGCCATTTTACAATGTTGATATCTTTGTTTTCACCCGGGTTCAATCATCCGCAGGTAATTGACTTCACCGGGGACAAGAAAACGCAAATACAACAAACTATTGTGGAACACAGGTGTATTATTAAAAAAAAAAAAAAAGACTGGATGAAGGAAGGCTGACCAACATTGTATGGCTGAACATCAAAACATGTTTTCTTAAAACCAATAAACCGGAAAGCTGGGCGACAGGGTGACAAAGCTACCATTTCCAAAGATCTTTAGAGGCTACAATATTGTAATATTTAATATGTAGAAGTCAGAGAAAAATCATGCAGCTTCCTCTCTTGACACAACAGGTTATAAAATACAAGTTGCTGCTCGTAACAAACATGATTTTATAGTTAAGTAGATCTTCAGCTTTTGTATAACACACTTCCTTTGCGTTCAAATATCAGAAGCAAAGCCCTTTACTGGCGCCACAACACCCCTGCTCTCATGTTTAATCTGCTGTAAGTGATTTCTGAGGCCTTTATATCCTGATAAGTCTCTTCTGGCTCTAGCATGGAAAGCAAGTAATTATGTAATGTGACACTGATTGTAATGTCTGCTGTTTGGCCCTTTTATATTTGTTGCATAATATATTATCTACCTGTTGTGTGATGCCTACGAACGTGAGTTAAAAAAACAAAAAAACAACACAAAAAAAAAACGAACAAACAAAAATAAACCACTACGCTGGAAGTGGCCGGGATTTCGTGTCTGTTCAAGACGTAAAAGTGACATTCCTGTGTTATTATACACCGTCTACGAAGAATTCTTAACCATCCACGTATGAGCACCACCTGAACCCTGACAGTTTTGGAAACTCCTAAAAAGGTTGTAATCTCTTCACATCTAACGACATTTTCTGTTGACATTTATTCTTCCAATATAAGCACACCAGGCACCATACCACACAGATTATACATCATATCAAGAAATAAAACCAAAACCCCATATACAGTGCAGCGCTCACATTACGAAGCAAGTAAAATATTTCCACCCTGTAAAAACTCTTATTACGTTACAAATACATGGTCAAAATGCACATACAGTAGACAGCTCAGTTCCCCTATCCCCTCGGAGGAAATCTGCTTGGCACGATTGTCAGAAAAACAACAAAAGCATCCGGAGTTTAAGCTTTTCTCTCTCTCTCTCTCTCTCTCTCTTTTTTTTTTTTAAAGGGACCAAAATGAAAAAAACAAACAAACAAACAAAAACCGATCATGCTCATATAGCAGGCAAGATCCGTGAAAGCAAAAAAGGGCTACTGAAAATTTAAGGCTACAACTGATAAGAAGAATTTGTTGACTAACAGAGCTAAATTTGTGCCGGATGGGGTGCCGAAGTTTAGCTACTGTTGAAGCTCGGATTAGCTACTGTTGATGATGTCTGACCACATTTGTTTTGTTTATGTGTATATATATATATATATATATTTTATTTTTTTGGTAACTGTAGCCACATGAAATGCTACATGAACACTGGTGGATTTCACCAGAAGGAGGGATAACAACAAAAAAAAGGCAACATGAAATTGGAATGACAATGTATGATAGCAAAGCTGTTAAATCGGACAGATTTACACTCACACACACACACACACACACACTCACACACACACTCTGAAATATCCGTTGACCTTTTGTCCTTTAAAACATGGAATATCTGTTTTTTTTTTAAGCTGTCCAAATATAAAAGATGCCCTACAGAAAGAGGGAAATGTGGAGATTGCCGTCATTCTTTTTCACATTTTTGAAAATACTAAAAAAAATAAAGAGACAGATAACAGCAACTTAGACAGTAATCGGCGGTGTCTTCAGAGACGCAGAGGGGACATCGAGAGGGGAAAAATACTTTTGCTAGATCCAGCAGCAGTTTTCATTGACTGATATATGAAGATGGAAAAACCATGCTCGCCAGACACACTGGTAACCAAGACGACTGACCTTACAGGAAGCGCAATAAACTGAAATTCAATTGATCAACCTCAAGCCCCGCCCTGCTTTCTTGAACCTCAACAAGTGTTCCTTTCCTTGGTCAAATTTTGTCCACAATTTGTTTGGGGAAAATTAAGAAAAGTGGCAGAGCTTACGAGAGGTCCATTTTTTTAAAATAATGAGCGCAAAAGAACGAAAATGTTTTGTGCCAGTGTGTACTGGTCTGAACAACATGCTCCCTCAGAACGGTCTGCGATGGTCTGTGAGGTATTGTTTGGTTTATAAACCCTGCTGAATAAAATATCTACCATCATAGATCCAAGCAGTATTCTCCCAATGTGCCCAGTGCAGCGTGGCGCCAGTGACACGTCACCGGTTCTGCTGAAAAATGTTTTGTCAGAGCTGAAGGCAGCTCACGCGTCTCAAATAAAAGAATATCTGCCGAATGCTAGTTGGCTAGTTGTGAGACTGACCAGGAGGTCCGTAAATACGACATGAAACTTTTGTAGGATCTTCCAAAAGTATGTTGTTTTTGTCGTTTTGTTTTTCCGACAACAGTTCTTTCCCCTCTTTACGTCCCGTCGTGGGCTGCTGGCAAAATAAAAGCAACGATATGCGCGTGTATGCTGACATTCTGCAGCCTTCACACTCGTGCCAGGGCTGTTTATGACCAACCAATAAATGATAATGTACAAACTTGCATAGATAAAGTGATATCGTATAGAGCAGCTTCATAATTACGTGCCCCAAAATGGAACAATCTTTTAATATTTGCTCTATAGGCTTTTTTTTTATTGTTTTTTGTTTTCTCTGATGTTTCCGTTAGGAATAGCTGCTTGTTGCTGGAGGTCAAACTACCAACAAAACAAAACATTGACACTCGGACCACTAACATATGCAAGTTTGCAACTTGGGCCGCTGGGTATTTGTTAAGTCTCGAAGAGAGGAGGAGCTTGACGTAGTTGGACGGGTTCGAATCTGCTCCCCTGCTCAAGAAGGCTTAAGAAATCCAGGCCGCGGGAAATACAAAAATGTCAGGTATTCTTTAACAGTATGGCTATTAACACTGTGACATACGGATGACATCATATTTTCATCTGAATATAAAGGGCTTCACTGACTCACTGTAATGTTTAGAAACCGCCTATTTTTTCTTTCGCCCTGGGGTTGTTTTGGTTGGTTTCTTTAACGCACAGGGGACATGCCTGATTTTGGCTATTCTCAATTTAAGGCTTTTCTTTTTCTTTTTTTTTTTTGGCTTAAACATCATTTGAAATATTAGAATAGAGACATCTGTTTTAATCGGCTGTTAATCAAAAGGGTTCCACATGTGGATACAAAGTCTTCTGATTTCTTGAAATGAATGCGGCTCTTAAAGGGGAGCGCCACTCAGCGTCACGGAGCAGATCCATTAAAACCAGAAATGAAAATGGAAGATTCACAGACAACGACTCGGGAGAGATGGTTAAAAAGTAGCGATGGGAGGGGGGGGGGAGAAGGTTTCCCGCGGTGAAAGAGCGTTTTAAATTTGAGTGGCAATCCCCTTTAATACGTGTACCTGGAAAACACTCAGAAGTACGACACATAGACACAACTCTGACCACAGTTCTAGTAAAAGTTATAAAAACTTTGACATCATCAAGAGAACGGTGTTGTACTGAGCTGAGGGCGACGACCGCCTCCCGTCTCTACCTCAGTCGAGAACATGACCAAGGAATCATGTTCCGTGTGCAAATCGAGTGAACACCAAACATGCGCGGTGTGACTCTAATGCTACTGACTGAATCTGTAGAGCTACATTAAGTGTGGTGGTGGCGAGAGGGGGAGAAGAAAAAAAAAGAAGCTTTTGTTGTGTACGACAAACCGACAAAAAAAAGAGCGATAACAGTTCTTTGTAAGGTGGCTCCTGCGTGACATTGTCCATATCAGAGAAAAGCCTTTATGAACAGTTACTTTTCCTTTATTTAGTTTCATTAACTCACCACGTCGACCACTCGAGTGGCCCAGACTTGCTCCACATTCCCAAACCACCAATGACTTACACACATGGACACGGTGGTCATTTGACAAGTCTGACCTCCTGACCAGTGACCCTGCGTGTCTCTTTGGGCCAAGTTGTAGGGTCGCTTATCTACCATGCCTCTCTCATGCAGAGCGATGGATCCCAAAGCAGCCGGGGCTTCGTGCAGGCTCAGCCCAAAAAATGAAGCACTCAAAGCTGGTGGGGAAGGAGGGGGGAGGGGGTGTAAAGGGTGAAAAGGAAAAAAAGATGGCCCATCCTCTGAGCGACTCTCCGCTTCAGCTCTGACTGTGTGTTTATGTTGGCAACGGATCGTCATCGCCTTTGCTGCATTTGCACTTGCAGCACAGGACGATGGGCGTGGCCAGAAGGAGGAAGGGGGAGGCAACCAGCAAGAGCAGGCCGAAGCCGGCAAAGATCCCCACAACCTGCAAGGAGAAACCAGCACTCATTAATTTCCCCATCTTACATTTTTGTTAGCATGCTGAATCTATTCACCACAAACAGAGTATGGGACTCTAACCTGAAGATGTAAAGATTTCACCTTCTACCATGTTTACACCTAATATTAATATTCATTTTGGGTAATCTGACAGTCGCTATCTGATAGAATTTGACCACATGAAAGTACAAATGTAGATGTGCCTAAAAGGACTGTGAGCCGGTCAGTCAAACGCCCTCTAGAGGACATCAGGGACACACTCCGACTGCATCAACCACAAGGGTAATTACAAGTGATGCACTGATGCCTGGCCATGGACCGGAATTGGCCGGTTTTCAGAGTGCCCGGCCTGACCGGTGACTGGCCAGTTGGTGTCATCGTCCCCATTTCTAACTGGACTCTTGGCATGGAGCGCCACTTCTCTGGGCATAGCAGCAAGTCTGGTGGTCAGTTTTTAAAAATAAAACACCGCGTCAAGGCTCCCGATCGCAAAAAAAAAGACCTGAAAAGGACAGAATAGGACTCTACTCTACGTGCAAGTGATAGAAAGACATAAATCAATACATAACAAACAAATCTGCAGAATCTCAGCAAGTTAAAGCCGGTGGGCAGCTAGAAATTGCAGCTGTGTGGAAGGCCGACTTGAACAGTGGAGCAGACGTGTGTGGAGGAAATTCAGGGTCAGTGTGGAAGTTTCCCAGTGAGTAATGAAGACATACAGGTTTTTACAGGTTTGTAAAACATGTGGAGCCAATAAACCACGGGGAGCCACAACGAACACCAAACCACATCAGACACTTAAAACTCCATCACCCCATCGAGCCTGCCCAGTGTGAGGAAGCTAACAAGGGGGAAGCAGCTAAGGCTAACAGGCAGAGCTCAAGAACCAGCCTGCAGCCCCTCCTGTCCTTCACTGGCTCATGCATTCAGCCACTGTTGGTTGATGAGTAAAATATTATGTCAGACCCAGCTGGACATGCAGCAGCTCATTGAAGTACATTCATTTAAGTAAGAAACGACTGGAAATCGACAAAAATCGCCATTGGGCAGGTTACAGTTACAAAAAAAAAAAATCAGCCAAGAAAAATGTAACCAGTAATGGACATGCGTCTTCAATCCACACACAACAATTTGGATGGAAATTTAAAACATTAGAAACGCAAGCAAGAGTCAACATAATTACACAGCTTTTCCTACTCTTGACTTGATTGACAAGGAAATGGCAACCCCAGGACAAAATATCTCACTGTGGCTGCTGGAAACAGATCGGCACCAGATGTAAAGGTAGTCAAGCTCAGTCGTATTCAAATTCAATCCTAATCTATACAAGAATCCATCCATCGTCGTCTACCGCTTATTCCTTACTAGTAAGGGTCGCGGGGGGGCTGGAGCCTATCCCAGCATCTACGGGCGAGAGGCGGAGTACACCATGGACAGGTCGCCAGTCCATCGCAGGGCCAACACATAGAGACAGACAACCATTCACACTCACATTCATACCTACGGTCAATTTAGACCGTATCAACCTCGTCCCCAAATTGCATGTCTGTGGACGTTGGGAGGAAGCTGGAGTACCAGAGAGAACCCACACAGGAACAGAGAGAACATGCAGACTCCACACAGAAAGATCCTGTGCCCGAGCGGGGACTCGAACCCGGAACCTTCTTGCTGTGAGGCCACAGTGCTGACCACTGCACCACCGTGCAGCCCTATACAAGAATTCAATGTGAAAATTGACTCTTCAGATTCTTTCATCAATGTGTACTACATCAGGTTGGCCAGCAGAGGGCACCAAATGCTTCAAAACAGCAAATCCTTGACGGTACTGTTGCTTTTAAACGCTTTAATACTGGAGGAAGCGGATTTTTTTTTTAACCAATAGTTTCACAGTGCAGACTAGCAGAAACGTTCCAATGCTATTTTTTCTTCCCAAATTCCAATTCTGATACAGTACCTGCCGATACAGAGTACATGCCAATACCAGTGCAATAAAAACATATATTTTCATATAATCGTTGGGATTTGTAACTTCCTAGCTCTGTATTGATGTGGCAAGATCACCATCTATTTGTATTCTCTAATGCATACAGAGAATTATTACCACTGAGCTTTTTAACTTGGTAGTTTAACAGGCAGTCACACCTAAAAAAGAACACAAATCTTGGAATGAATTATATTCCGTTGAGCAAATTGTTATTCCGACCAAAGTTTAGGAAAATCAAAGATTTTTATACTGTTGCTGTCATTTTTGTCATCATAGATTCAAAGATAAAAATACATAATAAATAGACAAAGGAATGAATAAGAATAAGTCTGTGGAATTCATCACATAGTTTGTTGACCTTCCAAAGATCGATTCCCCCCAGTCGTAACTAAAACCTTGACCACTGGACATGTCGCTGTTTTTCTGGCTGGACTTTCTCACAAAACACATCACCAAACGGCCGACTCCGCTGCTGTACTGCCGCTGGCAAGCATTGATTTTATGTACCGTTAAGCAGAGCCAGTGGAGCTAAAGGGGTCCTATATCTAATAAAATAAATGTATGTTTTTCCTTGTAACAAAAATGTGGTATCACGTTGGCCTGGTCTCAAATCCTCGATGATACTGGTGCCTGAATTCTTTGCCAGAAACAGAACAACACTTCAGTTTCGTAAATCAACCGTGACAGCAAAGCCTGAGATGATGTGAAAGATACTGCAAAGATCTTCCCAGAGGTGAAAGCGTCCGCTAACGTCAACCTGTGCTGCGTTTGTTGGTGATGGAGCCACTCTGATGGATGACCACATTCTTGTTCTTAAAAAGTCAACTTTGACAGGGTTGAAATATAAAAATCGAAATCCATCGCTGGTTCAGAGCAGAAGGAAGCTGTTGGTGGACATTGCAGAGTTGAGTGATGATCTGAATCCTCTCGACACACCCTAACTAATCATGGATTGAAAATAAATGGTAGGGAATGCAACTATTACCAGTGCAAAGATAAAACTAACCTGAAGATTTGATCTGTTTTTCCTTTCCTGTCACGACCAGGAGAAATAAGTGAAATAACCACAAGGGGGAGCCAGACACCAGCGAGTTCAGAACCACAAAAACCTAATACATAACAGGCAGTCACATGCAACAGTAACTTATAATAGCACAATGCATTTCCTCCTGCTTTGAGGTCACGGAGACATTTTTGGGGCTCACTGGCAGGACTGTTTCTTAAAGTACTGGGTGTTCTATGGGATAGGATTTACATAATTGTCTTTTTTTTTAATTACAGCAACACGGGCAGCTCTTCAGTTACACAATTTACTCTAAAATAATAGAGCCTGATGACGCTACAGTTTTTTTTCTACTGAGTGATGTCACCTGGGGAGTTAACTCTGAGTTATCAGATACAGGCAGAGAGAGACGAGGCTGGGGCACGTTATGTATTTATGAGGGAGTGTTTGAGTGAGGGAGGCTTTTTATTATGGAGGAGCGTGGTGGTGAAATGAAGAGAGAGAGAGAGAGAGAGAGAGAGAGAAAGAGAGCTGCCTTCCACCAGCTGAACTGTAATCATATGACTCAGCCCGCCCCACTGCGCAACAGATGCCACTGTGTATGCTAATGTTGACTAAATAACAAGTATATTGGAGGGACGGTACGCGCTTAATCTTTCACAGGTCTTTTATCATTTACAGAAATTAAATATCACTTCCAATCCTTTCTGTGTAATCCACCATTTTATTTTATTCCCCATAATAAAGATAAAGAAGACCTTGGTTATGTAAACCTCTCTCAAAGCTGTCCTTTTCCAAATGTGCTGTTGAGAAAACTGTGAATAAATAAGAGAGAGAGAACCACCTACTTACTCTACTTTTCAGGGCAGGATCTGCTCTTCAAGATAGAGTCCGCAATACAGGCGAAATGCCAAGCTAGCACAAGCTAAATGCTGTTCAGCACAAGCTAACCGCCAGCTAGCACAAGCTAAATGCTGGCTAGACGACGGCTCGGTCAAGTTAACCGCCTGCTCCACTTCTTTGCTGCACAGTGCTTTTCTGCCATTTCTTTCTCCAGTTGATGTGCCTTAACCACGCCCGCCTCACCTGTACCATGTCACTGGCATTGGCACAGGGGCCCACCCACTCCCCACCCAGAATCAGGACAAAAAAAACCCCCAAAAACCCAAAACAAACCAAAAATATTGACATACAAGCAGGGGGCAGCTTGCCTAGTAAACCAGAGACCCACAATTCAATGCACAAATAAATTCCTTGACCTTGTGACCAGGGTCGAGCCAGGCTCCACTGGGGATTGTCCGCAAAATTTGAACACTAGGAAGTGTGTTATTGGGTTAAGTGTAAAACTATTGGAGCATTAATAACACCAACAAACACCAAATGGTGCAGGCTGGTACATTAAACTATTCCCTAACCTAGTTGGCAGTAAAACAATCAGATCTTTACCCTCAATTACTAGTTTGAGGCTCTTTTCTTGTTCCGACTTTAATATCTGCTTATCCGATCTATTTTCAACAACTGCTCGTATTGCTTCATTAGACTCAAACGAACTACTGTAAACAAGCGCTTTAACCACTGCATCAATGAACTTAACAGCGGCGGTTAGTTGCTGATTGGCCAAACATCTGGCCAGTGTGATCCTAAGATGACCCTCCATGCCCGACTGAATCTCAGCGAAATCTGAGCTGAGGGGAAGTGGGGCAGGGCCCGGCAAGAGGGCAGCGGCTCTGCAGATGCAGTCACATCCACACATGTCTGGAGGCCCCCATAAGTGATGATTTATTTCATCCCAGTCTATATTTTATTCTTTATTTTTTTTCAAGGAAAATGCTGCAGACTTTACCTTTAAAGATGTGGGCGAGGCTGCGGGTGAGAAGAGGAAACAGCGGATTTCTCACCTGTGTTCTGTGCCAGATAACAGATGCCCTGGAGTGTCCTAGTTTGTTTCGACAGGGCCCTTTGTCATAGTGGATCAGAAGAAAGTCATCCTGTGGAACAAATGCACACAGACACAATACAGATTACAACAGGCCATTAGCAGTCTGAAAAGACAAGGGCAGCTGTGCTGAGAATATTGCTTTTTAAATGACCCTTCATAGCCTGAACGACAGCGCTTGTACAATTCGGATTACATAACGCGCCGCAGCTCATATGTCACCCTTATCCAACCTCAGCTGTCGTCGGTCTTGTGATGAATTTTAGGGATGAAAACCATGCAAATATATATTTTTCTTCCTTATCGTCTCCAAGGTTAAGCCGTTAATGAAAGCTAGGCTGTCACAGACGAGCGATGTCTCCGTCCAAGGCGATTACTAATACGATCTTGCAGTATAAAACTTTAGAGTTGAGGGGGGAGAAAAAAAAAAAGGAATAATCTTGCTGTCACTGCTACTGAGGGGAAAATCATACTCTAAGAATTTAGTAACTCACATCCAGGGATTCCAGACAGTACCAACAGAAGGCATGTTTGCAGTTCTTGCACATCATCTGTGCACAGCCCTCGTCCCTCTCGATGTAAACTTTACATTTGGGGCAGCGCTTGATGGGTGCATCGTCCTCTTCGTTCTTGTAGAAAGAGCTTGACAGAGGAAAGACAAACATTCTGTTACTTACAAATAATGATATTTATTTCCAGAGACTCTATTAGAGTCATCCTCTCATCTGAAACTTTTTTCAGGCTAACTTTCTTCTCAGTGACCAACTTTCAGAAACCTATCAAGAAGCAGCATCCCTGCAACTGTTGGGCGAGACGAGTGACATAATGAAGTGTGATATACAGTCGCTGTAGCAGCAGGTGTGTCCATGTTAACTGATTCATCATTGATCCACTGTTAAAGGTATTACTTAAAAGTTGGATGCAAATCAGGGAAGACAGCCTGTGAGCCGCAGCTCCCTATAAGAAGAAGTTATTCGGAAGTGGTGATAGACGCCCGTTATTCAGCGTCCTCTGCGTTTCACTTGACTCTTGTTTGCGGCGGCGCTGAGGGCGCCTGCTGATCCTCGTATTCTACTGTCCGTTAGTAGTCTTCGTGGGTCACAGACGCTCATCCATTTCTGCTGATCATCACTAATGATCAGCAGAAGCGCTCAAATTGGCCCACCAGACTTGAATGATTTAGTGTTTCGTATTGACTGTGCGTGTAACTGTTTGTGTATCTGCATGGTTGTGGTGTGAGGCTAAACAGATGTGGGACTGAATATATATATATATATATATATATATATATATATATATATATATATATATATATATATATATATATATATATATATATATATATATATATATATACACACACACACACACACACACACCCACAGAAATAATAAAAAGCATATGTCCCCTTTTAACGTTCACTTTACCACAAGTGTGGAGGATGCAATTGCTTTAATGTTGCAATCGATGAAATCTTTGGCATAAAAGGATTTTGTGAAACGGCGGCTGGTGCCAGCAATGTGAAAGCTTTAGTCCAGAGGCCTGCAAATTTAAAAAAAAAAAAAGAAAAAGAAAAAGAGAAAAGAACGAAAAAAAAAAAACCTAGTCCCTAAATAGCATTGAACTTGCTCCCTCGCACTTATTATCTCTCCTGCCGGTGTCAGGTTGTGTGCATCCTCTTGCGTTCCAGTGAAGTGCTGACTGCTGAGTTTTGGAGGCGAGCACGTAGCCCGCTGCCATCCTGGGTTTCATCATTAGACAGCAAACCCCGTTCATTCCCAGGCCAATATTTTTCTATGAATTGATCTCACGGTGTCTTTGAATTACAGCGACATTCTGTACATCTTCATTCATGTGACACTTGGCAGCAATCACAAAACTACAAAAACAAGACTGTTCCTTTTGCGTTCTACTGTTTCTTTTCTTACTTATTTTTTTCTTTCCCAGGAGAAAATCTCAGCAAAAGCTAGAACGGTAAATCAAATAATCTACTTTACAGGCAGCTTTTAACATTCTTACGTGACTCTAGTTAAACATTATTCTGGGCAACTGCAGTGGTCAGGTTCAAATGCCTCTGCATGTGGGAAGAAAACAACCTTTCGAAGGATACTGCCTCTTAAGAAAATAAGAGATTTTGCAGATAAGAAATCCACACCAGATCACAAGAAAGACGGAACCTGATAAAATGTTGAACTTTTGCCCTTGTAAAAAAGCTTCCCTGATCAGGTGTGAGCGAAGAGGTCATTCAAACGAAAAGGTGCAGAGTTCCCGCAGACGTCTTTGTCTAGGTAACAATAAAACGCCTGAGGTGTAAAGGAGAATCAATTCAGCTTTCAGAGACGTGCTCGGAGTGAACCAGTTCAAACGCCAAGGCTCTTTACAACTAAGAGGAGACCTGGTAATCCCCCGCCCCCTACGCCGTGGCCTCTGAGAACACTCCTGAACCTGTACAGACAAGAGGGAAGCCTGGCACAGCTAATGACGTTTCCACAGTAAGAGGATATCACAAAGAAACGGGTCAGCCACATGTCTGGGAGCAGCCCTCCTCCTCCTCCTCCTCCTCCTCCTCCTCCTCCTCTAACCCTCAACAGCGATCATTCATCCTGGAAATGGATGATATGGCGACTTTACCGCAGTTTAGCTTCAGCTGATTGTTTTACGCCGGACGGTTCTGTTGTAATGATAGCAGACAGACGTCCGGACCAGATGTCAGTCTAAACTTCATTATTCCGACTGTACTGACAAGTAGATCTGATCAGGTGTCGTGTCGATTGCTAATTCAGTTCTGAGAAACGGAAAATATTACTTCCAGGAATTGCATGTGGCTTCATGGTAAACGTTACAACAAAGTTAAGATGGAGTAACATGATTTTCCAATTATGTGAAGAGAAAAACACGTTGGATAATGTAGATTTGATGAGTACATGATTGGATGACTCATGACGATGCAATAAAACGGTCTGATTCCATTCAATTTCTTCATATTAAAATATTCGTAAGTAGTTTTAAGTGGCCCATCCAATATACAAATTAATTTATACATCTGAATAGGATTTTGAAAATGACGCATCAGCAGCAGCATTCAGTGAGGCATGTTAATACATCAAATTCATTTAAAAAAAACTGCTCAAGACTGCTGGATTTCTCGAACGCCAAGTTAAAATATTCTTTTTTTGGGGGTAATACTTATCTAAATATGAATAAAATAACCAGAAACAACCACATTTGAAAGGTAAGTCAAATGGAGCTTCGCTGTAAAGTGTTCCAAGAATCATTTCCGTCCGATGTACTAATCGGATGGTCCTCTCTTACTGACAGGGTTGACAGCCTGAGAGGGTCATCAGGAAGGAGGAGTTTATGTCTCTGTGTTTATCTGTGTTCATCTGTGTTTATCGTACAGAGTTCAGACGAGGAGAAGATACAAACCTGTTTTCTCCCGGGAGGAAGGAGGTTATGGGCAGGTTGTTCTCCTGACAGGCCTGACCCGGGTGCCACTTGGCCTTGCAAGCTGAGCAGAACTCCAGGGCACAGACGGCACACTGGACCAGCTGAGGCAGAGCTGGGGAGTCGGATTCTTTGAGCTGACACACTGCCTGGCAGGTGGAGGAAGGGCACCACGTCCGGCAGGGGTCCAACAGCACCTCTGTGAACACAAAACCATCAGGTCACCCACATTGAATTGTTTACTGGGTTTTTTTTGGTAGACGTTTGTGTAGTTTTGTCAAATGATTTGGAATAAGTCTGATCAGATAAAGAACGTGATTTCGGGTGGACATCTCAAAATCTTAGCAGATAAAAGCAAAAGTTTTTGCACGATAACTTCGAAGCTTAAAGAATTATTTTCTAACGCAACATGGAAGGAAGCTTACAAACACGTAGCATGTTTCCTACACACGTGCATTATTTATGTCACGCGTGATCTTCTGGGATCACATAACTTATGCTGAGATTTGCTGAGACTTATGCTTATGCTAAGACATTTCTAGAAACTCTTATCTTCCGTAATATCCGAGACTTTCCTCAATGGAATGTGTATATTTTCCTTCTAATCTCTCAGGTGGTAAAGAGTGAAGAATGTTGTTTTTGTTCTCCTATTATCGGTTCGGGGCATGCTGCATGTGCCCTTGTATCCACTCACTCCTTCCTCTAACTGTGTTTCTGCCAAGAACTCTGCGTACACATTCCACATTCACTCTTGGCTCAGCCGGAGAAATATGGAATGGTTACAGCAATGCTTCTGCCTGACCGGACTGGGAATATTAACGAGATGACTGTCTACTTTTTTATCCAGACAGCACCGACAGCTCTTTCTTGTGTGTGTGTGTGTCCCTATATACATGTTTGTGAATTTTTTTTCCTGCAAGTGTGAGCTGCGTGTTCAGTGAGCAGTTTGTTCCTTTTGTGTAGGTGGTCAACCTGCAGGGTGAGTACTGTCCAAGAATGATAGCACAGCTTGCCTTCCGCGTTGGCGCCGCTTTTCTGCTAATATTACTTATTTTGTATGTTTACACACACAAAATGGTGCAAAAAATGGAGCGAGGAGACATTATCCCTCCTGCATGGGCTTTTAGCTGATTTACTTTCAACGAAATGTTTCAAAATCAAGACTCTGAATGTGGAGCGGCACACTGAGGCGGACAGAAATGATTTGAAAAATATCTTGCTATGTTAAGAGAGTCTCATTACAGTCAGTCAGACAGTTTATTAATCGCGGGCTGAACCAATCCAATTACAATCTCGAAAATAAAAAAAGGTCCTTTATTTATATTTGATAGTGCCTGAGGTTATACTTTGACGGGGATGACAGAGTAGAGTGTGATTGCTAGAGTACAAATCAGTCTTGTTAGCACTGAGTAGCTGCCAGAAGAATCTTGTCTGACAGCTCATGAATGATACCAGTCGGACGCGCAGAATCATTCTGTTGGACGTCAATGCACCTCTCTGCTCCAGAGACCGTGTTTTTGGTGCTGGTGCCTGTTTGTTTATCTGACTTCTAGCAGGAATAAACTATGAGGCTATTTTCACTCAACTTGAACCGCTTCAAATTTGGGCTTTTTTTTCCACATGTGGTTTGGTTGACTTTCTCTAAGCGGGGGCGGGGGTTCTCTAACTACCCTCCAGGGTCACTGTTGACTTGTAAGCCCTAAATGATTTGGTATCCATTAATCCTAATGTGCCTGGATATTAGATCGTCCCCAGAGCCAATCGAGCTTTTTCATTCTGAGCCTGCGAACCCTGAAACAGTTTGTCAGCTAATTCTTACGTGACTTTTAACTGTCTTCTTGAAAATATCTGAAAAAGATATCAGCACCTGTGAGTGAGCGTGCGAAAATACAACTTGAAAAGTGAGAAAAGAAGAAGAAGAAGAAGAGGGTCGGACCGACTGAGACACAGTATCAATAACCTGCATGATAACTGAGTGAGACATGGCGTGGGAACTTGCTTTTGGATTTTTTTCAATTTTTAAAATTCCTTCCTTCCTGAAAATTTTTTACCCAAGCAATTTTTTTTAATCTCTTTTAAACTTCATCTTTTTTTCTTTTCTTTAACATTTTCTTTGTATCCATCAAAAAACAAAAACATGATCTCACCCCTGAATGCATTACATCGCTGTTCATGTCTGGAACTTAGAAACATTACAACAACTTCTGCCCTAAGAAACCACACATTCAGATGGATCACAATCGTTTTTGGTAACTTTTGTGCGCTATTATTGGCAGCCATATTGGATTCTTGACTTTTAAACAATATTTGATATTGCTTATGTATTCATATTTTAGTCTGTTGTCTCACTTTCATTTGATAAATGCCTGACCTTATTTCACATGGTGTGATTTTTAACGAAACCTTGGAACTTTAGTTTGCTACTACACTGTTGGGGGGGAAGGAGATGAGTGAGCACTGATACTGATACTGATACTGATACATCGCTGATATTGTATCGTATCTTATCCCTTTTGTGCACTGTAGTTTATCTTCTGGCATTCTGCTTTATTGGAGAAAAAAACCCATGTTTATTATCATAACTCAAACACTCGCACGGAAAGAAAATATACAACGCTGAGACACAGTGAAGCCTGAAATTACTAAGCAAACAAGTGAAGCTCAGATCCTCCCTGTACGCTTTCTTCAGATCTCCCGTGGTGCCATTCAATAGCAGAAAAGGACGCACTGGGTGAATCATTGATTGAGAGCGAAATAAGGAGAAGTTCAAGTACACGTGCCGTCCTGGATTGTCGTCATCCTTTTGTGTGTCACATTGAAATACAGTAGCCAGGGAACGCAGGAGGCCCCACGTGTGTCTGAGACTGACCGCCGCTGCCCACACATGCATCACCCACTCTGGCACGCTGCAGCAGCTTTTACATGTACTCACCCCTTTCGAACTGAAGCTTCTTATATCTCTGCATCATCTCCGTGGCTACCATGCACTCGATCTACCGGGGCGAGAGGAGAAAGGAGAGAGGAGAGCGTAGAGAAGTGGGAGGGAAATAAGCAGGTCATTGTGCGTATTTATAGACGGGAGCTGCAAGAAGCGATTACACATTCTGAATGTTAATTTCACTTCCAGGACAATGTAAAAAAAAAAACAAAAAAAAAACCCCGTACAAACTTACTACTTGCTAAAAGATATGGGTCTTTCTCTTCTCAAAGTCCGTCTGATGGATTGTTGTGAAGGTGCTCACACACACAGGGATTTATTGGGCAATGAAAAGGGCATTCAAGCTTTGTAAAAGAGCAGTCAATTAGGAGGTGAGGGCGTTGCTGTCAGAGCAGACACATGACGCACGCCACGTCTGACAGGCAGGAATAGCTGGGCTTCCATTAAGGGCCAGTGACACTGATTGATTGGAAACATAAGGCTGTGGTGTGCTAAACCATGCTGTGCCTCCGGGCCTCCGAGACCAACTGAGAGAGTGAGCTCATCAGCCAAACAGCCTGGAGGATGAAGAGTGCTTTGCTCTCAGATCAAGGCAGGCAAAGCATGCAGGAGCGCTCATTATAACGGAATAAACAAACTGGCAGGTGGAGCGCAGCGGTCATCTGGGTTTAGAAGTAACAGCAAACGTGTTAGCGTTGCCAACATTTCCAAATGATGCAAGAGATGGAAGGATGGGTGGAGATAAGATGCCGCTGTTTTTGTTTTCTCTTTTTTTTTTTCTTTCTCCCCTTCTCGTTTCCAGCTTGTGCAAATATAACACGTGTTGCGGTTGCACGCACACAGAGAGGCTTGTTAAGTGTCCTTGGAAATTTCAATACACAACAGAGTGAAAATAAAAACATGACCGCTGTTTGTAAAGACTGACAAAGCCGAGCAGCAGGCCGACTTAAAGTTCAAGCTTCTGACAAGCTGAAGGGGGAATGTGGCGTTAATGCCAACCAAAATACCAACAAGGGCGGGACAATACATCGATACCTCAATACTTCCTCTTGGGATACAACAGAAGTACACTGCCGATGAATATCAATATTTCTGCTGAAAGCATCTTATAGAAACAAAAACCCCTCATTGTCATGTTGACAAGTTGTTTATGGCACGTGCCAGAAACACTGAGCTAAAGCTTCGATACGAACATCAGTGCTTTGATGACATAATTCCAGCTCTTTCAGGGCTTTTAAAATTTTTCTTCCATTACAGATATCGTGATATATCGTAGATGAATTTTCTCTAATACGTTGATAAGAGCAAGATGTCTGTATGGTGACACTGCTGTGTACAATGTATTGTGATGATGTGAGTTACTCTACCCGCACTAGAAAGAACTCATACTTTTCATTGTATCAGTACCTCATTTTCCTGCAAGTGTCCTCTTTTGGGGCAGGCAGAGTCAGGACAGCTAATTGCAGTTTCAAGGCCTTCTTTAATTAAGAGTTCCACATACTGCTTCAGGCACTGAGGGAAAAACAGACAAGACAGACAGACAGACAGACAGACAGATGACAGACAGATGTCAGTGACCCAGTTAATACCCAGTCAAAAAACAAACAAAGGCAACCAGATCACGCAACAGAATACTTCTCCATCTCCATCTGATACCTCAGAATACGAGGCAGTCTGTAGTAAATAAGTGATTATTTCGCTCAGCTTTTTTCAGCAAAAGTTAGCAACTACAAGATTTCTTTCCATATAATCCAAACAGAAAGGAAAACAAATACAAAACTAACGCTGTTTGCATTGTGGCTGACCTTTACTGAAACTGTACAAACTGAACTCTGCTGCTGCCACCCAGACTGTGTTCCACTTCGCGGCGTCTATTTTTAGTTGTCATTCTTGGGCATCGTTTCCTCATGTCTAGGATAAATAGGTTACGATCTGACGGCCACTGGGTGTTGTTAGTGTTTCTCTGTCAGGGTCCACTGGTGTTACAAAAGAGGGATGGGAGATTTGCAAGAGATTCTGGGTTCATCGCCGGGTACAAAATACCATGCGGCCTTATTTCAAATCCACCTGAAAACATGTTTAGTTTGCTCAATAATAGTTGGATTTTTTTTTGGTATTGCGCAAACCGTTTATTTTTCCTGGAGTCATCGTTCAGCTACAGGAACTTGCTCACCAGTGTGCAGAAGACACATTGGCACTGCGTGATGGTGGTCATCTGCTCCAGGGGGAACTCTCCAAGGCACAGCTTACATGAGACCAGGGGGTCTACGGCCAGCTCCCAGGTGGGACGGTACCGCGCCGTGGTCATCTTCACCGCCACAGAGCTGAAACACACAAGGAACGAAAGCGATAAGGAAGGAGAAGGATGATGGGGGGAGCTAATGAGGTCAAATGGCTTCTGGAAGCATTGTGTAACTGAAGAACACTCAGAGACACCCCCCCCCCCCCATGTCCACGTAATAATTAAGAAATTAACCAAAACGCCCAGAGAAGAGTCTCTCTTATGAACAAGCACATATCAGAAAACTCTTTGTGTGTGCTGTTATAAATTAGACCAGCAGGCTTTATCTGCTGTTAGAGGTCGCCATGGTGACGAGAACGACTTTGATTTGAAGGATTCAGCTGAGAGACACATCTCGAACTTTGACTCATTGCTAAAAGATTAACAGTTTGCAGTGTCAAAAATTAAAGATCCTTTACACTTTCCCCTCCTGAGAATCCTGGAAGTCCTTGCTGACATTTGGAGCATCTTCAAACAAAATGTGATCAAGTTATAGTAATATTGAGCGATTAATCAAAAATATTGCTTAAATTTGCAGTTTGGCCAGATAACGGCCTGCATATTAAGGAAATAAAATCCTGTTCTAAAATAAATCTATAAAAAAAAGCTTCATAATTGTTAGATTTGTTCAGTAATAATCAAAAGCAAAAATGATCATTCCTGCTAAAGTCACAAGACATATATGGATCTGTCAAAATAGTCAACGCATGACTGATTTATGTGTGAAGGGAAGGTCAAGAGAAACCTTCTCCCGCTGTTGTGATGTCATCAAACAGACAGAGAGCACTGAACCTCATTGAATGAGAATGAAACCGGATGCTATTAATAAAATCTGCAAATCCGCGGCTCACTTTAGTGTCCGTCTACAGGGCTTAACCAGAGTTTAAGATGTTCTTCATTTGTTGTGACACAATCGGCATGACGGTATGAGCACGCGGACTGAAAATGCATTGTGAGTTGTGTCCAGTGAGGGTACAAACACACACACACACACACACACACACACACACACACGCACACACACACACACACACACAAACACCCACACAGGCCAGCTGTGTGCAGAGTGACACCGGCTCTCTGTCTAAATGGCCCTTGTCAGCTGCGTTCACGTTTATGCTGGACTTCATTCTTTCTGACAGTACAAAAGCAAAATACATCTCAAAAAGCGCCTGGAACTCTTGTAGCTATCAGCAATCGCCGCTCCTTGTGAAATGTTTCTCTCCGGATGAAATTACACTTTAAAAAAATAAATTAAATTTTAAAAAATAAAAATATATATACGTATATATATATTCATGTGCGTCATCGCGTCTCTTTGTGCGAGTCAGAAAGGGTTATTTTAGGCTGTCTAGTCTCACTCTCTCCTTCCTTCTGTAGCTGAGAGCAAGGTGCACCCACTCGGCTGTTTACAGCAAGTGCACACAAACGTCAACACTGTCAAGCTCTCGCCGTGCTGCTTAGCAACTGACTGAAGGAGGATTTCGGAGGTGGAGGGGGCACGGGGGGGGGGGCATGGCAGAGACAGACAGAGATTGCACTCTGCCTCAGTGTGCAGCTGGCCGTTTCTCAGAAACACAAGAGAACTAGAACAGGCTAATTGGTTCTTCTAATGAGGAGAACCAGGGAATTATGTCATGTGTTCATGACATGAAAACAGGGTGATGTGTCATGTGCGTCCATCTAATTCCTCTTATCACACATCTCCTGACTGCTGACAGCAACAACTGCTGGAGAGACTTTTTACGAACTCTGTATCACACGATAGAAAAGAGATTTTCAATTTGAGGCGAAATCATGGCTGAAATGACACAACCGTCATAAAAATGGGACTTTCGGCGTTGCTGCCGCGTCTTAACTGGATGACATCATGGTGTTGGGTGGAAGAGGCTGTCTTGTAAATGTGTTGTTATTGCGTTGTGTTCATTTTCCTGACAGAGATGTTATCTCCGTTTCCTGCTCAGGGACTTGAGATGCTAATGAGCTTACAGCTCAACTCTGATACAACAAAGAAACGGAGTACTGTCTCACTGAAAGAGACAAACAAATAAATACAGATGCACGTTATTGGATTATTTGCCAACAACTGATATGCAGACGCTCAAAACCTGTTCTATTCAACAATATGGATTACCAGGAATAAAAAAAAAAAAAATCAAACATCTTTTTTCTTTATTCTATGAGCAGTTAGATAACATCTTCTTAACATAAAAGTTTACCAATACCTATAAAAAATCAGTATTAAAAATTATGATATTCGTACATCTTTAGAAAATCCTGAAATACTAATTGTTGTTTCCGACGCGCAGGAGAGGAGACCTGTCAGGTCATGTGACTAATGACCGCTATCTGCAGATAACGATGACGTGCCAATATTAACGTTTATCCCTAAATAATTATTTGGATTCTTTTTTTTACTGCTACACAGTGGTGTAAGTAAGGAGAGGAGGAAGGAAAAATAACAGCATGCCACAGAATGTGGACGTCTATCACTGGAAGCTGATGAGCTTCATCTACACTTCCCTGCAGTTTAGTCAGGGCAGGAACAAATAACACAGGAACATTTTTATTATTCATCATTCAGAGAGAATTTATGGACATGTGTGTTAAAGGGAAGCTTTATCATCGTGAGTGTGTCTTCAATGCCTTGTCCCCCCCCCCCCCCCACAACTCGGCACAGCCGGCGAGGAGACGACGGTCTATGGAAGCGACTTTATGTGAATACTATCAGCTGGTCCAGCTCCCATCTGTCAGCATTTTCACAGCCTATGGGTGTAGTATATTATACATACACTCAGAAAATGAAGTCCAGTGACTTGTGACCGAGGCAGTACCCTACAGTACCCTACCCTACGAGGTACAGGTTTTGTACATTTTGGGACATATATGTATAGTTTTTTGCCTTAAAAAGGGATATATTAGTAACTTAAAAGTCAATAATCGGTTGTAGGGGGTTTAATGGTGTAGAAGTGCAATGAAGCCCTCGATTAAAAGAAAAAGTGATTCATTCAATGTGTGAGCAGGACGCGATCCATCAAGAAAAATAAACTGTTCTTCAAAATGAGCATATGCATTTGTCTACATGTAAAAAATATCACATTAGCAAATACTGAAAATAAAGACGTTGGTAGAGGCTGATCCAACTGTGCACCTGTTGTCAGCTCTTCCACTGGTGCTCGACTGGGAACCATTTCTTATTCAATAAAACTTGATTGCATCAATCCTCGACATCCTCCTCCTTCGTGTCTCTTCATCGCATCTTAAGTAGGGAAGAGGAGTGAGAGGACGGCACAGGCTGAGAGGACAAACAACAAACACAAGACGCACCTCGTGTGTGACTCACTCAAATCACACAGCCGCATCTGTTTAACATCCCATCGTCTCGCTAACCGGTAAACAGCCAGGAAGTTCTACTATGTCGGCGCTGAACTTACATACAAAAGCTTAAATGGTAATTTGTTATCAGGGCTGAGCCAAGCAGTTCCGAACGTGGCCTTCCGGGGGAGGGTGTGTGTGTGTGTGTGTGTGTGTGTTTGTCTGTGTGTTTGTCTGTGTGTGTGTCTGTGTGTGCTGGTCAAAAAACAAACAAACAAACACAGGATGTTATCAACTGGGAGTCATTAATTGCAAATGCGGCTACACAAACAAAACATCAAGTATCTAACAGGGTTCTACGAGAGAAAATGTTAAAACTGAATTCATGTCGCCACAGAGGAAGAGGTTACAAGTTAAAGCTCACTCTTGGGACTGGATGGACACTTTCAGGGAGAGAAGCCAAACACTGACAAAAAAAAACAAAAACCAAAACAAAAAAACAACCCAAAGCCTTGGGAGCTGAATTCACACCTCTGTGGCGGAGTCTTGCAACTGTACAGCAGCTGACAAGTTGAAGGACAACAACTCCGCGAGGATTGAGATTTCTTGATGGCTTCACGAGTGCTTCACGGAAGGAAGTAAATCACGCTGTGAGAACCTTCTCACTCATCGAACACAGTGTGCACTTCTTTATTTGAATCTCTCGGCCCCCAGACTTGATGTTGGCAGAGAGCATTTATCTAGACTGGGTCAATGGGGACAAATGAAATAGTTTTGTAAGGATGGCTTGAGGGGGATGATAAAGCGAAAAACTGCAAAGAAAAGGTGGTGCAGTGCGATACTTCTGCTGCATTATTAACGAGATTGTCCATTAATACTGAAAAACACACATATGGAGTAGTTGGCGAGCGAGATGGCCGCGCATGCTGGACCCTCATTTAAAATACAGAGTATGGTATATCTGCATGGGGTCATATGAGAGGCGGCGGTCACAGTCCGAAGCACGAGGCAAACCCTGCATGTTCACACACAAATGCAACATAATCCATTAATGTGGTCTAAATGTGGCGGAGTGACCGAGGGAGCTCTTCTCTGGAGGGCTGGAATACATACGATACCCTCCATTAACGCTGGCGAGTCTTTATTTAGAACCTGCATTGATTCAAAAAGGTCGACTATTACAAGAAAAATAAAGATTCATGGAAGAAAAAAACGACCTCAAACAAAACAAGCATGAAAATATCACTGGGGTACAGAATGCTTACGGACTGACAGTTCATTTTTCTTCAGCTCGTGGTGGCGGTCAGTCACTGACTTCACGAAACTAAAGTGGGCTATTTTGAATAAAAATCTGTAATTGTGATTATTTTAACTGATACTGCAATTGCGATATGATTTGTAATTTTCACTGAAAAAACATTGAAAGTGTTTGGATTATCACTGGCGCAAAAATTACACAAAGACATTGCCTCGAGTCTGTAGAATATCGTATGTGGGCATGACGTCTCTGCAGCACCGTACCAAATCAAAAATGTTGCCTTGACCACATACTGAGCTTTCCTGTGATTTGAAAATGACAGCAGGCCAAATTGATATTTTGATTAAGTTGTGATTAAATGTGTCGCTCCCTAATGCTTAAAAATGTCAAGTTTTGACGGAGATTTGTGTGGTGGGGTCACGAAGCCTTGATCAGTTTGAGTTTCTTGCACAGAACTTCCTTTCCCCTAAAGTGATTTTGCAAGGTTGCAGTCGCTGCATCCTTGACTTTAGCACCGGCAACAACAATTCTGATTGGTTTATCTTTTTTTTTTTTCCTCGACGACAGCAGTTGTTGGGCCAGACGTCTGGTTGTGTGAGACGAAGACGGGTAAAACCTCGTACCCGCCCACTTTACCTCGCCAGCTGTTACTACGCCTGTCATCGCTACAAGTTGGTGTATTTCTTCCCACATGAATGCAGCCACATACTGACAGGTGACTTCATATTCACTGAGGAACTACACTCAACTAACAGGTCCCAGCACACCAGTGAGTGTAATCTACACCCCCCCCCCCCCCCATCAAAGAAAGAAAGAGGAGAAAACAATGTTCTCGATCTCTGTTTTCCCCCTGAGTTTACAGTTCTGACTGTGTGTAATTATGTCACATCAAAGCATTGCTTAAGACTCTATTCATACATCTCACCTGTGAGCTGATGTGAGAGAAAGGTGCAAACAACCGTTAGCTGCATAATAGCAGCCCACACATTTCTCTCACTCACTCATTTTTTTTAACAAACACACCCACACACACACAGAAAGGTGTCTTATTTACAAGATTCTACTTTGGCCCAGTAAGACGAGCCTGAGAGAGCAATGAAGGAGGAACAATGAAGCCTGTTCGGCTGGAGATGGGAGAGGGGAGAGGGACTAAAAAAAAATGAGACTTGAACCGCGCAGACGATATTCTGCATGAGGCCTGGGGCCAATCAAATACGCTGGATCACTTGTGTTTCGAGCCAAATTACTGGTTCGATATGATACCATCTGACTTGGATAAGTTGTGTTTGAACTGGCCTGATAAGTGAAACCTCATCAAGTTTACGCTTGTCAACATTTCTGTCTGACTCACTGGATTTGTTTCTGTAGCTGCATTCTGCCAACACGTGTACACTCACAAAGACAAACACATGATTTCTCTTGCCTCAGACACACCGCTCTGTACATTTAATCACCTGAACGTATCGCACAATGAACAGAACAGCCAATTTGCCCTTGATAAAAGAAAAAAAAAAACCCCCACAGAAGATATTGTCCCTCCTGCACAGTGATCTGAGAGAGCTCAGTGGCAGTAATAAGCACTTACTGATCCTGTCGTTTTTCTCCTCCCTCCCCTGTTCCTCCCTACCTTCCCTCCCTCAGGAGCTGAGCTCGAGTCTTCACATCCAATTAGTGTGGCCTTTACATTTCATTTATGGCTTATAATCTCTGCGACCACTGTTGCAGGGAAAAAGAGAGAAACCAAGTAAAGAGAGAAGAAGAGGGAGAGAGGCAGAGTCTGCTTACGCTTATTTCTTGTCGCCTTCTACACCTCTGACTGTTTTCAGAACTGAAAAGGGTATTTTAACATCAGCAGTGCTAATTCACACAGTATAAAGACTCTTCCATCTTAAACTGTTCACAAGCTGACTGTTAGCTGCTTGGTGTTGACCATTTCGAGTCAAATGGGATTTTAGATGTTTTTCTTGAAACCCAGATACTCAAATACATTGAGAGTAAACAAAACAAATCTTCAACCGCCTTTAAGGTTAAAAATAGGAGTTGGCCAACGTACAGCCAACAACTTCAGGAAAATCTATCACTCAATCATATCCTGCCTGTCCATGTCTATGTATCCTTATCTGATCCTTTGATCAACAAGAACTTGAACCCTGACCTTAATACGGCCGTAAAAACCGTTCTACAGACTTCACTTACCAATCGCGTCGTACAAAAAGCAGAGGAAAAATATGTCCAAATACGATGGACCTTGCTACAGTCTCGACTGCCCCTGACACATCTGACCAATCAGTGTCGTCAACATTCTCAGGTGGTTTGCAGTGATGCATTTAGTGCAATCAGATTATGATGTGGCAAAACAAACAAACAAACAAACAAACAAACACGGGAGAAAGTTTAAAAACAACAACAACAACAACAACAACTAATGGACAGATTCAAACCAGAGCAAACAAACTACAGAGCTGAGAACACCCTCCATCAAGTTTCCCCTCGTGGTAAAATTAAGACCTGAAATGATCTCAAAATTCTCTGTTGACAATTCCGACTTTACACACTCTCTTTTCATGTGGTGTCATTAATAAAAGGCCAACAGGATTTTATCTGATCCTTCCCATGTTCTATTATTATAATTATTAATTTCATACCACAAGAACATAATCCCTGCTTACGAGTCCTGATGAGAAGTGAGATGGATAAATCCTGACATTGACTGATGTTGTGTTTATTCCAGGGAGAACCCGGGGGCATATACTGGTGTAGATGATATAATACTGAAGTTAAGTTGTGCAACGTCCACAGCTACAACCTATATACCCAGGCTGATATCGACTAACCTACATTACATGCAGCACACAAACATGGACTGTATTTTGGTACAGTGTGAACGGTTGACAAGCCATCACAGCGGGACAGTTGCCGTCTGTCCTTGACGTGGAGGTGGGATGAGGTTCGCAAAGAGTGGTGATAGGCCTGCGTGCCCTGAGAAGTTATATAATCATCAGATGAATTTTGGCATTGTGAGTGTGTGTGTTTCATGGTGAGTAGCAAGTCAAAGTCTGTTTGGCTGTAGGGGATAGACAGACATTGATGATGGTCATGCCGTATGGAAGACAAAACAAACACGGCGCCACTTGGTGTCTGACCATCTTCTCTGTTGCAATGCAGGCTAAGAATTCTGACTAATCGGGGACAGTGACTGCAAGATCCCTGGACCCTAGTCCAGCATAATCTTCACAAAACCCAGACAGGACAGTTAAGTATGTTCCGGTCTGTTTGTCCTCCCATTTAATTGTCAAATTAATTTTAGGCAAACTGTGGATGTTTTGCAAAAAAAAAAAAGCAAAAGAGCATTAGGTATGTTTCCATCAACTGGTTTGGAGGGAGTCAATTTGGTTATGTAATGCTGCAAGACGATAGCGGTGCAGGCAATGTTGCGCATGGCTGTGGCTGCAACAAACCGTGGAAGACGAGAGTTGTAGTGTAATTACCCCTGGTTGGATAAGTAGTAATTGTTCTTAAGTGCTGGCCCGTCCTGTCTGTTGTATACTGTCCAGAGATGAAGGCAAAGTATGGAAATATCCGTAGAGATGACGGTGGCAGAAACAGCTGGTCAGTCATGTGACCTTGAGATTTGCTACATCTGATTTTATTCAAATTGGCGGATTCAATAATCTGATGCGCTATTTCAAAAAGTGCATTGAAGCAGATGGAAACCAAACTACAGTATTTGCAGTACAGATTCTCTGTGAAAAAGGGTCTTACAGGAGTAAAACCGACCAAAGAAGTTCCACTTCTAACAGTGCAGGGATGCTCTACGGTAACTGGACTAGAACGTCGCAAAGTGCTGAAGAATCGCTCCACGGGCCGAGCTGACCCCAACGCCAAGGGCTGTCAGACCCTTCGGGTTGCAGAGCCTACTTACATATAAAACCCTCAAATACGGGGGAAAACATAACTTCAACCTTCAGAGATGTAAAACAAAAAAGATAAGACAGCGGTCTCAAAGCACTGACGCCGCCCAGTTGTGCTGATCATAATGTTGCCTGAAAAGAATGGACGAAAAGCAAAAAAAAAAGAGGAACAAGAGAGAAAAAAAGAAAGGAAGATGGAGAAAGAAAACACAAGGGGTCATGTTAAGAAAAAAGGAGAAGAGTGATAACAGACCAAGAGGATTAGAGGAAATGTGACAAAAAATATTAAACGAAGAAAAAAAAAAGGAATATTTTCCGCAACCCTGTGAGTCTGCTAAGTGGTCCATTAGGGAAATGAGCTGAAGCTTTGCCACGACTTAATGACAGAGTGTAAATATTCATGAGGTTGAGGAGCATTTAAAATGTTCTGTATTTGTTCCCTTCAGCTGTCAAGGGTGTGTAACTAGAAGGGCACGAGCACATACCTCTGCCAAGGCCCATGTAAAAAAAAAAACCCAAAAAACAAAAAAAAACATTTTAAAAAAGTCCGTTTTTCTAATCCTGATGACAGACCTCAGCCAAAATAATTTAAAAATATGCTGTTATTCCTTCACAACACTTAACAGACCTGCCTAGTATGTCAAAGCGGCTCTCCTCGGTCTATGCTCCACCTCTCCTTTGCCCAATTTGGTTAAATCTGGCCTGGTAGATTTTGTGTAATCCTGTATGTGGACAGACACACTAACAGACAAGGGTGAAACATAACAACTCTGGTAGAGGTGCAAACTGACGAGTGACACTTCTCAGTTCCTCTCAAATTTGTAACAAGTTATTTGGGAGGTTCCACGACCCAAATTACGTCTCAGTACCCTGAGGATACAGACAGCTAAAGAAAAACCCCCCGACAAACTTCTGTTCAGATTTCACAATAAAGCAACCGCAGAATAATGCAATGACATGTTGGTGATCAAAATGAAGAAATAAAAACTTCGAGGATGAAGCAACAACAGAGTCTTCATGTCCAGTGTGACCAAACCATCCAGGAAAATACTAAGAACACACAAAATATAGTAACAGTAAAACAACAAGGTTGGCCAGTAGGGCTGAAGGGCTTAATGTTCTGAATAGTAACACTGGCTGGCTTGACCCTCATAAAAAGACCCAAAACCCTCTGACTCTCATTAATACCTCTGAAGCTAAAGGGAGTATGTCATGTATATATACAGGACGTAGCACAAACCTGAGCATGGCCTGAGCTTCGCTTCCTACAACAAGCTAGCGACTGAATCACTGAATTTTAGAATTCAGAATATTTCAGAATAAGTCCCTCAAAACCAGCTCTGACATTAAAAAAACATAATAGTCAAACAGCAGCACTGCTTTTTATTCTGAAGGCAAGATCTCTCTAATGGAAGGGATTTCGTGGGCAACTGATCCAAGTTTGTTCTGAAAGGCATACAAAAAGAAAACAAACAAGATTTCCAATTACCGCTTTTCCTGTCAACATGAGTGTGTTCTGCAAGCCGGTCGATGCGTCAACAAATTATCATATCACGACTCAGAAGCTACGGGAGCCATCTGGTATATTGAAGGTTGCTGGTTCGATTCCACTGCTAAAATGCTGAAGCGCTCTCTCTCTCTCTCTCTCTAGTCTAGTCAGCAGGAAGTTTGACACAATGGGGAACTGCTGCTTCACAAGAGAGGAACTGAGCAAGTTGTTGCTTGGTACTCAGTTTAAATGGAACCTGGTGGCGGAGAATCTGGACGTTTGCAGAGGTCTGCGCTCTTCAGAAGTCCTTCTGGTTGATATTATTGTGATGTGAACTCTACATAGCGGGTACTCAATGAACTATTGCCACATAGTGAAGACTACTGTCACTCCACAGAACAATGGCGTTTTCATGGTCACAGGAGGACACCACAACAGAGAGACCCTTACAGCTAAATGTGTGTGGTACAGTTGCCCTGGTGGGTGGGTGGGTGGCTGAAACAATTCACAAACTATTTCAGTAATTACAGAGTTAAGGCAATGCTGCCAAAACAAAAGCATACAGAGTTGAAGAATGTTGTGTGTCATTCCAGAGTCTCATGGACCCAATTTGGCTCTTTTATTCCTCGCAGTCTCCAGATACTCAGACGTATTGTCAGAATTTCTCGAAAAGTTCACATTTCACCCAAACAAGACAGCTTCTGTCTCTTTCTTTTCTGCCTGCCGGCTGTCAGCCAGCTGCTGCCCTCTAAAGCAAACCTGCACTCCCAAGTCCTGTTGCAGGAGAAGAAGGGGAAAAAAGGAAGCCCAAAAAGTTCGGGAAATGCACGGACATCCTGTTTTTGGGTGGGTGGCACATACACAAAGGATGTAAAACCATTAGGAATTAGGAGAGGAACCAAAGAAAAAGGCAGATGTCGCTTTGTAACATCACCTATCAATAGACTGGGAAAAAGAACAGCCATGCTAACACATGACTGCATTCAATAATTCAGCTTTCTTTTGTTACATTATGTAAAAGCTTTTATTGTTTTCATAGCTCTCCCCAACTGTAGCCCCAAACCAAATTCAGGTTTCCATCCAAATGCACTGCAAAACTTAACCACATTTTGGGGACTTTTCACCCAGTACACTTAAACGATTAGTAGGAGTTTTGTTCATACAGACGAGCTGTAGGTGGCGCGCTAATTCTCCTGTCTACCCCTGCAGAAGCAGAGGACGCAGTGAGACGACATTATTAAAAGAGAAGCAGTCAAACCTCAGACGAACATGGCCACAAACCCAGAAACAGGATAGATTTAAATTTTGCTGACAGGGAAATCTAGGTTTAAACATCTGCTATTACAGCTAATGTAGTATTGGAACACTTGCGGTAACAGCTCGGACCATCACGTGACTGAAGTGCGTCATCATGAATTCGCTAAATCTGTTTTCATCACATTTATCAACACACCAACTTTTCCGCCCCACCGAGTGTCAAACTCTTCCATGATATTTGGTGACTTCTTTGTGAGCAAAATTAACATGTGCATGAAAATAAGCTGGATGGGAATAAATTACTGACAAAAGGTCATTCCATTACAGCATCGGCGCACAACATTTGGCATCATTTTGGAGCCGAGAGATGACAAAAGAATAGGCAAATATACAGTAAAATGTCAGGGAACTTAATGACGCTTTTGATTCCACACTTTCCTCTTGGTTATTTGATCTGATCTGATCTGATCCGTAGATCTGTGATCAATCAGGTCCGTCAAGGCCTGAGGTTTTCAAAATTCTGTAAATCTCTGATGGGACGTGATGGATCATACAACTCAGATACAGCCCAGCGATAAGCAAGTAAGAAAACACCTAACCCATTTTTACTGTTCCAGTAATCAAGCCTTTCTAAACAGAGATGTACTCCAAAGAAGTTCTGATTTCATGAGCAGATAATAAGCCAAGCTGTTACATGACACGCACTTTGCACAGTCCCCAAACTATTCATCGCTCAATTCCCAAGGTTGCATTCACTCCATGTCAGGTTGTGCCAGCTTTTGGCTCATCCCTGGCACTCCCGGATCCTGGCCTACCACCTGACTCAACCACTCCTTCTTTGGTTACTGAAAAAAACAAAAAAAAAAACAAACACAAAAATACTTTCCGAGAATGACTGTGAACAGGAGTATGAGCCTGAACACGTTGTATTCAGCTGGTGGGGAGACATCCGTGACAGACAGACATGGTAAGAGCAAAGGGTTGGCATCTTCCCAGCCAAGCCCAAGTGTGAGTTGTACCTCTTTATGAACACGATTGTTATTGAATTGGATGATACTCTAATGAGGCTGCTGTGGGTGGAACAATTTATATCTCCTACACAATATTTCTTTGATTGCAATCCAAATTGGTTTAGATTAGAGTATCTGGCACTGTGAGTGAAAAAGAGATCTCAGCATGAATGGAAAGCTGTTTTTCTTGCAATATCTCAACATAATGATGTTAAATTAAATATATGTGGAACTTTTTTCGCTGAAGAAGGAAAACCTAGACCCAGATTTGCAGGGACAGCTATTTGTAAACCATTTCCTGGGTACAAAGTTACTATGTGCTGGATGTATACGGCACTCAAGTATCCCTGCTTGAAACTCAACACTCAGTGTGACGCATTCCTGTGTGTACCTCCACCCTGTAACAGAGGAAACCACTCTTGATTTATTGTGTGGTGATGCTGAATGCATAATTATGCGTATGAAGACCCAAACCGTGATGTTTCAACTAGAGTTCAGGCCACATTTAGATGGAGTGGGGGGTGTCACATTGCTAGATGAGCTCCAACTCAGGCTGTCTAATCTCCTTAAGACTAGGTCTTACTGTGTGATCATGAGCTGACCACAGTTATAACTCTTCCACAGACAGATAACCTCTCAGACTGGTTCATAGCTGGAAGCCCCTGTTTATTTTGCGCACGCACACGCACGCACTCCAGGATCTAACGTGACACCCAACAAAACTAAGAACCAAAGAGTATGTACGTTATACATCAGGTGAGGCGACAATAATGCAATAAATATGAATATAGGCTAACTGAAGTCTCTAAAATCCATCATTAAGTTATTAAACTATGAATCAGGCAGCAGCTTTTGTTTAATTGATTCATACACACAGCCTGAGCCCACACAAAAGAAATCAAGTATCGCACTTTCTTGTGCACTCAGTATCACCATCACGACAATTTATTCAGGAGAGAAATGCAGCACTAATATCTCTGATAATAGCGAAGCCAAGGACGGACAGACAAAGGCCGGGGGGGGGGGGGGGAGTGGAGAAGCCAGAATTCTTATTGCTGCGTCGTGACATATTTGCAATAGAGACAGGATAGAGAGATGTGAGATGAAGGGAGAAACTTGATCGGAAACCTGACAAGCACGCATTGATAAAGTGTCATAACAGAACGTTAGCTTAAGTCCCCAATGAGGTTTAGTATCCGTAAGGGAAAGAGAGGGACATATGAAGCCCATCTTTTACTTCATGGAGCAGCAGAAGCTTTACTCTGTAAGGTACTTGGTGCATCAAACATTGCGGTTTCCTCATCTGGGTAAAGCTGAGCTGATGGACTGATAATCGGTATTTTGGGGAACAAAAAAAAGCAGAAAGGCCAGAGATACATCGACATAATATTTTTTTCTTGTTAGCTCATCTGAGCACGTTAGCGTGTGCAGAAAAAGAAATGCATTTTTTGACAAGGGGAACAATGTCTTCTAAGTGTCCTGGTTTGTTTGAGGCTAACATGCGAACGGTCTTTGTCTGTATAACAAGGCTCTCCATGTGTGCGTGCCTGTGTGTGAGCATTTAAGTGTGTGTATTTTAAACACACTCTAGCCTGGCATGGCATGCATACTTGTGGCCATCACAAGGGTGTTCCTCCTCACTCCCAAGTAAACTCATCCTTCCTCGGGGAACCGGTTGATGGTTGTTGGTAACTCCAAAGAATGCTTCTCTTTTTCTTTTGTTCAGACCTTTTATTTTCTTTTTTTAACTTATTAAAATAAACCTGACGTGACAAGTGGCTTGATGCATCAATCCCTCGGTGGGAGGTCTGTTACTTTCTAGAACAGATTTTCAAGAATAGAGACGGTACATCGCAACGATATTCCTTAATTCCTTGGATAAATACAATCATGTGTGTGTGTGTGTTAGCTTCTGTTATATTATTCTATTATATTATATACAAAGACAGCACCAGGAGCTGTTGGGATTACGGTTTCTTTATTTCCTGTCAAAATTTTGCACATTTGTATAAAAATCTACTCGTACATACATGCCTTCTATTTGTGTGTGTGTGTGTGTGTGTGTGTGTGTTAGCTTCTGTTATATGTGTTGATGCATGAAACTGGAGAGAGAATCAATAGCACACCATGGGGGGGGGGGGGGGGCTTACATCAGGAAGGAGTTCTTATAGCTCTCATATGTGGGTTAAATATTAGGGGGGAGCAGGAACTTTGACACAGGACAGGTACCCAAATCCTTCCTCTCCATATTGTTTCACTTGAAAACAAACAAATTTGACTTCAAGATGCACCTCAGATTAAGATATTCCCAATTAATCAAACCCCAAGAGGGAAAAGGCAGACTGAGAAGGAGAGATATATTTCAAGTCTGGTCCTGTTGTGGCTGCAGGAATGCTGGGTTTGTGTAGTAGCCTGGTTTCATGTCTATAATCTGACTGTACCCAAGGGGGGGACCTGCTGCTTAAAATGGAAATACCAGGCCAGTGAGTGACCTTTCAGGGGTGGGAGGGTTGCTGGGGGGGCTTAAGCTGAGCTATCCCACACCCTGAGCATGTTAAGCTTCAGATGCAACACATTAAAATACATGTAATTGAGGGGCTGTGGTGAACAATAGGGAGACACGTACTGTATCAGTACGCACGCAGTAAAAAAAAAAAAGGCTCAGCGCATATGTTCGTAACAAATAAACAGTTAAGAAGTCAACGAGTAATGGTTGCCATGGTTATTTTTAGTAAAATGGCGAAGAATATGCGACACGTTATGAATTGGATTAGCTGTTCTACAGTTAAAATAAAATAAAAGAAAGAAAACCAAACAAAAACAACAGAAGATCTTACCTGGCTTTCTGGGATAGAGCCGTGTTGGTGGTGTAACCTCGGGGAAGGGATGAAAAGCTGATCTCCTGAATTGGATTAGCAAAGAGGCGTCCAACCGGTCAGACAGAAGAGGGGGTTATTTCAGTAGAGGAGGAGGAGGAGGAGGTGGTGGTGGTGATGATGATGATGATGATGCCCATGTTCATGAGGATGAGGATGATGATGATGTTGAGTCCCTCCAATGTCGCGTTTCAAACATCGGACCTGCTAGGGCGCCCGTAATGAGGCCCTGGTGGGAACTCGCAGCGACAACCATCGGTTTAAAAAAAAGGACCGTGGATAAATAAGCAATCCGGAGGGATGCATGAGCTGCCACTCTCCTTTATGTTTTGCTTGACAGCGGGATTGTTTGTACACCAGAACAGCGGGTTACTCTCGATTACTGAAGAGTACGCAACGTCCGTCACACCAGCGAACGCACACACACGCAGACACACACACGCACACATCCAGCGAAAAGCGACGGGCTAGCTTTCGTATTCCAGTGGGCAATATGTTTACCTCTTCACCGTTCCTCTGCTGCCGTGCTCGGTAGGAAATCAACGGCTTCCCACTGCAGGGACGCCATAGTCAGTGAGAGGCTTCCCGTCTCCTGTCCTGCCCTGCCGCTTGGAGGGGAGAGCAGCACTCACCGCTTTTCTCGCACGACACTGACACCTGCTGGTCAGACGCAGTAATTGCACGTTAGAGGGAGAGAAAGCTCAGACCCCCTGCTAGTTATGCAGGTTCAGGGCCGGGCCGAGGTTTTTTGGGGTCCGATGATGAATTTCATTTGCCCCCCCCCCCAGTAATTAATTTATCTTATTGAGGTCAGTATGAGGGCTGCACGGTGGTGCAGTGGTCAGCACTGTGGCCTCACAGCAAGAAGGTTCTAGGTTCGAGTCCCGGCTCAGGCGTGGGATCTTTCTGTGTGAGTCTCCATGTTCTCCCCGTGCCTGTGTGGGTTCTCTCTGGTACTCCAGCTTCCTCCCACAGTCCAAAGACTAGGGGTGACTAGATTTCTTTTTAGGCTGATTGATTCTCTAAATTGACCGTAGGTATGAATGTGAGTGTGAATGGTTGTTCGTTTCTGTATGTTGGCCCTGTGATGGACTGGCGACATGTCCAGGGTGAACCCCGCCTCTCGCCCGTAGATGCTGGGATAGGCTCCAGCCCCCCCCCCCCCCCCCCCCCCCGCGACCCTTCCTAGTAAGGAATAAGCGGAAGATGACGATGGATGGATGGAGATCGGCATGAAGTTTCTAAAAATAGAAATATATTAAAAACAATTCTTGGGTATGTTAACACTTAAATATTTCATGTGATCCAGATTCTTGGAAAACTTTGTTATATATTAGGTTCATGTAAACTTATATTAAAAAAGAGAGCAAGGAAGTAAATACAATTTTTCTATAAAAGTGCTCAAGTGAAAAGAAAGAATGTCATTTCATGTGTTCGAAAGAAAGTTGCAGACGCTTGATTATTCACAGGCCATCTATACATCCTGCTCGATGAAACAAATCAGTTACGCATGTTATATACCAAACAAAATTGCAATTCATAGTTTCGACATTACTGCACAAGTGTTACTTATATGGCTTTTTTTTTTTTAAGATGTATTCACTCATGATACCATTTGTTTATGATATCACGATCGTAATATTGTACCCAATATTCAGCGGCACGACTGTCTCACACACTTGTGGTCTACTTCATCAGTCATAGCCGTATCACTAATCAAACCACGATCAACCTGTTACCAATCTATTGTTAATAATTCTACAAAATAGCAAACTAGCAATAGTGATCTGGTGTTAATTTGTGGGCCTGGTAATTAATGTACTCTGTGACAAGTCAAGCACTGTAAATATGTTTTTTTTTTATGTAACATTCAAAAGTGCAGAACAGCATCACTATTCAAAAAATAAATGATCCTACACACTCATCTACTTGTCGTGCGCCAGCATATTTGGCATCAAATGCTGAAACAGTTTTTCTATATTACTGTCAATGCAACATCAAACTTACACACAGCTGAATGCAGCCAGAATTGTCATCCAGAAGCAACAATGCCTCTGTATTAGACGTCTGCTAGAGTCGGTTGTGGTGTTGATACTGATCCACTGGACACAAGTTGTGTGACCAAAACAGAGCACTCGCCCTGAGACAGGGCTTCATTTAGTGGCCATTTTGTTGCCTTGGAAGCCTCCTAGTGGCCACTCTATGCAGGTGTTTGAGTGCAACAGAGAATTACATCCCGTATCTTAACAAGTGGATGTTTTCTGCAATACAAAGGTGTCATTTTCAATCTTGGCTGGTTGTCTGACAGTGTGTACTCCAGACTAGTGGGATGTAAAATGTAATTATATGTAGAGCAGCTCATTCTGTCAGGTAGGAAATATCTACTGGAATGGACTGGAAATTTTTACTTTCATGCTCGGGCACTTAAAAGAGAAAGCTTTTTTTTTTCTTTTTTCTGCTGCACAGGCTAAGTCAGGCCGGCAAGGACCATAACCTACCAACTTTAGAATCTGAATGACAGGATGGGGGCGGCACGATGGTGCAGTGGTTATCACTGTCACCTCACAGCAAGAAGGTTCTGGGTTTGAGCCCCGGCTCCAGCACAGGATCTTTCTGTGTGGAGTCTCCATGTTCACCCTGTTCCTGCGTGGGTTCTCTCTGGTACTCCAGCTTCCTCCCACAGTCCAAAGACATCAAGAGGGGACGAGGCTGATTGATACTCTAAATTGACCGTAGGTGTGACTGTGAGTGTGAATGGTTGTCTGTCTCTATGTGTTGGCCCTGCGATTGACTGGTGACCCGTTCAGGGTGAACCCCGCCTCTTGCCCGAAAGCCGCTGGGATAGGCTCCACCCCCTGACCCTTAACAGGATAAGTAGAAGAAAATGGATGGATGGATGGACGGACGACAGGATGATCCCACATAGAGCGAAAAATAAGCTTGACTATCTCCCTCAGTCAGGATAAGATTTATTTTCATTGTCAAAGTAATCCACAGGCAGCGTTCCCATTACTTTACAGGGATGTAATGGCCCCATAAAGGCCACGTAGTCAGGTTTGTTGGAAGAAAAATGAAGCCTGACAGAATCTGTTTATCCATAAAATTAAATTCTAGTTGTTTTACTACAGGTTTGTGCAATGAATTGTTTTGTTTTTCACACAGGAAATAAATGATGGGAGAAGGAAACAACTGACAAACTAAATAGTTTTACAAACACCCTTCTTCAATTTGAATTATCATTTGGTCTGTTAGTTACGAAGTCAGTGCAAATATAAAATATAGTCTTTAATAAAACAGGACAACATGAATATTAAAAGTAAAATTAAAAAAAAAACAAATAAACAAAAAAGAGATAGATTTAAAATTAATTTAACACATTTATATTGAGCAAATGCCCAGTGCCCCTGCTCTTCATTGAGGTGAATCAAAGTCCCTCATTTGTAATGTGTCACCACTCAAGCTTCATGTCTGCTTTGCTCCAGATGTATTTCCCTCCCCTCTTAAGAAACATTTTCTCATCAAAGCCACTGAAGCTGATGGCCTCTTTTACACCCACATCAAGGATGGACTTGGACGGGTCCTTCCTCCCTTCTCGACAGTCCAGGAAACGCATCTGGAGATCAAACAAAAACAAAAGGAGTTTCAAAGCGCAATAAGTGTGTTTCTGTTGGAACACATGAAATAACTTTAATTTATATTCATTATTATTCAAAAATACCATGTTTGGTACTTTAAATGCTGAAGAAAGTACTCCTACCTTCAATAATTACAATAATTTTTGTGTAAAGAATTCATGGCCCACCAGCTGTAAGTGTTTTATTAAGGAATGTCTCTTATAGTATGATCAATAAAACCACGTACGTATTCATCCAGGATCAAGTAGGAGTTCCTCATCTGTGAAGACAAGCAAGACCACAACAGTTAGCACCGCAGTGGCGTGGCGCTCACATCAAAGCTTTCCCACACGCATGACATCACACCAGGAGTTGCTCCTCCACGGCAAACTAACATATTTGTACTGTATGTGTGTGTATATGTACATATATATGTACAGTTTTTCTCAAGTCATTATTCTGAGGAAGTAAACAGGTAACAGGTGCTTTTCAGAAAGGTCTTGGAAGTAGAAGAAAACTACTTCTTCACATTTCCAGGGTTTGCTTGTCCGCGTGGACATCAACTGTCCACCAAACCAGTTGTGAATGTATCGGCAAAAATTCCAACACCGTTTGTACCTAATTCATTTATGAATGACATTGGCGACATTCGAGCTAGCGCGACAGCCCCCCACCACCACCAAAAAATAAGAGGTCATCAAGGTGTGCTGCACTTTTCCTCTTTTCAGGTAAACATCGCAGACACCCACCTTCTCGTTGGACTCGGGAACCAGGCAGGAGACGCTGCTGTGTCGATCCAGAAACTCCTGAAACATTTGGTCGCTGATGACGAACCTCTCGGCCTCTCTCAGAGCTTCCTCTCCTGCGTTCTCGCCATCGATCAGCAGGCACTGGAACACCTGACGCACAACAGAACGACACCATCAGTAGCAGCGGCAAACAAACACAGACAAATATAGATGACCCTTTTTGTTCTTCTTCTATCCTTCACCTTCCAGCGGACGGGATTGAGCTCCAAGATATTCTCCTTCATGTCTTCGTCAATGTTGAAAGTGTTGATGACGGAGTTGATCTTGAACGCAACTTTATACTGTTGGCACCAGTTGCGAATCTTGTAGAGATTTTCCAGGTGACTCTTCCTGCCTTGAGTTCTGCCAATCAGCTGGTTGGTTGATTCATCAAAACTGTCACAGGAGATGGCCAAGATGTCCAGGTAGTCACCTGAGAAAATCAAGAGGTGTCACTTTTCATACGTCACCAAAGGAAAAGGCTTGTAACTCATTCATACAATCAATACAGTATCAGCCAATTAGGGAAAAGGGTTTGGGTTGCCAGTTATGGAATATATCCACCTTTTATCAATTAGTGAGATTACTGGCGCTGTCTCACTAATTTATAAAACTGACAAAGCATGAGAACCTTATCAATTATCAATATGGATCAATTATAAATAGAGACTTATCAGAATATTGTACCAAAATGAGGGGGGCTAAAATATCACTTAATGAACTTAATAATGCAATCCTCATTAGGAAATAGATACACTCATATATTACCATATTGCTGGAACCACTTTTCTTTGATCATGCTCCCGTTGCTAACGATGCTGACACTTGGGAGTTGGAGATCCTGTTTGCAGAACTGAACCATTTTTCCGAGAAAGTCTCCCTTTTCGGGCAAAAACGGTTCTCCTCCAGAGAAGTTGATCTTTTCCATGCCTAAACAAACAAACCAACGCACCATATGCACAGCTCAGCTCCATACAAGAGTTAAGACACAACATTGCCAAAAAAAAAAAAAAAAACAAGGGGGGGGGGGAGAGAAAGCGAATATAAACTGCGTCTTACCTGAGTCTTTGAGAAGTTTGAGCCCCCTCTTGGCTTCCTCCAGAGGCAGGACGAAGGATGTTTTAGCGGTGTGGAAACAAAATCCACATTTGTAGTTACACTTGCGTGTAAAGTGATAGTTGACGCTTGTTGGATTGGTGACGGTTTGAATTTTCTTTTGCTCCGTCCCCTTGCGTGTTTCTGCTGACCAGTGACAAACTTTCGAAAAGAAGCTGTCGAAAAAGCCGCGGAGGATGCTGACGAGCAGCTCCAGGAGCTGCGTGAGAGACACGGCGTTCATCTTCAGAGCTGGTGCGCTGTCCAGTCCCGCAGCGCGGACGCGGACTTATAAATACAGAGACCCGCAGCCGTGAAACAGCCGAATTACTTGCAGCTGATTGGCTCTGCAGTTTGGGTTTACTGTCAAAGAAAACGAAACTGAACCGAGTTCACAGCTGACTTCGGCACGACCACACACATACATACACACACACACACACACACACACACATACACATACACACACCTACACCTACAACAACAACAACAACAACAACAAAGTGTGTTTATCTTGTAATTCTATCAGTGCATTGGAGGTTTAGATTGCTGCTTCGCCCTTCAGTACTTCGTCTGAATTATCCCCATGTTGTGAGAATGCACTCTACTGCTGACGTATCTGTGCTTTACTTGAGTGTTTATAACTCAGTGCACTTTTTCTTCGTTTCACTTCAAATGAAACATTACTTAACATTACTGCTTTGCATGCTAACCAGAAGAGGACACAATCAGAGCTGAACAACCTCAACACACTCCTGACCTCACCATGAACTTCTGAAGTCAGCTGTGGGAGAATTGAATACTCACAAGCGCTGGAACACATAAACATCAAGTAGAATGTGTACTTTTACTTGTGATACTTAACTAAACTCTTTATCTCCTAGGAATGGAGACTTTTACCAGTTATTTTATCTGGGTATTTCTACTTGAAGCAATTGCGTAGGGACTGTTAGACGATTGTTATTTTTTCTCTCGTCATTTATTTATTTATAATTTGAAGCTGCAACAGCAACATTAACAAGTATAAGAGCTTGAAGATGTTAGAAAATTATTCATCACCATCCACTGTGTCAATATTTTTACATTATTTTAATTCCTAAATCCACATTTTTATCATCTCTGGAACTTGTGTCGTTGTTCTGACTACCAGTTGTTTTCTTTTCTTTTCAGCATGTGAGTCGGTTGTATTTTTTTTTCCGTACATAGTGAATTAGGAACAAAGTTGACAATCTTCTGATACCAGGACTAACAAATGGGAGGTTTCCGGAGATAAGTTTCGGTTTCCAGTCGCGGTTACTTTCGTTTTCCCTGCAGCTTCAGTCAAGGTCCGCTGTTTCGCTCTCAACTCCAGCGGTGCAGACTTGGAGGATGACACGGCGCACCATGGCTCTTCTCCCTCACTGGTCCTCTCGGGTGTTTTCGGTGGAGCCGCTGGAGGAATCGGCGCCTCTCTATTTTGCAATACAAGAAAAGCATCCGGGAGATAAACCGCCACCGAGGGTGTTCGGAAAACTCCAGAGGAGCGACAGGTGTTACTCTCTCTTAGTGTGCGGCGACGACAGAATCCGAAGAGCCAAGTTCTACTGGGAGCTGAAAGATAAACTGCTGAGAGAGCTTCCCTCGCAGTGCCACCTGTGCCCCATGTCCTCTTTCCTCCCTGACGTCAAGGGTTCCCTCATCAGAGGATATTTCTTAAAAGATTCATCTGAGACTTCCTCCGATACAGAGGAGTATTTGCGTTCGCTGCAGCATGACCCGGTGTTGGTGTGTTCATACGTGAGAGGTGAACATGGTCACCTGTCGACTCAGCGCCTCTGGACTCGTCCAGATTGTTTGGAAACTTCTAAGACTCACTTCATGGTAGCAACAGAAGCGCCTGAGTATCATCCATCCACCCTCAACATCATCAACTCAGATGTTTTCTACAGTTTCCAGGAGGCCCGTGAGGTTTTACAGAAGGTCCTGCCTGATTTATCAGCAGCAGAAATTCAGAATTATGTCATGATGCGTGAGAAATGGCGCTCTCATGTGGTAGAATGTGGTATTACATAAAAAAAACAGCAAGTGCCAGCTCGGTCAGAGTACTGTCCTTCTTCTTATGTGATAACTGCAATCTGATTTCTGTCTGTCTTGAAGTGTGATGACATCATCCCAGAGGCAGCGTCTGTACTGGAGCAGCTTCCCAGTGGACCAGAGGCCAGAAGCAAACCAGACTTCCCCGTCATTGTCTTAGAGGGCCTGGATGCCACAGGTTAATATCATTAGCCAGCAAATAAGTATGTGTATCAGTGTGCCATATAGATGTTGTTTAGCTCCCTGCCAAAGCCATTATCCAGCAGCAGAGCGCTTCAGCTAATGGAGTATCATATAGCATGACCTCAGGATGGTTTATTGAATAGCTCAGTCATGTGGAAACGGTATGAAAACCCAACCATGTTTGTAACAGCAGCGCCAAACTTTAAAAATAAAATTAAAGTCAGCAACCGCATCTTTATTGTGTATCTGTCACAGGCAAGACCACTCTGACTGAGTCTCTTAGGGATACTCTGGGGGCCGTTCTCCTTCGGTCTCCTCCCCAGTGCCTATCCCCCTGGAGGGCCCGCTTTGATGGGGAGCCACCCCTCATCCGCAGGGCCTTCTACGCTCTGGGGAACTACATCACAGCGGAACAAATAGGACGAGAAGGCATGAAGAAACCTGTCATTGTTGACAGGTAAAGGCAGCTCACACTCACTGTGTCACGACACATCTCTCATTCAGGAAGTTGGAGGGGACCCAGGGGTCCATAGGGGCCTAATTTCAAACAGAATTCACTGTCACACACACTTTGTAACTTCCTATTCACCGTCTATGATCCATTTCCAGATTCTGGCACAGCACAGCAGCGTACGCCATCGCCACAGCAGTGGGCGGTCCGGTGTGTAACCTCCCAGCAGAGGGTTCCGAGTTGTACCGTTGGCCCAGTGACCTTCTCCAGCCCAGCCTTGTGATTTTACTCACCCTGGACCCAGAGGAGAGGAAGCGGAGGCTGAGGAACAGAGGTCTGGAAAAGACAGGGGAGGAGCAAGAGCTGGATCACAACCGACTTTTCCGACTCAGGTGGAGTATTGAAATTAAATTAATTATTTATTATTATTATTATTATATTAAATTATCAATTGTGTGAGTTTGGCTCCAGATGATATTTTAGACCTTTTAAGCTCCGATGAACCTCAATGTCCTGTCGGTCCAACATAGTGGACATCCATCCATCCATTTTCTACCACTTATCCTGTTAAGGGTTGTGGGGGGGCTGGAGCCTATCCCAGCAGTCTTCAGGTGAGAGGCGGGGTTCACCCTGGACAGGTCACCAGTCCATCACAGGGCCAACACATAGAGACAGACAACCATTCACACTCACAGCCACACCTACGGTCAGTTTAGAGTATCAATCAGCCTCGTCCTCTCTTGATGTCTTTGGACTGTGGGAGGAAGCTGGAGAACCAGAGAGAACCCACGCAGGAACAGGGAGAACATGCAGGCTCACACAGAAAGATCCCGGGGCTCAAACCCGGAACCTTCTTGCTGTGAGGTGACAGTGCTGACCACTGCACCACCGTGCTGCCCATACTGGACATAGTCTTAACAATCAAGCCCCCAGATCGGACCACATAAACATTGAATTAAACAAATGAATATCGCACATTGAGCGGTGAAGAAATTATCTACGTTTAATTTTCACAATTATATTGATAGTTACAGTTTAGGTGTGTTTTTTTGGTCTCTATTTGTGATTTAACTTCTGTTATATAGTTGAAGTAATTGAATGATTTTGTTTAATCATTTATGATTATGATAGAATTCAATTTATAATTTCCTATTTCAATTTAACTCAGCATTATCTACTTTTATAGTTCGCTAAAAGCTATAAATTCTTAAAACATCTAAAAAAGATCACATTTAAATTGAAATTTGTCACAAAAAGTCCAGATGATTTAAAATGAACATTTCCTCCTTGTACACTTTTGTGTTCTTAATCCTCAATCACAGATGAATACTGCATGATAGTTGTAACACGTAGCTTCTGGAGAATGTTAGTCTGTCATTACATTCTTACAAATGTATTGAAATGCATTTGCAAGAATTAGAAATATAAAGACTAAATGACTTAGTTGTCACAGGGTTTTTTTTGTTTTGTTTTGTTTTTTTTTACAGCCTTTGTGCAAACATGAGCTGACCCGCTTCAGTACAGATGGAGTACAGCGTCTGGGTCAGCTCAGTCTGATCCATCAAACACTTAACAATCAATTACTGTCCTGTGGGGGGAAGCAGCTGATGAGAAAGAACAGGTGATTAGTTGCTGAGCTGTTGTGCTCCATTAAGCTAGTCAAAACTCACAGGCACTAGCGGGCCGGTTAGTCGCCGCGCAGACAGGTCGATGGCTACTTTCATTCATCTTCTATCTTGACATAATGGCCTCTCCAGCCAGATGTTGGGGCCAGCACAATTAGAAAATGGAGGGAAGTATGACTGCTGCGGTGAGAGTGAAAGATTCTGCAGTCTTGGTTAATCTCTATCACAAGGACTATTCCTCATTTGTCTCACAAAATGGCTCTGCTCTGGACCATCTGTGTTGTTTCCTATCTCATATAATTCTCTCATGTTGAGCGTTTCATCACTGTTAACCAAAACCCCGTGAAAGCACTCAAAGTCATACCGATTAGTCAATGTAAAGTGTCATTTGCTGTGTTTAGATTCTGCTAATTTGTTGACAGATGTGGTGGTGTGTATATGTGTGTGTGTGTGTGTGTGTGTGTGTGTGTGTGTGTGTGTGTGTGTGTGTGTATGTTTGTACAGAGTGGAGGAGGCTTACCGGAGGATCAGTGGGCCGGCTTGTGTCACTTTGGATGCTAGCCCCTCAGCAGACCAAGTGCTCCAACAAGTGCTGCTTTTAATTAGGGGCAAATGCCACTTGTAAACAGTTCTCCTTCTCCCCCTATTGGAAGCCAAGTATGAAGTGGATGCAGTACCTCTTACAACCACTGGGTGCCAGTAAGGTGTCATGAATGTAGAGATGGTGGAAGGGAGATCCTGTTTATAATGTGTCAGACACATTCTCCAATCAGAAATACATATCTCACACACACAAACACACACACACTCACACACACATACACATCTCTATTTAAAGTAACTACTTTAGTAACTTTTGGGGTATTTCCTGGACAGTACTGTACCCAATAAGACAGTGCATCTCCATTTAACCTGTCTAGTCTGGTCTGTCACATACACATACACACACACTTGCACACACACTCAAAAAACAGTTTGTTTTTTTTTAATCACTCAAGTTTTGTTAATTTCAAACAGGAAAAAAACAGAACAGTGTCTGTGGTTTACATATTTTCTTCGAAAAACAGTTTTAATGAAGAGTTCATTAACTTTGAGTGCCAAATATCGTTCAGACACAGTGTAGCTTCACTTATTCACATTAATTTGTCAAGAGATGGACAAATTGAACCGTTGATTAATCACCAGCTTGAACACACACACAAACAAGAGACATCTCAATGTAAAGCTGCACAACACACCGGTGAGAATTAACAAAATTGTACCTCTGTAAATTTGAATGACAGGTATTTTCCAATAAAAAAAAAATCTGAGTTCAACTAAATGTCTGGTTTTGATCTTGTTTCGACTTAAAGTGTCGAACATGAGCCTGCAACAGAAGTCGGTTACGGGTACCAGTGTGCATTTTCAAACTTATTTTTTTCTATAATTCTCAGTTTTAGTCTATTTAAAAATTTGTTTTGCATTTCGCACAAACCGAGTCCTTTTGCTGGGCGTGACAATGAGTGCGAATGACACAACTTACACTGAAAAGTTGCAATGGAGCCAGTGTGCTGTTTGTACTTGATGCCCTCCCAAGCACAAGTCTCCTCACATCCGTGTGCTCATGCGTGCTCGTGTAAACACTCACAAACACACACAAGCATGCACAGCTCCTAATGGCATATACAGTTAGTCATTTATATAGGGAGGAAGTGTATATTTGGCCTATGTGATGCAAAGATTAATTGGGGTTTTTAGTAATTATGAGCTTGGCAAAGCTGGTGGTGGTTGTGTGAGTGAGTGTGTGTGTGTGTGTGTGGGGGGGGGGGGGCTGCAGAAGACAGAGTGACCCATCTCTTTTACTGTGATGCATCAGCAGAGCGCCAACCACTGCAGACCCTATTCATATGGCAATTAATGGAGCGCTGTATATCAATGTCATTCTGATGCCCCCCCCCCTTCACATAAGTGCATGGATTACTCCTACTACCAATTACAGCAATCCAATGTTTTTACGGAGTGCAGAGGTGCTGCGGATGCAAATCTTACCATCACATGTAATCACATAAACTAAAATAAGGTGTCATTATGTTTATGGAGTATGGATTCATGCATGAGCTCAACATCCCTGTGTACAGTTTGCTGAATTCATAAGCTGCCTGGCAAGGAAGTGGATGTTGCACCATATGAATGCAGTGCAATGCTGTGTGGAATTTTGATTGCTATTAATACAGTAGCCTCTGTCTCAAGAGGGACAAAATTTATGAACTAAGAGAGCAAAGCAATTAGGCTTTATATCATACATCATACCTGAAGTTGTGTGCGTGTGTGTGTGCGTGTGTGAGCTCGAAGCCATATTTCCATGTCAGATGTTGTTATTGCTTTGTTAGTCTTGGCAACGAAAAGTATGCTGTGATATCTTGCTATTTACTGGTCCACAACATGTCTGTAATATGACATTAATGGCCCATAATCACAGAACATTACACATGCTCTGAAATCATTATTATTGCTATTATTTTTTTTGCATTTGTAAATAATGTTTATCCTCGTTGTCAGGCTGCCAGGAAACACAAAAACAACAACAACAACAACAAAAACCCACCGAATGTCTGTTCTTTTAAATTAAGTGATGTAATATGACATGCATGACAGGTGAGAGAGATGAAACAAACAGCACACAACAACAACAACAAGGCGTGCAGTGACTAGTAATCTTTTCTTTTTTTAGTTTGGGCTCAGTCTGTATACTAGTGAAGTTGCAAGAAAAAAAAAAGTAAAAATCCACATGTGGCAAAAAACAAGATCTGTCTATCCTCCAAAACATACTGTACAGACATCCAATAGCAGACTTACACGCACACACACACACACACACCTCGCCCTGTATGGGGCCACTTTGCACTATACTCCTCAACTTCAATATTTCATCTGCACAACAGAGAAGGAGCAGTGGAGAGGAGGAAAGCCCTCCGTGAAATAATTAAAGATCCAGCAGGGATGCAGCAGCACAGCAGCCGCCGTCCCATCCTAAGTAATAGATCAAATGAAAGCTGTCCCTCAGATCATTAATAATGAGTGTGGTATGGAGACTGAAGGGGTAGGGGTGGGAGGGGAATGGGAGGGCATAGAGCTGGTACAGGTTGGGGGTGTATTGGAGGTGGTGTTGGGAGCACAAGGTGTTTTATGTGTGTGCGAGGAGTGAGGGGTTTTTGAATAGAAGTCTGGGTCCCCTGGCAAAGACCCCAGCGGGGCCTCACTTGGCAACCACATGAAGCGGCATGGCAAGAGGAGTCATGCATATGATTTGGCACCGAGAGCCTGCCAAACACCAAAGAGCCTGCAGCCACATCTATATACATCCCTTGTCAAATAAACAACATTTTAACACAGTGAATGGGCAGGTTAGCAGGGGCTAATAATGGTGCCTTCAATCAGCGACTGGAGATGGTGGTGAATTTTGGGAGAGCTGAGTTAGGCTTGGTAGACATGCAAGGATTGGCTGTGTGTGTGTGTATGTGTGTGTGTGTGTGTGTGTGTGTGTGTGTGTGTGTGTGTGTGTGTAAGACTGGGTAGGGGTGCCGAGGGGGTAAGACTAGAAAAAGAGGACAGGATAGAGGAAATGAGAGAGGAGGGGTAGATGCTGCCCATGTTGTCATCTGTGGGCTCAAGTCCCGGCAGATTTCTCCAGCTGGCAGGTATTTTCTCCGGCGCTATCCTCAGCCCCTAAATACCGTATATGTAGCTTTTCCCAAGCAGCTTCCATCCATTCCTAAATATTCACCAACGTTACCCTCTTAAACATCCTTTAACAAGTGCCAGGTTTGCCGTGTAAATGCATTACACCAAAGTGGATTAGAAGAATCTGATTAAAACAAGAGCAGAAATAAATTTCTCAAGTATATTTAAGGAGGCGTTTAAAAATACAGGAGCCTGTTTGGCTAACCTGATATTTGATACTTTTACTGGCATAATTAAGAGAAATGATCAGATTATATCACTTTGACCTCCACTGTAAGCTCATTCTACAACCAAATCCAGTTCTCCTTTTATGCACGCGTGCACACACACACACACACACACACACACACACACACACACACACACAAGTACTGCCGCTTCCCTCTTAACACAGCAGGTGGTGTCAGACACCCCCAGCGTCGTTTTTCTCTCTGAATGGCTGGTGGTGGGATGTAAAAACACCAAGGGTGTAGTTGAACTAATCGCGGGTGAAATTTGTCTGTAAAAAAGAAAAAAAAAAATCATACAGCAAAGCTCAAAATGAGGTAGGAAAGCAGAGATGAGGTAGTTACTTTTTTAGAGAGAGAAAATAAGTTTTGATAAATATCCCATGGAGGGGAAAAAAATGTATAATGCAACAGCTTTTTTTATCGTCACGCTCACCCTTTTGTCACGAGTGCTTATTTGTGGTGTCTCTGTCGATAGATGTGGGTAATATTCGCAGCAGAGTATTTGGTGTAGCATCATATATTCAGGTTGTGCTTCTTTTCAGGTGCTGCTTATAGTCTGCCAGGACCGCATGAATACTCACCGATCTTGCCCGGCGGGCTGTTAGGGAGGCTTCACCAAGAACGGTTAAATATTTAAACACTGCTGTGAGATCTCATTAAAAACAGCACATCAGCCCCCATAAGGCCCCCATAGCACTCTCTTACACACGCGCGCACGCACACACACACACACAAATATATATCTATATATATTTATATAAAGAACTTAGCAGAGTGTGACAAAACAGTTATTGTCTATTTACTGTGGAGAACTTGTGATAAATCATCATCACGCTGTCAAAATCAGGCGGCTGCCTGGCAGAAGGGTTGACAAGTGGTAAGTCGTCATATCAGGGAAGAAGATGATTGAGATTCAGTTGTGTTTTGACAGCAGCAGACAAGAAGAGATACGCCATAAACAAAATAACATGACAACTAAGACCAGACTAATATTTCCATAACACATGAGCACACATGGAAACAAGACAGAGAGCAAACTTTATTCTCTCTCTGGAGTCCTCATGCCTTTCTCATAAAATCGGGGCAATTATTCCAACACTATTGTTAGGGGCTTCCCTATTTTTAGCCTGGCTGCCCTCTCAAATAAATTGATTTCCTGTTGTGAACTTGGAATGTTCCTTGTGTGCTGCTTTTTTCTACTCCTAACCCCCTCTCCCTCCCTCCCTCCCTCCCTCCCTCCCTCCAAACACACAAATATCATCCTCCTTACCCCAGAGGAATAAATCAAAGGCAACACTGCCAAGTTCTACGCAGCCGAGTATGTGCATCTCTTTTTATACTTGAAAATGGTTTATTTTTGTTTCACTTCCATTAATGCCTCTCCGGCGTGTCTCCAGACTTCATCAGGAAAATGGCTGAGAAGCGACTTGACAATTTCTCTTTCCCTTCACCCGATCACTGATTTCATCTCTCATCAGGTTCAGAGATCTGGGGTTTTTTTTTGTTTTTTTTGGGGGGGGGGGGTGGTCACTGTACCGAGAAATAATGGCTGGGGTCAAAACTGTCTCAGCTCACAAGACGATATTTAAATACTCAGCACTACATATAAATAAAAAGTAGAGCAAGTTGATCCCAGAGTCTTGCAGTAGTGTCAGGGGAGCTACCAACTCTTTGATGACAGATGCACCGTGGATGGGTGGGTGGTGGTGGTGGTGGTGGTGGTGGTGGTGGGGGGGGGGGGTGCTTTTGCACACTGACAAAGAAAATGAGAATAATAAAGGAATCCTTAAACAGGGCAAAATGTTTGCTCAGTGAAATCCCACCATCATGTATTAAATTATCTTTTAATTGTAACGGTGTTAATTTTTCAGTTTATTTAAGTTGAGCATGCGATGACGGGGGGGGGGGGGTCTACTTCCTACCTCTGATGTCACAGTGTGAGAACAGGATGGTAAATAAAGCCTGCGGGAAGTGAAAACAGATCTAGATAGTGTGTGTGTGTGTGTGTGTGTGTGTGTGTGTGTGTATGAGAGAGAGAGAGTGAGTGAGTGAAAGTAGAGACACAAATGAGAGAAACATACCACTAGATCTTAGTTTCTTATCCTGACTAAGCCATCCAAATCCCTTTACACCCATTTAGCTTGCTCACTCTATGGCTCTCCTGTGTGTGAGAGTGGAGGTATTTGCCTGTTTTACAGTCTTCTCACTGCACCTCGGAAAATATTGAGTTTATAGCTGCTCATCTCCATAATCAACACCCAACAGCCTACAGGAGGGACTTCAAACTAACAGGCAAGAGGATTCACTCCGGCTTTTCCTCCCAACTCTTCCCACAAGTCACCCCCAGCTTGCCTTCTAAACAGAGTTTTCGTGAGTAGTCCCTCGGGGTGGGATGGGGATGGGGGTGGTGGTGGGGCTGATAGAGGAGTCTCAGACAAGTTAAGGCACCACAGATAAGAAAACTTGAGTCAGTCACTGGTGTGAGTGAGTGAGTTGTGTTAAAGTAAGACGTGGACGGCGAACTCGCCGCGCATTTCAATTGCCTGAATCCCGGATGTGTCACTCTGTAAAAACAAGATGTGTGAGGATTTCCACACAGGTGAGCCACTTGTAAAACAAGTCAACTAAAACTGCAGCTGTGACACACACAAAAACACAAGATACAAATTTAAAAAATAGCCTTGCCTTCCAAACACCCTCTACAGAGCCAAGTGATGATGTAGCTGGCTAGAGCCTGCATGGCTGGAGCAGTTATCCATCTCACCCTGTGCTGCCAGCTGTCAGAATACACAGCTCCAGCTAGCCGCCGGTGGCAGGTGTAATCAATATAGACTCCACAGAGAGTTGCACTACCAGAGGCCAGTCTCCACTCTCTAACCCATCTCCGTCTCTCCAGGGGGAAACGGTAGGCAGGCGGGTACGGGAGAGTACGTTTGATGTCTCCTCTGGGCCACGATGGAGCATCCCGCTATAGCTCTGTAGTAAGGAGATGATTAATCCTGTCTATTGGATGCAGCATCATGTTTGAGTTAGGTTGGACTGTTTTTATCAGACTGAGCTGAGTAGTGTGCTCCTGCAAGAGGTTAGGTTGTTAGATACTGTATTGTGTGTGTGTGTTAGTGGGGGGGGGACTAATTTATTGCCCATACAGAAAGCATTATTAGAGGTGGAATTCCACTCACTACTCAAAAAAAAATACAGTTTTTGCTATGTCAAAATAAAATAATGAAAATCACATACAAATTTTGGTGGATTAGAACTATACTCAAGGTCAGGTTCCTTTTCCAGTGACTTGTCAAGGAGATTTCATCCCTCAGCGACTGACAGTTAACATTTCTCGCAGGTTTATCCGTCTTACACTGTATAGAGTCATTAGTGTTAATGGTTATATACTATCCCGGTGAGCATGGCAACATTATGCATTATTAAAAATTCACTATGCTGTCAACATGTGTAGGAGTTTTGACTGATACATCATTAACACACATTTCACAGAAGGACAGACACACACGCACACACAGAGTAGCGGCCCTGAAGGTATTCGGCTTCTCCACCTAATTTAAAGTTCTACTCAAAGCCGAATGATGAGGAATAAACCATGAATTAAAAAAAAAATCATCTTTCATTTTAATGACTTGTGTTTGTCTGTAGAGTAGATAGAGAAGATCTCGCCTGAAGACGAAGAAGAAGAAGAAGAGAGGGATGGCTTTTACTTCTGCTTTTAATTACTTCAATACATCCTTTTCTTGAGTATTTTCATTTATTTATTTACAATGAATTCATTTTTTTTATCAGTTTTTACTCATTTAAATACATTTGTATTTATATATATATATATCCCAGTTTATTATATTTTTGTCCCTTTTACCTCTGGGGTATCCTCAAAGAGTCATTCTTGCCGTTTTTATTGCTAATCACTTTGTGTTTGAATGAAGAATTTCACAAATAAAGTCTTATTGATCGAATGATTGAGTAAATGTTTTTAAAAAAAAATCAATCGGTTAAGAGAAGGGAAAAGAGATGACACCATTCTTGGGTCTAACATCAAATGTTGTACTATAATTTATGTTTTTATTGTATTTTAACAGCTACACGTAGGTACTTTTTTTGGAAGAAAATTTCAGCTCTCGTGTTTACACACTCCCAACGGACCCCCGAGCACCAAAAAGCGCACTGATAGAATGGCGGTATAGTTCAAAAGCAGAAGAGTCATCCTTCACAAGAGAGTTAAAGGCAAATGTAACTGGTAAATCTCAAAATCACCCGACAAAGGCTGACCTCTGGGTTACCCTAAAGGAAGCCCAGCAACAAAAGACAGAGATACTGTTACAAGGTTGGAACTATCTTGCAGATTCATACACCTCTACCCCTCCACACGCACACCCAGACAACATGAACACAGGCACACATTCATAAAAGGGGAGGAAATGTCTCCGACAACTGTTCCATTACTGAGGAGAAAAAGAAGAGGAGATGGAAAATAAAGGAGTACTCATGCACTGAAAGACCACTGACCATCACATTGCTTTTAATATGTAAGGAAAACCAGTTCTAGATCAACACTCCCACACCGAGGTAGTTAATGGATATTTGCCTGTGGCCAAGTAAGTGAAACAGCCTCAGGGTGTAATAGTCCTCTATCTTGCTATGATTAATATGCACGGCGCAACATTTTAATTTGAAAAGTCACTGGTCCATTGGATTTCTCTGTTACAGCCCTGTCAACCCAGAGACACCCACACAGCTCACCAGCAGAATCTGACACCATGTTATTTGGCCAGAAAACACTCTCTGCCTGTCCCCTCTCTGATGCTTCACACGTTTGTTTTTAATCTCTGGTGGTTTCTAAATCCTCCATCTGTCTGTTTTGACCTGTCTCAGTTTTCCTGATGTCCTTCATTTGATGTATAAAGACCTTACGAATGTATCAACGGAAAGAACACAGAAGAAATTTACTACTCGCTTTGGAATGACTGTAGATGCGGAGAATATCATGTTTTTGAGAGAAGGAAATAGTCATTAAGTGAGACTACGATACAGCAGATGAGAACAAGATGAGGAACTTGGTGTATATAAAATGTTTCCATAGTGTGTCAGAATAGAAAGCTAGGGGAAGACTTGATGGGTAACTCTCGACATGTTAGCAAACCAAGCCCATCTTGAACTCCATGTTTAGAGGTCCTCTGTCTTTAATTCTAATCTACAATTATCACACATCCCACTTTCCTCAGCGTCAGTACTTTTGAGCTAACCAGCATGCTACCTCAGTAAGTAGCAGAAAGCCAGGAGCTAGCAAGCTGATGTAAGTAGTCTTGTTAGCAAAAGATGCTAAAAAATAAAGATTGATCAACGGGTGGCTGTCCTGATGTTATTAGGTGAAATAAGTTGGTACATAATAATGTAAATGTGTCATATTATTATTTTTTGTCACGTATTTAATTCAATTCAAAAGAACTTTGTCCCTAAGAGGCAATCAAAGAGGCTGTGCAAATATTGAACTTGGAAACATTAAAATACAACAACAAAATAAGAGTTTATTGTTGAATAGCTGAACAATGGGACCAAAGAACTGAACTGAAAGTGTTAAAATGGCATTTTTCATTTCGGCCCATCTTTTAAAGCCTTATCCAAACACATTGAGTGGCGTTAAAGCCATTTTAGCGAGGAACCTGCCGCCATTATTACTGAGTTAAGAGGGTTGGAGCAGTTGATCGCAGGCACCTATATAACTCAGATAAAGGTTTATTCAGCATCGACCACCAGAGCTGTGTGTCTAATACGTGAGTGCTAAGTATATGTCTCTCTATAACTCTCACTTCTATCCTCCCACATTCCCTTTCCTCGTTCCCTCTGACCTGGATTTTCTGCCCTCCTAAACGACTGATCCTTTCCCCTGACCTAAAACTAGCCTGGTCCAAGAATGATGGATTGGAACAGCAAAGTGGCCCATTTAAAATAAACTCCTCTACTTTGACACTGTATGTCTGATGCAATAAAGCGCTATGGCTGGCTGCATGCAAACAAGAAGAGTTTATTTAAAATGTATCCACTATTTAAAGGAAGATACTCACAAGCGGATTTTATTCAGCTTTAAGAAAGACATCATTTGGATGCACTTCAAGCAGAATGTGTTGTTGCAGCCTGTAGCACAATCCTAAGCTTGATGTCTCTTATTACTTCTAACAATTGTTTGAAAGCAGAAAGGCAGAGATCACACCTGTTCACATGGCATAAAAAAAGCTTACTGGAGGGCTGTTCCTGAGTCTAATGTTTATACCATCCTCTGTGCCGTCCCCGTAGGCCACTGAAAACACTGTGGATTATTTAATAGCGCCGTATACTGATGGTGGGCTACAGTTTCACTGCCACTTTATGAACCAATGCTGGGAAGGCTATCTTTCAGCTGAAAAGATGGAAAGTGCAAGAGGAAGGGACATTATTCACTGCCGTACAGTCTGCCCTTTGCTAGTTCCTTATTCGGCGATGAAGTGTACAGAAGTCATGAGGCAAAGCAACCTCCCTGCGCACATTAAATCTCTGTCTGCAGATAAATTGGTCCGAGCTTGGCCGGAGATTGCTTTGATTTACGGCATAATTATGGAGTTTTGCAGCAGCATTGATATGCCCGACTGTCTGTGCTTAGGTTCTTGTGTATGGTTAATAACAATGAAGCTGTCAGGTTTCAGAAGCGAGCAGACAGGTCTGATGTTACCGGTGGCATGATGTGTGCAGTGGCATATCTCATGTAGCAACCACAAGTCATATAGAGGCATGTTATATTACACTGCATGTCTCCAGTATGTCTGTGCATCCCGACTGAGAGAGTAATCAGATAAGATAATGTAGTCAGGAGAGAGAGAGAGCGAGAGAGAGAGAGAGGTGAATATAACGCTCTCTGTCAGGGTGGGAGTGTATCTCTGAGAGGGAGGACCTGTCACTCTCAAACTCACATACACACTCAGGCAGTTACACACACTTGAACCCACACAAAAAGTTGAACCGGGAAAAAAAAAAGAAAAGAAAAGAGGCTGTGAGTATTCGACAGGGAGGATGTTTATAAAGCTGCCAGGCTCAGTGCATCTTTTAGGTTGCATTATGGGTGCTCTCTAACTGGTGCTGGTGGAGGAAGGGATAGGCCTCACTGGAGGTTCAACCAGAGGCTAGCAGCCTCGTGGCATCTCAGCAGCTCGTATTTCACTGCTTTTAGAGTGGTAGGAGGGTCAGCTATCAGAACCACTCACATTCCTGCAAATGAGCCTGCTTATGAGCGGGTGAAACTACAAACACCAAAATAAAAGTTTGGAATAATAGTGCGCTTGCAGACAAACACACACGCACACACACAGATGCACTGTGTCTGCATCAAGATACACACGTGGACAACGCATGCACATATATGCTTGTCTTCATCATAAAGATGATCAAGTCAATCGCTTTATACTTTAACTCTTAGTTTAATTTGATCCTGTTCTTTACTCTGGACACTGCAATGTGAATTGAAAAGGACAAAAATGTGACTGTATATTAAAGTGTAATACAAGAAAATGTAGTTACTTTTGAGCAGTGACACATCCTCACTTTTTGAGCGTGTTTTGTATTTTGCGGTCTTTAAATGTTAAAAACACTGATTCCGCTTGGACGGGTCCCTTCACTTGGATGGGTTTATTCATCTGGATCGTTTTTAAGGAGCTCTCAAACACATTTTCTATCATCGCTAGGAATATTACCAAGATTCCTCTTCCTTTCTCTTTTTTTCTTTGCCAACAACAAACTTTATCAGACAACTATCCTTGTCTGGATTTCTGCCGTTCAGGGGGACATCGCAGCTCCGGTTGGATAAAAGCCCAAACCAGAGAAAAAGATTCAATTTAAACATTTTTTCCTGTTAGTGTGAGGGCAGCCTCTGAGTCAGACCACCTGTAGGAAACCAACTGAACAGACTGCAACTTCAGACCCCTGTCTGTCTCTCTCCTGCTTTTTTCTCTACTCTCAGTCTCTGTCTCCTTTTAACGACTATCAGATATGGAAGAAGCATCCACTATAATTCACATCCACCATGCCCTTTCCACCTCCCTTTCTTTTCACTACATCAGCCAGTTCCTTGCTCCAGTATGAAGTGGCCAACTCCGTCTGATCATCGGGCTGAGCAGATCCCACTGTGCGGGACTTGAGGGGCTCAACTGTGTGATTAAGCAAGCCTCGGTTCCACCAGAGGGCCACCGGAGCAGATGTTCTCATTAAAAATGCAGGCTCTGTGAGCGAAGGAGATTGCCTTGTTCCAGGCAGAACCTGGCCGGAGGTTTAAAGCTCTCATTCCTCTCACTTGTGCGGCCAGCCAAGTTTCAATGCCTCTACACCCTTTAAGCAATGTGGCGACTAGGAAATATGAATAATTCCACAAGCATCCCGCAATCTTGGGTTATTCTCTTTAATTCTCAATTGAAAGCACAGAAATTATCACTTCGGTTTCTATATTAAAAATTCTATTTAAAGCGGCTTGCTTTATTTGAGGTTTTCCGCTGTTTCTGGCGACTTCTTCTGCCACTCCACAGAACTCAGTGGGGTGTAGTTGTTGAACATCTCATTTGACTGCAGAAAAGAGGAGCAAACACTTTCTGCATTTTCAGCTGAAAATGTGCCGATGACTGCATATGAACACTTTGGGTTTTGGGGCTCAAGAACCTCACTGCTGATGACAGCCTGGGATATTCCATCCTTTCCAGCTGGCAACGACTTTAGATGGTTCCTGGTGCAATTAACAAGAAACTACAGCGCACTAAAGAGTGCTGCAGCACTCCAGAGGGTACAACTACACCTACAGTACACAGCTGGTTAATAGAATCGTGGCGTATCCATCAAAAGCTTGTGTAAACCCTCGGCGAGGCAGCAGCCGTCTGAAATCTTTGTTGAACCTGACGGATAATCCCTGGGCATTAAATATTGTCAACACAGACACAGTTGGGCTTATATTGTCCAAGTTGTTGGAAAGTTAAAGGGGGTATTTTTGCGATCTGGTGGGGCATTCTGGTTTTCATCAAACAACAAGCATCAGGACTGGGTGTTGGGGATACACGTGGATGCGTGTGAGGATGTACACGGCTGTGTGGTGCATATGTGGGAGGGTAGGTTACTGATGGATTATAGCTCTCACCTTTGAGGCTGACCCCATTACTGCCCTTCACCTCACCCTCCCTCAAAAACTCCTCTGTTCTCCTTCCTCCTCTACTCTGTCCTGTCAGCCTAACACACACACACACACAAACACACCGAGAGAACTGCACTGACAGCACACACCTCGCCACACTTGAGAACTGCTGGGTTGAAGTAGCAGGAGGTGGAGGACATAGTTAACTCCTCATGTATGGAAGAAGGTCTGATAATGGCTGCAAACCAGAGAAGAAAACAGAGAAGCTACAAATACTGCATACCGACAGTACAAATTTGAGCAGCTTGGAATGATGTCAAAGCTTCAGATGACATTTCTGCACTGAGACTATCTATATGGTAAATACACTGTTTTTCAGTGTGTTTACGTACACAGTTTAAATTGTCCGATTAGGCTTTTCAATTGAGTTGTTGTCGATGGTTTATCCACTTCCTGAACAGCAGATGGCTATGACTCTCTTTTCAGCAAGCTCCAGTCAGACTTGTCTCCCGTTTCTCCTTGCGCGTTGCAAAACAAACACGATCAACAAGCGGCGTCCCTGTTGAACGGCGGGAAAAGCAGAGACACTTGTATGACCCTGCAGAGTGTTACAGTGAGCTTGACCTTTCGGCCACCAAAAACGTTTCAGTTCATCCTGTGAGTCCAAGTTGACTCCTGGAAGGTCAAATCTGAAGAAGTTCCCTCAAAGTGTTCCTGAGAGCATGTCTGGTGACCTTTGACCTTTGACCGCCAAAATCATTTCCATATATCCCTGGATTTGCAGCAAATTTGAAGAAGTTTCCCTCAGGCGATGCATGTGTTGTAATATCGCGTGAACAAGACTGACAAGAACAGACAACCTGAAAAAAATAGTGGAACGCAAATGAACATACGCTTGTTTTAGCCTCAGCACCTGTTTTGTCAAGACCAAACACAGCAGCGACCTACAGAACACGCACAGAACACTGAGGTTCTGACTGAAGGGTACACATCAGATTAGGCCAGTTCCCATCATCTAGGTATGTTTGTCAAACTTTAAAAGGTAACTTAGTTTGCTTTCATTCAGACTAACGTGTTTACATGTAGTTTAGAAGTGCAGTTTTAGTCGGATTACCGCAGTAAACTGACTGTAGGAATATAAGGAATGTTGTCTTTAGTAATACAAGTTACAGAGGGTGAAGGACTTTTCATCAAGTGCTTCGGTTTCCCCTTTCATTACTGTTGTTGTCTTGTTTTATTTCTCTCCGGCTATTCCCACAGATACTTCTTACTAGTTGCTCCTGTGAAAATGCCCCCCCACAGCCACCACCCAAAAACAGAGGTAATGACTCCATAAACACTTCTGATAGCAGTATTATGTGTAACTTGCCCCACATTGGCAGATAGTGTCCCACAACAAAAGCGGATCAGCCTCATTAAAGAAGACTACAGTGTAGCTTTGAGAAACAGTCATACACACTGACACACACACTGACACACACAATTATTTATGAAACATTCTAGTTTGTAGCAGCGATCTCAATGATGCTCTCTAATGATTTACCACAGCAATATGAGAGGGGGAAATACTGCCAGACATTTTACATAATTCACTTTTTTTTCACTTAAATATGGTGCTGTTGTCACTTTGTAGATTATTGGCGAGAGAGGCAGTTCATTATGCGGGGCTATATCTCTGGGTGTCTGTTACTTGGGAACGTAATTCTGAAACGTATATAGTCCATAAAACAAATGGCAGTTGTGTAGGACAGATTGTGTTGTTAAAGCAAACATTGTTTGTAACATTGGGAGGCAAGCAGAATTTCAACATAAAAAGAGCAATAACCTCCATGTTACTAAGATTTATGTATCCCTGGATGGTGTGCTTCCTCCATACTGAGGATTGCCAGGTAGTAAATTAGGAAATGCCTTTTGGCAAAGACTGTACCCTCAGCACACACACACTCACACACACACAAACATAGTGTTGTGTGATTTCTACTATGTTAAGTCATAAGAGGCACACACAAAAACACAGCAAGTGTTGAAGAAAGCAGATTTGCAACCCCATATGTTCTTTTGTTAAATTAGTTTTAAGGTGTTTCATGATGTAAAATTGTAGTCTTAAGGGTCTGGGACACACACACACACACACACACACACACAAACGCAAACACACACACAGACAAGAAGCTTTAATGACAGTTGACACACACGACTGATGTTAGCAAGTCTTGGTCAGATCTTTAAAGCGACACTTCACCCAGTTAGCGACAGTCTATACTCGTTCACAGTCGCAACAAACAGGTTGTATTATCACGTTAAATTTTTCGTGGAAAAACAAAGTGTCTGTGGATTACGGGGCATATGGCTGGATAAGGAAGACGTGGATTAGACCTGACAACGTATTTGAGAACTGACATTTTTGGACAGTTTTGCTGTTGTTCGGTGTCAGTGGTTGTTAACTTCAAGCTAAATCATGGCCGGCTCTGTCTGCATTCTGGAGTCAAGAAGTGTTGCGAAAGGGAAAAAAAAAAAAAAAAAAAATCTTTGGAGCTGAAGATACCAATGTAGAAGTACTTGAAAAATACTTATTTTGGGGGGAAGCGCGACTTTAAGAGTTAATATGAACTGAGAGCTGTTGTCTGTCACATATGCACACACATGCTGTACACACACACAAACACACACACACTAATTCCCAGTATGGCTATGCTTTATTGATGGAGAGTCAGGGCTGCATATCTAATGGTGTTACAGAGGGAGAGTGAAGAGGCTGCTGGGTATGATCCATTTATATGCATGCTAATAACAGAGCACATCAGGTCTTAGACGAGCAGGAAGATCTCTCTTTAATCAACCATCCATCCTTAAGATGTGACTTTCCCGTCAGACACGGTACATCATTACTCTACACGCACACACAAACACATACGCACGCACGTGCACAAACACATACTAAAAAAGTCTTTATCTGGAATTGTTAACTTCTTCCATCACCTCTCCACACACCAGTAAACTTTAACAAAGGCACAGCTTTAAGTTGATTTATCTATTAGAAATGGAGCGTGTAGGAAAAGCTTGCTCACGTCTGTAAAAGGAAAAAAAAAGAAAGAAAAAACAAAAAAGCCAGACAAACATTTGTCCCCGTTCGAATAGATGTTCAGCTCAGGAGATCGGCGAGTTCCACTGCACAATAAATGTCACCTTCATGTTTGGAGCGGAGGTGGCCTCAGGAGCCCTGTGGTGGTTTGGGGGGTCAGAGTTGAGGTTAGGGTAGCATGTCTCCAGTGGCTCCCTGTCACACAGCCTCTTGTTTCTCTTAGAGGTGGAACTGTGTAGCAGGGGTTGGCTTTTCACCCGAGGAATGAGCACACTGTGGGGCCCTTATGTAGTGGTAATGCTCTGTGCATGGCACCCAGTAAAACAGAGGAAAATGAAGTGTGGAGGAATAACAGAGCATAATTTGAGTGTGACTTCATTTTTGGAATGGCTGGTACTCAAGTCGTTGTTTTTTTAACTCAGTAAAGCAGGAAAATTGAGACTCATTTCTTTCTTTGGTACCTCTATTCTTAGAGGCAGACAGCCCAGGTCGTCCTGCCCATGACACGTGATTCTGCTGGTTGTCTGACGCTCCTTGACACGCCTTGCTGATGACCTATTTTATTTAAGAATCAGCATTTAGATTACGATTCGACATTAAGATTCGATATTAAGGTTTAAAATTTTACATTAACATGAAGATGTAACATCTAGAGTTACATTTAACATGACTGTTTTTTATAAATGTAACATTTAAAATTAGATTAAACAGAGTTAACATTTAGATTTTGATTTAACATTTGGATTTACCGTGTAACATTTAGATTGACATTTTGAATCAATGTTTAGATTTAGATTTAACATGTAGACTTATCATTAAACTCACTTGCACACATAAAAGTATTTCTTAATAATTTATGCCTTAAATGTGTGGGAAAACTAGTTAAATGAGAAGAAAAGACCTAAATATTGAAAATAGTAGGGTTGTAAATGCGGTATCAAGTTTTTACGCTCAGCAACCCATACGTGTGCCTCCTCATGGCCGTGCAGGAACGTCGCCGCACATAAGAAACTCGGCTTCAGCGTAAAGCTGAGAGATTTACCTGGTGGCGATAAGCTTAAGGAGCATGATGACGCCTGGTTTGAAGGGCTTGACTATAAGGGACGTTCACTTATCACATACGGTATGATGCACTTAAAGTTAGGTTACTTTATTTTCCGACTAGAGATGATAAGAAAAACCTGAAAAAAATGTGTAGGCAGAACACCTTTTTAGCTCTCCAAATGGCCTAATTTATATAAAAATCTCCAGACACTTGTGAGCACATTTGCATCAACTCCTTACACATTTACATCATTAAAACACGGACACACACACACACACACGCACACAGTTATACAACTTGCTCACACTCGTTCGTACCATGATCTACATATGGCATACTGTGAGCAGGCGAGTTGGGCAGCTGGCCGGTATTAAATTGGATCCCTTGGTTCCCTACTGCTCAATGAGACTTAAAGCCATATTAAAGGCATCTCCTACAGTCCTGCACCAGTGGGAGAGCATGGACAGTGGCCAAGGAAAGCAGCCCGGTGCCAGCCACACCCCTGGAGGACTGCATCTGCTCACTCCACACTGTGGCCCCTTTATGTTGGGCTTGACATATCATCCCATGCGTCCATATGCTGGTGCTGCCAGACGACGTGTACTTTTAACACAGGACCACGGCGCTCTGCATGGGAAATAAACTTAAATGAACTCATCTCTTCTTATGCGCATCAGTGTTTTTATGTGACTTTTACAAAGATAGGCAAAGGAGTGTGTTTATGGTTGTTGATGATTTATGGGTGAGAGAATATGAATGCCCAAATCACAATATCTACTGATATTTGACTCCGAAGCGCTGATCCCCTCCCTTCTTTTAGAATTTATGTCATGCCTTATTTAATCGGCGGAAGCTCTAGTAGGAGGAAGGAACGCGTTTGTGCTTCCAGTGGCTGCTTGAGAGACTGGCCACTCGGTGTGGTGCAGATTGCGTGGGCAGATGCTGCTTTATGTGCCAAGCTCATTTTTATCACCGGCTTGTACCATACACCAGTGACATAAAGCTAGTGGTGCAGTCATGCCTGAAGGAAGTGAGAAGAGGTGCATGTGGAATCATTTCCCTTTGTATCGCTCGCATAATTGAAGCAGCCTCATTTCCTGCCAAAACAACTACAGAGGCTACATTTCAGAGGTGATTAAAAATGTTGTGAAAAGACTTGGAATGATTGAGCGACTATGATTGAGGCCAGTCATCTTTTCTTTTTTTTTAAATAAGTTTGTGCATCTATAGCTGCAGATGAAAAAAAAAACAAAAAACCTGTCCCTCAAACTGCCACTTTGCCCGAGGCCCTGGGAGAATAGAAGGCTAATGGGAGTAGTCCAGTAAGTTTGTTTGGCTTGTTAGGGTGTTGTAATGTTTTCTCACAAAGCTAATTAACTATCTTGACCTTAGGGACCCTCTATCCTGTATCCCGCCAAGCACACACACACACATTCGTCTATCCATGCCCACCTTGCTCACCCCTCTGTTACCTTTACCTCCTCTCTCTCTCTCTCTCTCTCTCTCTCTCTCTCTCTCTCTCTCTGTCTTTGCTGGCTGTCATGTGTAAATTGATGGAGGCTAGTGATTGTCTGCGTGGTCCCAAGGTGCCTTTCCCCACTACACAGGCATCCTCCGGATTCTTCCTGGTCCACAGCTGATTACGATAAATCAATCTGAGGGGTCAAACACTTGGACTGGGGCACTGTCATCTCCAGTGGTTGTGGGAGTAAGCCGGCCCAGGATCAGAGGGCGTTTCCAGGAACCTCTGTGACCCCCTCGACTACTCTCGTTTCCGTGGTGAGACCTTCATTGAGGGACAAATCTGTTCTTGGAGTTAAAAAAAAAGAAAGAAGAGGTGGTAGAAACAAGTGGGGGATGCTCTTATTTTTCATTACATCTCTACCTCTGGTGGCTTTATTTCTCTGTCTGCAAGGGCTGGAAACTGACACGTAACAGCCGAGCAGAGCAATAACGCCATCCCCCTAGCCTGTATAGCAAATAATGCCGGAGATTTAATCAATGACTGAGAGGAAAAGCAGGGCCAAATCAATAGAAACCTGGCTGTTTGCTCCCCTGCTTTGAAGGTGAATCCAGGCCTTATACTACATAAATTGGACTAATTGTGGAGCATGCTTGGAAACAAGCCCTTTACAAAGCATGTCTTGTATGTGAAATTTCACGTATATAATTTACTGGCCGAGATACCATGAGTTTCTAAGGAGACGATTTGAGTTTTCGCAGAAATGTCCACCTACTGTCATGAGGTGGGTTCATAATACCGCACGTTTTATTTCCTATGAAGGTATAATGTCACGATGTATCATACGTGTTCCACTTCATTTATTTGGCATCGGTGAGCTATGTTTTTATAACTGCATCAGAGTGTCACATTCGGAGGTGAGGACATAAATCCAGCGATGGTGATACGTCTCATCAGCAGAGACAACAAATTAAAAACACTCACCCATGAGACACTGTTCAATAAATTGGCCTTATTTTCAGGGGGAAAAATGGAGCATTCTCAACGCAAAACAATCAATCAAAGTAAATGACCCCGCTATTCACAAATCTGTCACGGTGGAACGTTGTTGTATTAACCAGTGGAACCTATCGGCCGGTCAAGTTGAGATCTTCTGAGACCTGATTTCATCTCAGGTCTCTCATGGGGGTTGGGGGCTCGGGAGGTCTTAGTCCTCTGGATGGCCTTAATTAATAAGTTTGGTGGTAATGGCGAGAACAACAGGAGGCGTTAACCCTGTTAGAAGAGTGGCATGTTATAGCGTTAGTCTGAAGGGAGCGACGGAGGAGAAGGGCCCAAATTAAAAGATCTCTGTGGTGGATTGGCTCTCAATGCACCAGGAAGGAGATTTGAGTCCAAATGAAATGATTGTATCAGATAGAAATCGATAGCAATCCATGCCTTCCTTAATCCTGCACTAGCTCCCAGATCACTCCCCCCGGTGCAGGCAATCTCTCAGCCATCATTACGACACGCAGATCGATAACAGGCAGCGAAGCCTTTGGTTAAAGTTTCTGGCTACACGCTGAAAAAAAAAAAAAAAAAAAACGAGAGAAAGAGGAGACAGAATGATGAGACAAGGCCGGCGGGGTGTTAGTGTGGCTTTGGGTGTTGAACAAAGTACAACAGCACTCTTGTTACAGGTAATTAACAAAAGAAGAAAACAGATAATAGCTTGCCAAAACAAAAACAACAAAAAAAAAAGAAAGAAAGAAAGCACAAAAACGAAAAAAAACAACAACAAAAAAACCCAAACTTAAATCCTGCCAAAGCTCCGAAAGCACAGAGTGTTTTTGCTGTGTTGTTATCTCACAATAGGGGATTTGAGTTAAGCGCCGAGCATTTTTGCTTCAAGAGATGGATGATGAGGCTTGGAACTGTGTTTAATGGTTATAATCAGAACAGGTGCTCATCATCTATCAAGGCAGACGAAACATTTCTACTAAGTACTTCTCATGTCTGCAATGCTACTGATGTTGAGTTTGAGCTTATTCCAAATGAAAAGCAAGAGCATATATATATATATATATATATATATATATATATATATATATATATATATATATATATATATATATATGTTTTGAGCTTTCTTGTGATGTAAAATAATAACAATGATAAAATGATAAAAACCTTTGAAGACTGGGAGCAAGCACCTGCAGACATGAAGTAAATAAAATGCTTTTTGATGAGATGTTTATGCACAGAGTGTGTTTGTCATGCATTTTCTTTTTTTTTTTTGTGTGGAGAAATTAATTGGTGTATTTATCATTAACATCAACGGCCTTAACAGCAGGAGGATCCATCATTAACACTATTGGCCTGAGCAGCTGGAAATACAGAGAAAGTGCCTTTGGGGTGTGTGTGTGTGTGTGTGGGGGGGGGGGGGGGTACTGCTTTCTGTGTTTTGTAGTCAAGTCACAGTCTGCTTAAAACCCCTCAATTAAAAAAAAGGAGGACTTGTTGTGCGCTGCTTTAATGATAGCTGTGATTTTAATCAGGAGCGCGGTATTCCTAGTAGGTCCTAGAGGTCTGGAGGCCTCAGTGCACACATCAACTTATCTCTTTCCTAAAGCTCCTTCTCTAATTTCCCACCTCCGTCAAAGTCTGCTCTCTCCCAGCGCTCCCCTTCCCTCCTCCTACCCCCCCCCCCATCCCTACCACCCCAGCAGACCTTGCTGTTAGGATGTACATATTAAAAAAAAATACTCCAAAAGTAATTAATTCCATTAGCATCAGTATTCTACTCATGAGCAACAAACACAGGCAGAGAGAGCTGGTAGAGGAAATCTCAGTGATGGGGGGGGGTATGAGTGGGAAGATAGATAGAAAAAAGAAAGAGATGATTGTTTACTCTTTTGCTATTCTCTGTCTGCGTTTTTCTTTTTTCTTCCTCTGTATCTTCTTTTCTCTGAAGAAGCCTGCTGGCACGAAGGAACTCTAGCAGCAATTAAGAGGGGCCGCAGACACACAGCGTAATTACCGCCGCACATTGCTGCTGTCACAAAACTCAGCTTGCCCTCTGGTAATAAAAAAACACACTGAAGAATATTTAGAAATGAATTATTCAAAATGATTGTTCGCACTCAATTATTCATGGGGCCCCGGCGAAGGGAGATTTGCATCTCAACGCTGTAAATATTATTAATCTTGCCAATTACAAAATTCTCTGCCGCTCCAAATTCTTCAAATGATGTGCGGCATTTTATAGCCTTTAATGTTTAAGTGGCTTGAAATAAACGTGCCGCAACTTTTACAAATCATCTGGAAAACAAATCAAGTTCTCTGGAATGAGGTTTTTCCTCGTGTAGTGTGAGACAGAGTTACACCAGACGAGTGCCAACATGTTAGCAGCCTAACTTCTGGATTCTAAGTGTAAACCTAATGGTCAGATCACATGGGGGGGGGGGGGGGGGGGCTAAATCAGCTGTTTTAGCAGTGGGAAATCCATGCAGTGTCAGGTCATAAGCTATATGACAGCGACTTTTAAATATTTTGGGGAATTTAAGATTGCAAATGTATTTAATGATCCAAGAAAATAGACATTAGACAAACATTATGAAGTTCTCTTCTAAGTTTTCCCACTGATAAAGTTAAGAAACTACAAGTCTCTTAAACTGGGGTTGTTTCTGCAGGTCGGTAAAGGGGGTGGGGTTACTGGGTCTCACAATTTTAATAGGTTCCCCCTTTGGTCCAAGTTCCACCAACAAATTCTTTGTAGACTCACCAAATATTTTTTTTGCTATAATCCTGCTAACAGACAAAAAAAGAAAGCAACCCAATCCCATATCTACCTTTGGTGGCGTTAACAAGCAGAACTAATAAACTGTAAACGCTGTTTCAGGTAAGCTGAGTAACGCCAGAGGGCTTTTGCCACCGAACGAATGATTTCTGAATCTGTGTGTGTTGTACTGAAGCGATATCCCAATTCTAGACAGCTGCACAAGTCGAATCTTGTTACTGACCCGTGAACTGTTCTCACATCAGGTGATATCTGTCAGCAGGAATGTTTGACGCCGTCTCAAACCGGATCCACTGCTGAGTATTTGTTGTTGTGAAGGAAACAGAATTGACACAAGTGACGCCTCCGCTAAAATCCGAAACTGTGTTTTTTTTTCCATTCATGTCTGTTTTAGTGGTTATCTAATACTCATTAGTAAAACATTGGCTTTGCAGAACATACCAAATAATGAAAAGGAACATCTTGGTTGAGAATGAATCCTTTAGATGAGACTTCATCGATGCGTGGTGTGCCATGTGTCTGTTGACATTAACTCAGTTCAATTAATTCTCACAGCTGAATCTGTAAGATCACCTCTTTTCTATCTTTGCTCTTTTAATCCACACGTGGCAGAAGATCTAATACAAGACTATATCAACCTTTAACAATGGTTTCTGAGCAATAATCTTGTCTTGGCACGACTTCTCATCGTCGACTCATCAAACATTTCATCCAGTCATTTACGTACCTCATCATGTCCCTGGCATGTTCAACAGAGATGCCCTCTAGTGGCCATGTTAAATATGACCAGAGCAAAGGATGGAGAAAGATGTTTTTTATATTGTTTGTATCGTAACAACAGACAAACGAGGACATACGTTATAGTTTGAGGTTACTGATGTGAAAAATAAAATGGAAAAAGAACTTGAAAAAAAATGTCAACAACAAAGGAGGACCATTAAGGAAATATAAGGAACATCCTTTGTTTGTCTGTCCCGGTGGGGACACACAGCTGGACCCTCACAGTTGCACACACACAAACACCCTCTACTGTTACTGACCCATGGGTTACTTCTTACAGTTAATGGTAATGTTACATCTTTGAGGAGAATCGCTGTAAGGGGGGGTGTCAGATAGTCAAAATAGAGCTGACTGCATCTGTCGACACAGAAATGCATCCCCCTGTTGAACACTGTGCCGGACAGCAGACCCCCCCCCCCCCCCCCCATCCCCGTGTCTCTCTTGCTGCCTCTCCGGGTCTCAGGATAAATGGGAGAGTGACACTTTGTAATGCTTTGGGCTGAAGAAGCTCACTCTTAATAGGCCTGGACTTAATTAGTAAGGGGACTTTCACCAGTAAGGAAAGATAAATCCTGAAAGAAGAGCTGCTGACACACATACAAACACCACGACACAGATCTTTAATACACAAGTGGAAACACAGGGTATAGAACTCAAACCAAATTGATTCTTTTCTTTTTTCTAGCATTCGATGCTCTTTGAGCTCTGATCCGTTGCTGATAAAGCTAAAAAGAAAAGTCGCAGGCAGAGATTTTTTTCCGCTCTACGTTCCTTCTCAACCCTTTTCCTCTATATATCCGCTGTATTTTCCTCTCATTGCCTCGCAGGCTGCAGAGTGATGTGTCATTTTATAATCCTGCACTGGCTAAATTACATTAGGAATGTCCTCTCATTAATTTAGCCTGCTATTGGCAGCACCTGAAGATAAAACAGATTATAAGCACCAGGAGTGAAAACACAGAGCAGTGAAATGCCAGCGTCAGCACTACAGCGCGCGGGTGTGTGTTTGTGTGCGTGTGTGTGCATGTGTGTGTTTGTGTGCGTGTTTGAGAGTGTATGAAAAAAAAGAAGAAAAAGCAAGAAAAAGAGAGAGAGGAAACAGGAAGAAATGGCACAGTTCAGATGTGCTCGTGTGCTACAGATGGTGCTGCAGCAGTGAAAGTGTCTGGCTGACTGAAGTTTCCATCCATGCTCTATACTGCTTATCCGTTAAGGGTCGCGGGGTGGGGGGGCTGGAGCGGGAGGTTCACCCTGGATGGGTCGCCAGTCACTGCAGGTCCATCAGGACTAATTAGGGGTTCAGTATCTTGCTCTACGACACTTCAACATGGTCACCAGGGGGAGCGGGGATCGAACCAGCGACCCTTCGGTTACTAGACGGCCACTCTCGCTCCGAGCCACGCTGCCCCTCCTTAAGCTGATTATTTCACAGACAATTTATATCCATAACAGGATTAGGTTTTATGGTTAAAGGCTGCTGTTCACATGCTCTCTGCACTCTCTGACAGGTGGTGTGCTTCGAAAAAAAGAAAGAAAGAAACTACCATTAACTTGTGCAACTCCGGCACCAACCAAGATGTGATCTTGCCCGACATCGTTACCATTCCTCTGCCACGGGGAAAACTGATTTATACGTCTGTCATCTTGACAAACTATGCAAGGGCAGAAAAGAACAAAACATTTGGTTTGAGTTGCAAAATGTTTGTGAAATCATGAGATCCTGCTCTTTCCATATCTAGCCAGTTGTGACTTTGGGGGTCTGGGTTAGGGTTAGGGAAAGCCCTTTAAAAACATAGATACGCCTCCTTGAAAGAATATTAATCTTGAAAAAAAAAATCACATGAAACGTGGTTCTTTTGGTAAGAACTGAATAATGCAATGAGAAAAAAGAAAGACGTAAGGAAGGAAAGAAAAAAAAAACCCTGTGGAAGTATTAAGTGAGTCTGAATGCATGTTGCCTTTGCATGCATGTGGTGTAAAAGCCGCGGTGGAGTTCACACAGGTGCCACACAAACGAATAAATCACTGCCTTTGGACAAATTAATCAAAGTGCCTAGCTGTTGCTGCTCGCGGCTAAGTGGCGACAGTGTCAGCAGAGGCCGAGGCTCCTTTCCTGTTGTGTTTTTGTCTAGCTTCGCTTCCTCTTTGGGAGCAGTAGACCTGAAACGTTAGATTGGGTTTGTCTCTTGCTGAGTGATGTAGTGCCACTTCCCACATGATACTTTATCATCAGGTCAGATGTTTATTACAGCGATACGTCCCTACACCCCCCCCCCCCCAACCTCCCCAAAACAATTCAGAGAATGGATTCTGACTTCTCTGAGCTAGAATACACAGTGCAGTTGACCATTTTATTGTCGGTTTAAGGTCATTTTTTTTTCTAAAAATGTTTTTTTTTTGTTAGATGGAGACTCAAGTCGAGTGTAAACGTCAGTCAATCACCTTTGTAACGGCCAACGTCTCACTTTAAACTGGGGTTGTTTCTGCAGGTGGACTTCCAGGGTCAGGTGTGATCAATGGCATCTTTGTATGTTGTATGTATTTGGCTGACAGGGTTGATAGTTGAACATTATTTTTTTTTCAACAGGACCGCTGTTATGGATGTTCTTGTTCCGTTGTTTTTGGTTTAGGTTGTATAGTGGTCATAGTTCTGGATGGGTTTTAGTCTAATTTATCCTCGGTTACGATGTTTTTGCGAGACAGACGATAAACTTTTATTTACATTCAACTGATTGAACTTACTTTTGTCTTGGGTCATATCAACATTCCGCTGGGACTGGATGACATCATCACTTGACGCAGAGTGGTCAGTTTTTGCTTTCATTCACTCACGTACCCTTGAAAAGAAAAAGCTCTTCAGGACAACGTCATGCTGGCAGTGCAAGTCAGTGAGTGAGTGCCAACATTACCAGGAACTATCGTACATGTGACACGGCCATCACCTGTTATGCCTCTAGCGTCAGCGTGCACTTAAGGAAATGGAGACCCCCCCCCACCGAAAACATGTAATAGAGCACCTTCTGACAATATTGCTGGACGTGCCTGTGAATGACTCTGAACCTGCATTGTTCTCTATCCATTCCCTCCACCCTGGAGACGACTGATGTCCCTTGCGGTAGAAATCACTCTAAGAAGTTTACTTTGCGCTAATCTCATAAATGCCCTGCCCCCCCCCCCCCCCCACACACACACACACCCACACCCACACCGGCCCCCCAATGATGCAGGCGTGCAATAAACCACTTACATAAACCTCTCCTCCGAGACAGCCGTGAAAAAACAGCTGACATGTTCAAAGTTCCACTCAGCTCCTGCTTGTGATTTCCACCAGGAATGCTTTATTTGGATCCTTTATTACATGTGCTGTCCCAAGTCTTGAAGGGCAGTTTTAATATGTGAATTCTCTGGTCTGTAGCGTGTGAAACAAGGATGAGGCGGACGGAGAAAAAAAAGAAAACACTGACATTTATTAGTACAAATGTATTTAACTGGGAGCGCTTGCTGTTAAGTGATCAATATACTGGATGGCATCAGTGTCGGGGAGGGAAGTTACTGGTACTGTGATATTTTTGATGGAATTACTGGAGCAGCACTACCACTCCAAATGATAAAAATAATAAAAAGACATGAATAGAATGAATAGGGAGCTACAAATTAAAGAAATAAAAATGTATCAGTCAGGGCCAACCTGTTGAATGGCGCCGCTGTCTCAGCGCTGCTACTATTCATGCCCTGAAACTTTGTTGTATCGATTGATTGATCGATATGTCGGTACTATGTTAAGGATCCGGATAGAGTTGGACACAAAACAATATCCACTTGATGACTTCTTACTTTGACCAATAGAGGGCGATTGCACTTTAAAGTAAATATATTTATTAGCCGGCTGTTCTCAATCATTTCTTCAGATATCAGGACATCTGCAGACATTTGAAAGAAAAAAATCTATCGATTGAGCGTTATTGAACTTTAACCATGTAAAGCCTTACCTATCTTACCCTAACCAAGCATTTTATTTCTGTCTAGACCTAAGCGGACCTCATCACGACGATCTGAAAATATTACATTTTCTACTACGAATTAAAAGCAATGCCTTTTACTTTGTTTCGTACCACAAACATCGAGCTACTCTCTCACTACCATCACAAAGCCTTAAATCCAATATAACCAATTCCAAAAATGGCACAGAAGGAAATTTCCTATTAGCCACGCTAATGCTGGTGATGCTTTAACAGTATAGTTGTTCTACAGTGTTTCCCCCTTTTTTTTTTTAACCCCTGTTTTGCAAACCCTCTACCCACCCATAGGTGGGTAGAGGGTTTACGAGACAGGGTGGAGGCCTCGGAGCAAAATGATTTCAACAGGCAGGACTTGGTCTCCTGCTTATGTCGCATTTACTGAGAGTTTCTGCGGGTCCCAAACCCGACCATGACACCTCTCTGCCTCTGACTGTCTGATTCTTGGTGTCATTCGGTGTGTGGGGAATGAGATGTATCAGTGTCAGAACCAATCAGACGAAGAGAAGAAGCCAGTCTTTACAGAATGAGGCAGGGACAAAAACATTTATTTTTGGCCAGTTTCCAGTTTTGGAATCATGGGTGCAGTATATTATATCTTAAATTTTGTTAAACAGTCGAGTTACATCTAACAGAACTGGGCCACAGCAGGTCTCCAGTGACAGTTTTTGATCTCAGTGATGGTTCGCTTGCTTCAGTCATGCACATAATTTCTCCATAGTGGAATTTCTCTTTTCAGGCGGTTTTTCAGAATTTCTGTGCCCTGAAGAAACGCATAGCTGAATATGTTTTGATTTAATTTCCCACAAGTCTCATCAGGTCGACCAAGCGCTCTAAAACACTCACCTATGATGTCCCACTAATTACACCTGACGATTTCAGATGAACGACTAATTGAAATACCCCATATAAGCAAAAAAAAACATCAATAAACTCAAAAGCCGACTTTTACAACAGGAGGAAAAAAAAAATTTAAAAAATGCTGGTTTATTTCCTCTTCGAACCATCTCCCCCTCGGTTGTGCGAATTTGTTGGCTTTCAAGAATCTTTCCCTTTTTTCCACTTAACCTTTTTTTTATACTGTTTTATTTACTGACTAAGGGCAAAATCATCATTCATTAGCTGTTCTTCTCCACTTTTCTCACACCTCTTTACACTCCCACAGCTCTCTCCATCTCCTTTTCTCCTCACAGCCATAGAGGCTCCCTCTCAACTTGAGCTATATGATGTGCCATCATACACCTCTAGAGAGCTATTCTCTCTCTGAATGGCATCATAATCGGCCCAGCTTTACCTTTAATAGCTAAAGTGACAATACTTTGCAATGTGCATATATATGTGTGTGTGTGTGTGTGTGTGTGTGTGTGTGTGTGTGTGTGTGTGAGTGAGTGTGTGTGTGTGTCTTTCTGCGTCTGACACCTCTGTGGCTGCATGGATGAGCACGGACAGATGTGCCCAGTGGAGCAGAACTGCTTGTGCGTGTGTCGACTTGGACATTAATGTGATGGTGACAAACCTCAACACTCTCCAATTAAAGGAAGTGAACAGAGGCCAGTTAAAACGGAGGAAATGGGAAGGATGAGAAACTACGGAAAACCATATGTAGGGAAAGTAGGAGATGGGGAGGAGAACTAGAGGAGTCACTGTAGTGATAATATAATCAGTTTTACATTTAAAGGTGAAGATAAGGTTATTTCCCCTCAGATTCAGTTCGACTCCTTCTCAACAGACGCTCCAGTAAAATGCCTACGTCTGTAAATTCGGTTGCTTCAACCTTATTGAGAGCTTCTATCATACAAAGACTTGGATGTCTTCTCAGAAGCATTTACATGCTCCACCTCTGACAGGCTTTATCTTCAGCTGCACCTCATTAGAGGTGTACGGGTGCTATGTGTGATAACACCATTCCCCATGTATTCCTTTCACACATCATGCCTATCAATCTGCTGATGTACAGGGGTGTATGTGCTCTCCTTAATTACCAATGAGAGGAAGGTTCCGGCCTCTGCGGCCTTCTTCTCTGGTCATTTCCCCAAAACTTTTGCGTTGTCTTTTGTTCCTACACACATAAAAAGTGTCATATAGTGGAAGAAATGACGACAACAAAAAAAAGGCAAAATCAAATAAAGATTCCGTTGCCTTCGCAGAGCTGTGAGGAAACATCGGTTTAGTACATCATCGTTGACATCAGGGAGCTATCGGATGTTGCTATGCTACAGTCAAACTCCATTCAAGTTGGGGGACCATATGCTGCCATATCTTGGAACTTCTTTTTTTTGTGTAATTATATATTACTGGAATGTAAAATCATACCTCCAAACACCATTACGTTTCCTTGTTGTTGTTTCTTTGTGATGGTGTAAAAATTCATCCAGAGAGTGGAGGATCATCACCTTGAGATATGTCGTGAGCTTGCTGTAGGTAGGCAGGAAGATTAATCTTTGACCCATATCTTACAGTCGCACAACAACGGTTTTCAACCATCACAACAAAGCTGTGTGTTGTTGCATGTATGTGCGGTCACTCTTGCTATCAGCACCACAGGGGGCTTGTTACAAAGGCAAAATAACAGATAAGTGGTGTAAAGGTACATGGATGGTGGGTCCTGTTTGTGTGTGTGTGTGTGTGTGTTTGGAATGTTGAACCCCTCTGCAGTCAGCATTGATCCACCTCCCTCCCTGGACACTCAATGCAGCATGACCCCTTCAGCAACCAGCCAGTAATTGATCTTGTTGTACTGTTGTAGATTCCCGTGGCACACCAACTCTACATGTATATGTGTGTGTGTGTGTTTATCTTCTACATCCGCTTTTAGCTTTACTCCTAGCAGCAACTCGCTAACGTCTCCACTGCATGCAAAATACAACCAATGGCCATAGTGATGGACAGAGAACGAAGCCTATACTTACATACGTCTATTTTCACCCCTCCTGCTTGTCTTATTCTTTTTCTCTATAGAGTCTGTAGCACTTATCCATCCCTTGTTGAAACCTCTTTTTGTGTTTCGGCCGGGTTTCATTCAGACGACTTTGCCTGGGTGTTCAAATAACCCTGTGATTTTATGTAGATGACAGTAAATCACAGCTCTTCCAAGTTGTTTCAATGCTCCGCCACGCTCGATTGTCTAGCCATTTTGAGCGACTCGCTCACCATAAAAGAGCCCATTTCACTTCCATCCAGTTTGAAACAGACAGACAGGAAAAAAAGGGGTGTGCCAAGTGAAAGCCCGAGTCTTGCTTTTGGGTGGAAGATTAGCAGCTGCCAGGAAGCTTTCAGTCCCCCCCCCACATCCCTCAAAAATAAAAGTCATTCACACACAGTCTGCATATCTACATGCATGGCTGAACACTGCCACACACACACACACACACACGCACACACGCGCACACGAGTTACACAAATGAACACATTCATACCCGCGTACAATCAGATGGTCCCGCGTGCTCGCTCGCTTCAATCAGAGCTTCCTCAGAGGTGTTTCAGTTTCTTTCAGAAGTGTATCTGCAATTCAAAGTGCTGTGGGTTTTGCCTCTGCCAAATTACAAGCTCCATTTGCCAGCCTAATTAATGGTTCATAGCGTTCAGTGAATTTATTGCCGTAGCCCAGGCACATGCCAAACCAAACAGGATAGACCTCACAGATAACCGTAAACTTGGCCATGGAACCTGACACCTTGAAAAAACAAACTTGTTACAGGGAGTCTGTTTATATACTCTCCTCTCTCTCCCTCTCTCTCTCTTTTCTCTCTCTCTCTCTCTCTCTCTCTATTGCTCTCTCCTCGCTTCACTGTCTCAGCTGACAGTTACTTGACTGTTTCACTTCACGGCCTCTGTGGTGATGGTTGTTAAGAGGGAAAACCCAGACTCGAGAACCTATTCCTTTTGACCGCAATTCGTTGCATGTTTGTCTGTGGGTGCCCTTTGTGGTCAATACTGCTTAGATGCATGGCTGAAATGTGAATCTAGAAGAGAGGACACGACGAGACAAGGCATGAATTTCAACCTATCACCCGAGCTGTCGTTTCGGTTTCTGGGAAGCCAAACAAAATCTAGTGGAACACAGATAGAATTTGAGATTAATCAGAATTCCAGCTGTGACCAAAGTGTTAGACACTTCATTAACCAACTAATCACTGACGCATATACTAGAACCTAACTTGTGGGTTTAAGGAGTCCAAAGACAATACTCAGGGACCTCCCCAGGGCAGCTGTCCTTGATGCGTTTGCTGCTTGCAACAGAGGTGCTGAAAGGTGTCCAAATGGAACCTTGGACACGTGGCTTAAGCATTCTGTGATATCTCTGCATCACACCTGGAGGCTCATCGGACATGGAGACAACAAAACAACTTTTGAGGACAGATGTTACAGCACACATCTGTGACACTGTCTTCATCCTGAGGGCTTCCAAGTGTCACACTGATACGGATTGATAATTTTTACTGGAATTGCATGACTGATTCTACTTTTGCCTGCCAAATGTCTTGAATGAGACTTTTCATCCTCCGAAATGGGGTTTGAGTTAAATGCCAAATTCCTGGATGTGAAGCAGAGACAATAAATGGATTTATTTAGTTAATAGCAGTTTAGTTTTATATCCTACCTTTAATCATGGTAACTAGTTTCTCATCCCACACATTACCCTAAACTAACCCTAACCTAAACTGAGTGCTACTTTTAAAACAGGTGGTACCCTCTCCTGCCCTTTAGAGGTGTCTCAAACAGCACCAGTACAACTGTCTTCACTTTCCAGAATTACCTCACTACAATCGTTTAAAACTCAAATATATGACAACAAATAAATACAGTTGTGTTGAGCGAAGGCTCTGTGTTTGGGCTAAAAAGACGCACCTGAACACACCACAAGGAGAACAATCTACCGTCATCTAGAATATATGTTCTGCGTTCGCCTGAGAAAATTAATTTTCAGAGCAGCAAGTAGTGGAAGTCCATGATTTCTCCCGCTGACAGCTAGTACGGTTCAAAGGGGCTTGCCAAGGTGTGGCCTCTATTGACCATCAGCCCATTGTCTCCCTGGTGTGTTAGTGCTTTGACTCTAACATCAGTGAAACTGAAGGTCAACCACCAAACCAAGTCCAAGCCCAATATGAGCGTACGCACCTTAATCAAAGTCTAACCTTGGCCCTGTCCCACAATTATGTTTTTTTTCCGTAACCAATTGAGGAATAAAGTTTTTGTCATCAATTGTATACGCCACATTAAATGCGCTGGATTTGAGTCTGGTTTAAGCGTGGTCCCATCCTCCATCCACACGTATACAGAACACACACACTTTCAAGTTGGACATGCAAGACAGTGAAATAAATCCGTACACTCTTTCCTCTGTGTCTTTAAGGCAGCCCTTGAGAAGATTGCCTCCACGTTGCACCACACGAGTAACCTTCCCCTCCAGATGTGACAACCAAAAATCGAGACCTAATGTTTGTGGACTTGGTTGCACGTCTCTGGATCACTTCTCAAGGGAACGGCTTGATGTTGTAGGTAGAATCAATGTATCAATCAAAGCAAAGCCTAAATGAGACACAGAGGGAAGCAAACATAGCGATGTTGCTAATTGATCGATGTTTTTTTTTTTTTTTTTTTTTTCAAGGAAATAAAACAAGGAGGTTTGCTTCATTAGCACGAAACTTTAACTCAAGCTACTTTCAGAGGATAGCACCTAAGGGCATAATTTGAAAAGAATAGATAAAGTAAAAAGAGAGCAAACTCTCATAATTGAAACGGTGAACAATTTAAAGCGAATCCATCGCAACCTTAACTGTTACACTGCAGAACTGAAATAGCGGACACTGTTCTTCAAAGAGGATTTCCTCTTTCTTCACAACCAAGCCCACTTTTTAAGTCTAATTCCATGTGTAAAACTGATCCACATCATACCTGCCACATCATACAACTGGGCCACATAAAAATAGTACTTTACAACAGCACATGTCGTATTTTCCTGAGAGGGTGGCCATTAGTAGAAAAGAAACTGGCCTGGGTTTAACTTGTCAGGGGGCTTCAAAGAAGACTGTGTGGGCCTCTCGGAAGCCTCCCTGGCTGATGGAGAATTATTGATTGTGTGTTCAGATATCTTGAGGCGCTGGTGTATAACACTAGGGTTTAAATTCAGCCCTGATGCACAGCCCATGCATAATTTATGGAGTTCCCATCAAAAGGTAGTAGCAATGCAAACTAAAGAGGTCTCAAGAAGCTTTTTGTTGAATGTTTTCACACATCAACAAGCTCAAAAGCCCAGTATGATTTTACAGCAATAGGTCAGAATGTGTGAGAAAGAATACAAGTTTGCCAACTGAGAGGAGCAGTACTTGTATATTGGCACTAGCCTTTGATCTAGCCACGAAAAATACAGCAGAATTTATCTTTTAGAACGATTTACATTGAAGAATAACATCTGCAGAGTCTTTCCCACCAATTAATGGAACATTTTTAAATGCGTGTCGACTACGCCGACTGCTTTTTTAAAAAAATTTTAGGTTGAATTTCTCATACATGTATAATGAGAGTGGCACAACCAGTTGAGGTTCATGCTATATTTTATGTCCCTCTTGCATGTACAACCAAAGACCATGAGTTGAATAATGAAAGGACCATTCATATATCGATCCGTCTGTCTGTATTGACCAATCGTACTCCAGGCTATGCTTTGCCACATGGTAAAGACATTTATTTAAATAGAGAGCAACATTTTCTTGACAGTATAGGAACATGCGTGAAAAATGTACATTGCTTATGTGAATATTACAATAATAAACCTTCCAGGGATTGTCAGTGCCTTCCTCTGTCGTACAAGCGGCTGTTGATGTAGGAGCTCTGGTGGAGATGGTTGAAACAGAGGTGGAGGGCAGGTGCTGTTGGTGATGTAAGAAGGTGCAGATGTGTCCTATTTTTCCTGTCTAGTACGAACGACTCGTACTGATTTGGAGTCCCTAGGTCACATAATGTGGGAACTACTGGAAAAAAAATGAATGCCCGATTTTTCATGACTCAAATATTACATATAAGAGTATCCCCCCCTGCCCCGCCCTCCACCTGAGTATGATGTATATATTTATACTATAGAATACCTATATATACCGTATAATACCTACTGCTGATTTGGAGTCCCCAGCTAGCATTCATTAAAAAAGAGAACAAAAAGGAGGGTTGAAATTTGCATTAAAATATTCCTCTAAGATGGGAGAGGCAGTAAAATACACTCGATAGAGGTGTAGCTTGCCTAGTACTGGTACTGACTAGGAGTCCCTAGGTCACGTAACACTGGAGCTCTTTGGGGAAAAAATAAATAAATGTGGTATCGTTCATACGGTATATCCTGTATGAGAGGAAGTAAAAAAAAGTACCTTACACTGCTAGAACTAATAGCTTGTAATAATTTGGGATCCCGAGGTCATGTCATTTCATTCAGAGTTACTGATAAATGTAATTGTCAATTTGAATGTGGGTGATAGAACTTTACTAAAAGATATCAATACACAATATAAGAGGCATTATAATGCAATACAAAAAGGTGTGTCTATATATATATATATATATATATATATATGTCTATATATATGTGTGTCTATATATATGTGTGTGTCTATATATATGTGTGTGTGTGTGTCTATATATATATATATATGTGTGTGTGTCTATATATATATATATATATATATATATATGAAGCAGTAAAACATGAAAACATGATAAAAAAAGGTGTACCCTATCATATATGGCACTGACTTTAAGTCTTTAGGTCATAGGAATTGGAAGCTACTGTACTGAATTTTTTTTTCATATATCAAAAATGGGAGGCTGAAATTATTATTCAAATACTTATAAACATTGTAAAAGTTAGTAAAATCCCAGTTGCTATAAAAAGAGGTATACTCTCCCCTATTGTCCTAAAATGCTGATTTAGAGTTCATAGGGCGTATAACTGACTGAGAAAATGTAAATGAAGGTTTGATTTATTTTGATCTTCAAATAAAGGAATCAACAGGTTGGTTTTTCATCACACCTTAAATACACCTGTCACCTGTCCAAAATGATGCTGTTAAAGCAGAAATGCTACAGCTCCTTTTTATACAGTTTATGAGCTAAACACAGTGGAGGCAAGTTATGCTGAAGATGGATGCTGACAAACTGTTTATGACAACAATGAGCAACACCAACCATCACACTAAGAGATGTCCCCCAACCTGAAACAGCAATCTGTCTTTTTGGTAAAAGAGTCACTTGCCTATTTTTTAATTGACTTATATTCAGAGATGGGCGGAATGGTGGTGCAGTGGTCAGCACTGTCCCCTCACAGCAAGAAGGTTCCAGGTTCAAGCCCCGGCTGCATCACAGGATCTTTCTGTGTGAGTCTGCATGTTCTCCCTGTTCCTGCGTGGGTTCTCTCTGGTACTCCAGCTTCCTCCCACAGTCCACAGACATCAAGAGGGGACGAGGCTGATTGATACTCTAAATTGATCGTAGGTGTGACTGTGAGTGTGAATGGTCGTCTGTCTCTATGTGTTGGCCCTGTGATGGACTGGTGACCCGTCCAGGGAGAACCCCGCCTCTCACCCAAAAGTCACTGGGAGAGGCTCCAGCCCCCCCCCCCCCCCCGCGACCCTTAACAGGATGGAATGGATGGATGGATATTCAAAGATTAGCACATTGGCGCTAATTTGGATTAAAAATGGTATAGCGCTTTTGATGAGCCTTGTTGTGGTTGTCATTAATTATAACTTAATTAGAGATGAAAGGCCTTTAGACATTTGCACATATTTGCACTGAAATGTACACTAGACTTTGCAGTTAATCACATCAAGCTGCGGTATAGAGGAGGCAGCTGTAAGGCACAAGACAACTCAGACACTTGCACAAAAGCTTATACAATAACAGGTGGTGGAACAGGGCCAGAAATTAACTATTTTTTTTCCCTCCCATTTTTCTTTATTTATACTCGCTGCTCATTATGCCCTCATGTGTGTCTGGCACAGCGGGATGCTGGGTTTTGACAGTGCCCGTCCTCATTACTGGCGGGCGAGCATCTGAGAGATGAGATGCATCCTGACACCTAGGGCTGATTCTCACCTCCATTAACACCAGCAGGGGGTCGCCATGATCTGATTACAGGAGGGAATGAAGGAACAGAAATGTTGGGAAACAAGAGGGGAGGGAAAAGAGGAGGAAGAGAATGAGGGCGGAGGGAGAGGTGGGGAAAGAGGGCAGGAGAATGGACATAGGTGATGAAGGCAAGGAGAGTAGGAGGACAGAAAAGAGGGAGAGTAAAAAAAAGTGAGATTATGAGAGGGGGTGGTTGGATATGTGAGGTGGGGGAGGGAGGTACTGATGACAGCAAAGCTTGTCTGAAGTGCATAAGCCAGCAGCCGTGGGGCCTAATAATGGGGGTCATTGGCACACAGCTCAGCAAGGGCGACTGGCTGTGATCAATACCACCTGATGAGGTGTCCGACTTCTCTCTGATGTGCATCAAAATGGAATATGTTTTTCCTCCCTACTTAATCGATGCGAAGAGTGTGAAACTAATTGGGCAAAATTGCAGGGGCATTTATTGATTAATCATGCAGAAAAATGAGGGAAGCATATCAGGAGCCAGGGCCCCGACATGTGAGGGCAACGACATGGTGTTTTGATTGGTGAAATGAATCGATATCTTGGAATCATTGCCTCAGCGCATAAAAGTTGGAAGAGGCATGAAATATTTAAAGGGCGCCGTGGCAACAGCACCTGCAGATGCGGAATAAAAACAGACTGGCATCAATTTTGAATGCCAGACCATCACTTACTGTAGAGCACTTCTGTGGATGATGGGATTTTTCTTTTTTCTTTTTTTTCCTCCATAGAGCGTTACCTTCCTTTTCCCATTCTTCTCATGTATACAACATTTTCAATATATAGTCAATGTGGTGTGCCTTAGTACGAAGCATGCCTTATAGATTTCTGTATCTTTTCTACGGCATCATAAAAATCTCATGGAGCTTGTCCTATTTTGCATACCTGGGAATGCATTTGAGAATGGTTTGTGCATGGTGGAATGTCACAGTGGGGTCTACTGAAGGACAGGAATAGCGAGTTTATAATCTCTCGCCTCCGCGGTGTCGAACCCCTAGGGAGACTTGGATCAGGCCACTTGATTCAGTCTTTTAGTTCCACTATGGTGCACTATACCATATGCCAGTACAAAAGGCATCTCCCTTGTCGAAGTTGATGGAAATAACATTGGCGACGATATGTGTGTGTGTGTGTGTGTGTGTGTGTGCCTCTGTCAACAGTTCACCCATGTGTTCCACATCAGGAGGCATACATGTTTCTCTGCCCTCAGAGCACACTTACAGTGTTATGTAAAAAGGCAACTCAAGGGAAGCAACCTCGGCTTCCTTATTCACATAGAAGGCGAACACATGGAGAAGATGAGAATCAGTTGCCTATTGAAAAGAAGCGAGGAAATAGACAGATAAATAGGTAGGAAAGGGGAGGTTAGACAGAGAGAGGCATACTGGTTGGGGGGGTTGAAGTTTCCCCCAGTAAGATGGAAAGAGTATAAAACCATGATGAAATGAATAGCAAGTACAACCAAACCAACATCTTGTGGCGAAGACGGAGGCAGGAAGAGTGGGTGAGTGATTTGAAGAATAGGGGAAAGCGTCTTCTGAGGTCGCTGGAGTGTCAGGGTGGAAGAACACTTAGTGACTTGCACACACAGTGTACTTAAGGAGATGTTAACGGTCTGGTGGCCACTGGGAGGCGGCTGATAAGCGCGAGGATCATGTATTGACCTCTGAGTGGCCTCACAATGCTGTTGATTGCCGGCTAGAGTCAGCAGGGATGCTGGTGGTCTGGCTCTCACAGCTCCTGGGCTCTGGATGTCTGTCAGTGGAAAGACTCGAGGCCACATTATTCTGAGTGGAAGTCCACCGGGTCTCGTTGTTTTGACCCACTACAGTCCTGTTTACATACTAATGAGAGATTTACTCTTCACACAGCACAGGAGCTGAATAGTATTAACGTTTTTGTTCACTTGCCCAGAAGTCGTTGTGCATACAGTAATCCATAAAAAAAAGAAAAAAAACACGAGATCTGAACATGGGTTGCATATTGTGAATCACAAATTATCAACTCTGCAACTGTTTATGGATACAATAGGCTAAAGTTGAGTCAAATCAATAGACTTTAGCTGCTTGTTAGGAGTTTAGCAGCTGAGCCAGAGGGAACTGTCATGCAGTAGTTCGCTCCAAAATCAATGTGTCCAGCTCATTTTGACTCAACATCCATGACCTTTGAGAGTAAATACAAGGAAATACTATAAAACTTGTTTTTGCCTCTTTTTTAAAGTATTGGAACTGCAGACGACGACAAGAGAACGTAGGCGCCATTTGCACGGAGAGGCAAATTATACGGGTATAGATGTAATCTGTCACTGGAATCCTCTTTATAACTTTGGAAGGGACCAACAGATTCACTCACATTGCATGAATAGATTAATTGTGCCTCCGTCAACATATTCTGATGTGCATTATGGAAGTATTTGTGAAGTCATCTTTTGAGAAAAAGGTCCCACAGAGCGCGTATGTGACCGACCTGCTGTTTGCAGTTGCTGGCAGCTTCCCAGACATTTTCAAACTTTGCCTTTGTCTTGTTGTTTACGGGCTCATCTTCTCTTACTCTGTCACAGCTGTGCAGAGCATTGACTCTTCTACAGTACCATCTTCGGACAAAAATGCATTTCGCTTCAGAAAAGTGCTTCATATGCGTTAGCTTTTTTGTGACATTTTCAAAGTTTGCTCAAAATTCGTTTGGCAATTATATGGAAATAACTATTTAGTACAATACTAGGTACAGTTTTGAGGTAGACAGACGGATTATCCATATTAATGTTTTTTAACTTAAAGTCTCAAAATGGTCGGAAACAGACTGACAGGAAGTATTCGCCTGGGAGGTAGTTTTTTTTTTTCAAAACTTTATTCAAAGATTGTAGTATATTGTACAGATATGCCTGAGGAATGCATCGGCATATGTTGAAATGTACAGAAACATGAAAGACACATGCTCTCAGAGGTCAAATGATAATGAAAAAACAAGGTATAAATCAGTCAACAGAAATGAAACAGATAAAATAAATAAGAATTGTCAGTAAATAGGAATAGCATTAACTCTCTTCCTCTTTAAACCGAGTAACACATAAATTGACAGTGTTGATACTTTTCATTGAATCTATACATCTTAAGGCTTTGATGTATTCCTTCGCCTGGGAGGTTCGCCTCAAAATAAAACGGGAACTGACAAACTCTAGGATCTAAAACACAATCACAATCCAAAGATCTAAGCGTAGGAATCCATGTCAATGCAAACAAAGTCCAAAACGTACAAACTGAAAAAGTCCACAGTCCAGACAGAACAGACACAAAGGATCTTCTCAGAACGTTCGAAAACAAAACACACAAAAAGTGTCTGTTTCTAACCTTTGTGGATTCTGACGTTTTGCATAAAGCAGCGTGTAGTCAGGATGGGCAAATATCCTCCAAACATCTCTTGTGGCAACATTTCAATAACTTTTAAAATTCACCACAAATCAAACGTTATAGAACAATGCCTGGGACTTAAAAAACCCCAACAAAAAACAAAAATGATTTGCGCATTCGTTGTTTCTTTTCCTCTCCCACTAATTATCTCATACCCCTGGTGTCCTTTTTTTTATATAAAACAAAATATTTCAAACTAGTTCCACCTCCAGCAGCTACAACAGTAGCCTGCCCCTCAAACACTGGTACTGAAGTATTTATATTCCAAAGATGTCAGGGGTACTCTTTAATATTTTGCTTATAAAATGAACCATGGAGAAAATGTTTACGACAATGCCATTACTTTTTTGGTTGCTAAATATTAAGAGAACTAATAACTAATAATTCGTTTTAACTAGTACACATAATGAAATGATGCTGAAGATCTTTAAAAAAAAGAAAGAAAACAGCAGTTTCATGTTTGAGGTCATGTTTTTTAAATAAGGAGCTTGCTGGGTGATACCAGATGAATGAACAAAGTGACCAGCCAAGAGCAAAAGGAAGAAGAGCTTTAACCTGAATGCTGTCTAACATTCTTGGACACTTTATTGGACAATCCTTGTGTTACAGTGACTAACTCTGCCTCATGTTTGATAGGGAGGCAGCCCTCAGAGCAGCCTCGAGCAAATCTCTCAACACTGGGAACTCAGGTTTTAGAAGGGCAACAGGGATGTAGAAGGACTAGAAAGGCGGACCTGCATTTACAACCTGTTTGGGATTTGGCTATTGCACCGTGACTAACACCCCTGCTGTACCACATATGCTGCTGAATCTTAAGTCTGGCGTACTGCAGGAGGTACAGAGTTAGTAAGACCAGAGAACAAATGCCATCTGTTAAAATAAACAAACACGAAATATCCCACCATCATTTTCCATGCAGGGGGAAAACTTTTCAATCCCTTGAATGAATGCATGCCATTACGCCTCAACTCCAGACGGCCAATTATGTTTTATTTTGGCACTTTAAGTTTGTGCAGGAGCGCAGGATATTGGCCATAATATATACGCAAGCAGGCTGCCACCACAGGACCACTTCTTAAATGGGCCCCTTGGGGTCCCGAGGTGGGGAGGGAAGGTACCAAAGAGCGGAGACAGCCACCTGCATGTGTCTGCTAATACTGTATGTGTGCCAATTACTCACTGACAGACAGCGAGAGGAGTCTGACAGGCCATTGCTGTTTGGCAGATGCCATGCACAAATGCTTCGCACTGGGCAAAGATGAGGTGTTGGTCTGAAGGAGGAAAGGAAGCAGTGGGGGTAGAGGAGGAGGAGGAGGAGGAGGAGGAGGAGGAGGAGTGGGGTTTGCAAAAGGCAGAGGCAGTGGAAGGATTAATATTACATTAATCTGTCTAAAGAGTGTGACAGCAGTATGACAAGCAGCATATGAAAATTTGGAGAAAGTTTACACGACTGTCTCAGTGTTTTCAACTTTAACTATTTATGTGGTGAGCAGGAGATTTTAGTGTGTTGCCCGAGGCAGCGTGGTAGCTCAGTGTTTGAAATTTGGATTTATATAAACCTGGCAGTTGTCATACAAGCTAAGAATAAATTGAGCAGCAAAATAATGGACATCTTACCATCCAGACCTCCCACCCCCACCCCCACCCCCACATCCACAACATTCCCCCCATCCCTCTCTCTCTTTCTGTCCATCTGTTTTTCCTCCGTGTTTTGACTACCCGTCTCACTTTCCCCTTCTTCCAGTATTGAATTCATGGCTGAAAGCTGTCAGACATGGTCATAAACACATTCATTGTATTGTGCTATTCATATGTAGATGAGATGAAATTCTGCAGGCAGCACTGAAATTTAAACTGTATCCTTTTTAGTTACAGTATCACCAACGCTAACAGACGTGCTGCTGATGGTTTTCAACCATGTAAAGACATTGAGGTTTTCTGACTTCAGACCAAATATGATTTTAATGGGAGATTTGCTGTCTCTCCCCCCCCCCCCCCCTTCAATGCACTGTTATTGTATTCTGCTTCTGAACTCCCGCTCAGTGGGGGTAAAGATAGTAATAGACCAAGCATTTGCTTTGTTCGAGTTATGTAGAATTGTCAGTGTCAGATCCCCCCGATTCAAAACAGCGACACGGGCGGATTGTGTCCTGAATGAAAGGGAGCTCCAGAGTGAATCTGAACCAGTGTGTGCAGCAGTAAGATTGGATTGAATAGAGCAGGGTGAATGGATAAGCAGTCTTATTCTCAAGGTGTTTCTATATGCCAGTGTATTGAAGGTTGTGTGCATGTATGGACAGTGTTTGTGGGTGAATTCAAAGGTAGAAGAATGAAAGGGCCTCCCCTGTGACACTGGCCACCTCTGTCATTCATGTTTCATATATGACATGATTGCAAACACACAAACAGGCAGAAAAATTGCACAGACGTGCACGCATGTGTGACAAAAGAGCCTGGATAGTGCTTTGTCTGCACATCAGAATTCTCTAGATGGGTTGCGTGACTTTGTCACTCTATCCCAGGATCCCTGCAGGCAGCCTTGGGACAAGAAGCTCATCATCACCCCTCCCACACCCAGGTGAGTGGCAAGGGGGGGGGGGGGTCATGCTGTGATGAGGAAGAGTTAGAGGAGAGGCAATAGACCTGAGGCCCATTGCGGAGATTGAGAATTATTCACATCTGCCATAGTAGCCACTCAGACAGGCAGAGTATAATGCACACACACACACACACACACAAATGCATACACACAGCAGAGCAGCCACTCAGATGGGCAGTTCTGTCACCAGTGATTACCCTCCTGCCACTCTGAAATGGAGAGATTGGGGCCATATGAATGCCTCGGTAGCCCTAAGCGATGTTTAGGGGCAGGAGTTAGCGAGATGCGCCAGTCGCTGCTTATGAGAGGTCATAATCAGATGTGAAAGCTGTCTTGTATGCTTACAGGCAGCATTGTAGCAAAAAGCACCGCTTGTTGTAATATTGATGCCGTCTTTCATTGGGTTGCATTAAGGGAATGGCAGGAAATTGGAAACACATTAGCAACACCTGATCGCTTTAGATTTCAGGTTCAAGGATTCTGAACTCATATGGAGGGACTCAGAGGATGTTAAACATGTAGTTACCATCCCACGGGGTGACTGGTAGAAGGGCAGACTTGAAGAAACAAACAAACAAAACAAAACAACAAAAAAAAAAACCCAGATTGTATAAAGAGGTGGCTTTAGTAAACATGTCCTGTCCTGATTACGTGAAAATACTAGCCTTTAGTCCACCATCCCAAAAAACTGAAACAAAATAGAACAAAAAAGTCAAATGTCAAACCAACAACAACGCAGAAAAAACAGGTAATTTATGACAGTCTCATCAGGTATGCAGCAAAAATTGTATTTTCTTTTTCCCTGGAGGTTTTGACATAGAAATCTAAATGCAGACTGCAGAATGGGATGATATGTTTTGTTTTCCCTGCTTGTTTCCCAGGAGTCAACACAGTGGAAACTATTTATTAACTAGATGCTGTGTCGACTGGTCAGTCGGAGTTCCATAATAGGTGGAGGGATGGGTGGTGGTGTTGGTGGTGGTGGTGGTGGGGCGGAAGGGTTGTGGAACCTTAGATTTATTTGATGCCACTCTCAGGTTTTCCAATCTAGTGCTTCTTGATGGTTCTAGCGCTCACATATAAAAGGGGGCTGAAAATAGCAGAGAGCACATCTCAGGATGAAAGGTGCCTCAAGGGTGGCTATCAGGACTGAGGAACACAAAGTAAGCACCTCACTCACATGCACATCCCAGCCCTCGGGGTCTTTGGGAGTGATGAGAACTGACAGTGGTTTGTGTGAAATGACTACTTCTGTGTTTGTGATCCACAGCTACTGGGCAGCCTTTCCTCACATATACCTCCACCGCTAAAAAGATGTGCCAGAAAGATCTGTCTGAATCACAAAGAGAGTCTTTTTTTCTTTTTCTAAATCAAGACCCAAGGGACAGTGCGTTGGAAAGAAAAAAAGAAGAAAAAAAAGGGACAAAACAGACAAGTTTCCAAACTGGTGCTTTGGCAAATTGTCAGAGGTGCATGTTAACTGAAAAGCAGTCAACAGAGGATAGACCGAAGGAGTTTGCGACATTCATCTTCAGCAGCATGAATAATTAATATTTGCATTAGCCACTAAATAATGGTTAATGATTCCAAAATGCTGACCAGTAAAATTGCAGCCATTCAAGAATGTCAGTTGAAGGTCTGGGTGTTGTTATTTTTTTGAGTGGTTACCACTCACGCACCTTTGCTTCTCCTCCGTGAGTGTTTGAGATGCAATCATGTCAGAGTAATGGGTCATCATATACATAAATGATGAGCGAGCTCTCCCATTTACATGACATGCAAACCACCGTACACAGTACATGTGAATTCTGAAAAATATTCACAACTGGAAGGATTCTATATTGCAGCGAGAGTAAAATAAAAAAGAAGGGGAAAAAAAACAAACCCGTGTAAAACTCACATGGAATTATTATATTGCTGAAATTTCCACCTTGGTATCTCAATAAGGCGTGGAATGTGGTTTGCTCTGTAATAACTATGAAAAATCATATCAATTAATGACACATCACTGTCATTAATTCATTTATGCAAATGCGGCGTACAATACCACATCATTTCAAATAGCTTGAAATGATAAATTCATCCCCATAATTATGGTGATGATTCAAGTCATTGAGCAAACAAATTTCATTAATGGATTAAAAGCTAAAAATGGTCTGTTATCCAGCACTTAGAGGGAGGGGATTAGCCAGCCACCATATTAGACTTATCTTCATATGCAAATGGAAAAATGATTAGCAATCACTGGTTCTCCTTAAAAGCGGCAGCAAGTAAGTAAAGAAAGTTACCGATTGTGAAACAATAATGTTAACTACTCGGGAGAAATTAGTTGTCACACTCATTGTTTTTTAGTTGTCGGCAGACTAATGCTGATTGAACTTGTTTGGTCGATCAGAACCCCCCCAAAAAAAGGCTGATCCAGAAGTCATATTCAGTTCAAATCTAATAAATAAAGAGTCATAAACTGTCTCCACAAAATGAGAATTTTTTTTTCTTCTTCTTCTTGCAAACAGTGTCATGTAATTCCAGACTTTTTTCTATAATGGCAACAAAATGGCCTCTGAGTCCTGGCTGAGCTCGTATTTAGGACTGGCTTCTGCAGCTGCACTTAGCATCAAAATGCTGCGCTTCCTCTCAGCAGGGTCAGGCAGCTGATAGCCCTCATCTCATCTCTAGCAGCACAAGCTGTTGGACGGGGGGGTCGGGGGGGGGGGGGTTGAATGTACCTTCTCGGTCCCTGCAGCTCTCTAACAACGCTTTCTCTCTGGGTGAATAGTCTCTGAGGGCTTAATTTAGACTGTGGATGGTCACCCCTGCCTCAGATTAATGTTGGACCGCTGGGCCAATTCACAAGGATTTGCTCTGGCATGTTCAGTAGGCTGTGTTAAAGGTCTTGGAGAAACAAACTCTGACACGCATGTAATGGTTATACAAGTGGATTCACTTCCATGAACAGCCTAGTGGTCACTTGCATGACTGATACGCTCCCTCCCTGTCTCTGTCCCTCTGATAACACTTCAGTACAGATAACCACAGACCTCTCTGCCGGGTTCAAAATCGCTCCTGTTGTTAATCTTATTCATGAAAGAAAGCTTGAAGGAAACCCTAATCCCTCGCCTTGTTATAAAAACATCATGCAACAAATTATCTACAGTGTTGGGGCACAGTTGATTTTTTTCTATTTTTTATCTCCAGGGGTCCTTGAGACTCGTCTCTTATGGCAGCAGTTCCTCTGTTGCAAGTGCCTCAACGAGAAATAGCACGCAAAATCCTATCAAGAAAAAAATAATCAAGTACTCAGGGAGTGTGGGGGTTTACCGCGTTGACTAGCAGCACCGGGGCCGCTGGTTGGATTCTACATGCTGCCTTTGGCTGGGTTGGGCATTTGTGGGTGTGTGGGTGGTTACTGGGGGAATAGCCTACTCCTCCAATGTTTCACCCCCCTGAAGATGTGGCCAAAGACTCCCAATGTGGCATGTAGCAACATCCACACTTTGGTGAGTTGAATTTTTGACAAACAAATGGGGATCAAAATGGGGTAGAAGGCAAAAACAAAAAAAAATTGGGCCATTGGGCAGCACGGTGGTGCAGTGTCGAGGCCGGCTCCAGCACGGGATCTTTCTGTGTGAGTCTGCATGTTCTCTCTGTTCCTGTGAGGGTTCTCTCTGGTTCTCCAGCTTCCTCCCACAGTCCAAAGACATCAAGAGAGGACGAGGCTGATTGATACTCTAAATTGACCGTCGGTGTGACTGTGAGTGTGAATGGTTGTCTGTCTCTATGTGTTGGTCCTGAGATGGACTGGTGACCTGTCCAGGGTGAACCCCGCCTCACGCCTGAAGGCTGCTGGGGTAAGCAGAAGAAAATGGATGGATGGACGGATGGATGGATGGATTTTGGCCATTGTGCAACAGATTATTCAGATTACAAAAGATTATTTCCTGATTTGTTGGAGTTCATGTTAATTTTCAAGATTTCCACAAGTATCCGCAATTTATTCTGTTTTCTTTCAATTGTGTTTCCATAAATAACACATAATAGGCTTCAGTCACATCGCATACAAAGAGCTAATTATTCATGTAATGAAATGGAAAGAATGGAGAACTTAATGTAGGATGAACTCTATTGACTCTACTTATGAGAAATGGCATACAAACCATCCTTTTATGTAAAATAGGAGCTTCAGAGAGGCCAAGAGATATGAATTATAATCCAAACAAGCTACAAAAAGGCACCACTTGCTACATAAAAATCTCTGTGGACCTAAAAAAAATTCGTTTGTAGTGCTTTTACTGTTTTAAAAGACACATCAGTGTTAAAGTCAAAGTCATGAAACCACTTAAACATGATACATTACATTTTCTTTCTTTTTTATTTTTTACACCATATAACTAAGTGTAACATCCTCTAAAGCAGTGTTTGACACTGATGAAACCAAAACGACTGATGCTCTCACATTCTAAAATCCTATTACTATAAAATCCCCTTATATAATTGAGTTGGAAATTTCACAGTCTATTACTAATCATGCACTGTGAACATGTTCAAAGTCAGTTTCCATGTCAGACACTGTCTAATCCTTCCTTTTAATGTATCCTAGCCAATGGTCCCCTTCGTTAGGGCCTATAGGTTCCCCTCTCTCTCTCTCTCTCTGTGCGATAATGAAAGGAGAGTGTATGAAATAGGGATGGATGGAGTGTTTGCTCTAGAGAGGAACAGCAAAGTTTTTCCTGTCTTTAGACGGTGTCCTTATTAGGGCTTTGCTTTCCAAAGCAAGGTCAGAGCGTCTACCAACTTTTAGCTTTATTAGCCGTGGGCTTGTCCTCAGGCGCTAAGTGGCTCTCACGCATCACTATAGAATGCAACCTCTGATTGTGCCTTATGTCTCATTCTCTTTTTCTTTTCATGTTACGCATTAGTTTTTCTCCCTCTCTACCTCATCCTCTTCTCGGTTGCCTTTTGTATTGAAGTTTTCCCGCAGCTCGCCTCTTGCTTCAACCCAAGCAGCAGCATGGTTTCTCTCTCCTCCAATCCTCCTCATTAGATTCTCCCTGGATAACCTGAGAAAAAGAGCTCCTCTGTCTTCTTCTCCTCTCCATCATAGCCTCTTCCACCCCAACCACAGGATTCATCTGCTGGCGACGAGCGACCTTTGACACCAGCGCCTCGCAGGCAGGATTACCATTGAGTCCGGCTTGTGCTTTGTTCCTCGTAGCCGAGGGAGCAGAGAGGGTCTTTAATGAAATTCAAACTTTGGGCATGAGGAGCCATAGACATCTGAAGACCTTACTTCCCCTCACCTCAGTCGCAATGTGTGGAGATCAAAAAAACTTGAGCCAAGCTGTGTAGAAGAATGTTGCCTGACTCTGTGAATGCACAATGATGATGAGAAACAATGGGAGATTTAGACGGGAACCAAGGGTTTTTGAAGGACTAAAACAACTGCTGTCAATTATGATCCATTTTCAGTTGCTGATAGCAAGCTGAAAACTATATCAACTTTAAATGGAAAACAATATGTTGCACATGTATAAGTGAGCATCTCCTATATTTAATAAGTGCATTTGGGAAATGTAGCCCCCCCTACCCACAAAACAAAACAATTGATCAAATTACTTTGGTGTTGGCGACCAAGCAGAAACAAGAAATTAAAATCAAACGTAAGGTACAATGAAGTGCAAAAGTAATACATTTACAGAATTTTTGTAAGAGCGCTAAAAAAACCAAAACGTTATTTTGCAGATTTTCCCTGAATTAGTACGATCAAATACCTTCAATAAAGCGTGAACATATTCTCAAAATTGTAAAAGAGCAATATATTTTAGACGACAAAATAAGCCTGTAGAAATCAAACCATCTCATATTCTAACTTGCAGTGTTTAGATTTAACATTTAAATACGTGATGGTAAAAGACGTTAAAAAAAATAAATCCAACATGGATTCTGTTTTTGCAGAATTGCAGTTTTCTTTAAAAAAAAAAAAAAGGATTTAAGGGGAATAAAATAAGCCATTGCACATAATATGAGTTAGCATCTCTCATTTTCATTTAGTGCTTTTGGGAAATGTACCACACTGACTGGGGCCACTGGGTTTATCAGTCTGTCAGACACATCTGAGAAGCCATCCATCTTTTCACTTGAGGTGCAGAACCATAATAACTGTGGATTCCACATGTTTCCTCGCCTTTCCAGATTGTGTCAAGGAAGTTTAAGTGTTTTCATTTCCACTCAGTTCATCTTTGTGTTACATAGCAGGTGCAGGCTTGCGCAAAGCAGAGAGCGCCTGTCGTGTGCAGTGTAGGAAAATAATTCTAAAGATAGTTGATAAACACAACATTTCAGGCTCTTCTTGTACTCATGCAAACTCATACACCATAATTTGTAGGCCGTGTTAATGTGAACTCGGAGCAACCGGGAGCAAAGTCTTTTTTTTTTTTTTTCAATTCTAAACCTCACCACGCCTTTGACACGGCGTTATCTTAAAATATTGCTTTTTCCAAAATAAAATGGATGTCCAACAGGTGCACTGACTGCTCATGTGGCAGGGTTATGCACGCATAATTGCGCATTGAACACGTTGCAAGGTTACGAGACACATGTGCTGATAGTCACTGAAAGATGCTGCTGGTAATAATGAGTAAAAATGTAATCACTTCAATTCATATTTCAACACATATCGTGGAAGCACCAACAGTTAGAGAGTGCAATTCAATCCCTACAGCTGGCCCAAGCTCTAATTGTAAGACCTGTGGGGAATGTGTGATCATTTTTTTTTCCTCTACTGGAATTGTGGTTGGAGAGTATACAGAAAAAACCTTGCCATGGTAGCAGCTGTTGGGATTACGGTTGCCTGCTGCACTGAGATCTGTTGAGGGGTCTCTGAGAAGTGGACAACAGTAGACGTGACATTCTGGAAAATTAAGTGAGCCACAAGTGCAAATCATCATCAGCCTTCCTCACCGCTTACAAATTCTTACAAACACGCCCCCGCCATAACAAGAAAGCAGTTTATTCCTTGGCAAAATTAAAAGTTAGTATTAATAGCTGCACTGGTAATGGGACTGAAACAGAATGCGACTCCTGCAGGGGTGGGATAATTTGACTATAAACAAATACTGAAAATCACTGGTTCTCATTTCCTAGTCCCAAAAGGCAGTGAGTGGGTAAAAAAAAAAAGAAAAAGAAAGAAAAAAAGAGCAAACTTCTCTGTGAGAAAAGATCCCAAATTATTGAAAAAGAAAAAGAAAAGAAAGACAAGAAAGAAAAAGAAACACCAAATTCTGAAGGTGTCATCAATCATCAGGGTGGGGGCTCCCTAGCTTGAAGCCCTGCTCTGGTTTTGTCACTGACGAAAAATGGCTTTCCATAGAAAAATGAGCAAGATCACACACCCTGGTCCTGTATTGATTTTTATGGCGGCTGGCGGGGCTGGTGGGTAGTGGAGGCAATGCTCTCAGAGCAGATGTCTAATGGTGTTTAGAGACTCTCCACTTTATCAAGCCAGGCCAGCACTGACAGTTAGATGCTGGAGGGCAATTAAAATTAAAGCCTGGCTGATTAGAATATCATATTCATCTGGATGGTAATTACTATGTCTGGCTCCGTATAAATAATTAATTATGCAAAACCCATGCAGCTGCCACTGGCTAGAGTTAACTGACTTTCTGTCAACGTCTCACAGTTCTAGAAAGGATAAAGAGATTTGGGAAATAAGCTCTTTAGCCGCTATCTGGAAGCCCGCTGGGGTACGCATGCAGTGCCCATTGAAACAGTGGCAGCCTGCCCTCTGTGTGCAGGTGGCTTCACCAAGACATTGTGGGGTTTCCTGTTGAGGATGTATTTAGTTAAAAGAAAACACTTTCTTTATGGGCATCCTCTCCCTTGTCCCCTTGCCTCAGCTCTATGCACGCTGTAGGACACGACTTTCTTGTCAGTCTTTTTCACCTACTTAAGGAGTCAGACCAAAAAAATTGCCTTCATCTGAGTTTTGCAATACGTTGTTAAAGTTTGAATCATTTTCCATGTGCACTCAGGCTTGTTTACATCAGTGATCCTCTATTCTTAACGTAACCGCATCAATGTGCTTGCGGGAAATGTTTAAACTTAATTTTTTATTGTGTGACATTTTCATTACGAAGAGGCACATGGCTGCTCTCTTTAAATCTTCTTGTTCTTGAGGTTTTTTTCTTGCCACTCTAGACTCAGTTGTGGGGGAACTGTTGGGTCTCTGTTCATGTATAAACAAGAGGTTCAGTCCAACTCTTAATGAAAAAATGCCTGTTTTATATATATATATATATATATATATATATATATATATATATATATATATATATATATATGTATATATATATTTATATACTGTATATATGTAACTTAGAACATGTGTGTTTCTTTATGGACGCATGTTGAGTCATATACTGGGGTATTTTGTTACACTCTTCCTTTCATACAATGTCCTGCTTGTAAATCAGAACAATAAACATGCTGGTGGTGTAATAGTGCTGTTATACTTTAAATAGCATTTATTACTTTGAGTTTGATGTTAGGTTCAGCACTTTGTAATAAAGTCAAAGATTGTTTTAGACAAATGAACCATTTTTTGCACTGGCGTGAGCTATTAGCCACTTAACTGGCTGTCTGCATTTTTCTTCTGCAAATGTTTGCTTGATCATTTTCGATGATTTAGCAAGAAACATTAAAGTTTATACTTAGATAAAACCAGTTATAAGTGAAATATATTTTGGTTGGTTTATTCATTGACTAGTTAGCCTGGAGGTCAGCTAGCAAGTTTGCTGACAAGTTAGCTTGCAAGCTCGTTCGCTAACTAGCTATCTAGCAAGCCCGTAAGCAAGCAAGTTAGCTAACAAGCTTGCGAGCTAAACTGTCAGTTAGAGTTAGCTAGCGAGCCACACGTTAGCAAGTAAGCATGCTAGCTAACTTCCTATATAGCAAGCTAGTAAGCAAGCAAGTTAACCAACGAGCTTGCTGGTTAACGTGTGAGCTAACTTGCTAGCTGACTAGTGAACAAACCAACCAAAATATTTTTTTTTTATTACTGGTTTTACCTAAAAATAAACTTTATTGTTTCTTGCAAGATGATTAAAAGACAACCACCCAAGAAAGTGTGTTTTCCACCCAGCTGTCTCTGAACAGCAGGAAGCCACCAGGGTGTCTCTTGTCAGGAGAGGTAATTAGATGCACCATCAGTAGAAAGACAGGTGGGGTGTCACCAGGAAGAAGAGACATTACACTCACTTCACACCCAGAGAATTCTTATTTTTTTCTAATCACGCAAACATAAACAATTAGCAAATGTTTAATAAGTGAGGCTGAAATCATGTTTCTGGTGTACACTTCATTACTGTGACCTTCTCCAAAGACACCCATAGCCCACAAATTAGCTTCATGCTGTTAAGGATGTTAATATGGTAATCAAATGCAGAAGGTTATATAAGCAGTGAAGGTTATTCTATTTCATGTGGGAGATTGTTGGAAAAGGAAATTGAAAATGGAGCTAAAAGACCTCAAGATCACTTGGTGTGTTTATCAACCATCTCATGTCTGCTCACTCTTTCACTTTTCTCTCACACACGCTTTAGCCAAAGCTATTTGTAATGTTATGCAGAAGAAGCAACAAACGACAAGCTAGAGGCTTGCCATGCTGCATAAAGCATGTTATAAAAGTGCATACTTATGAACTCAACGCTCCAAATATTTCTCAAACCAACTTTTATTGGCTGGGAGTCTCTTAAACCACAATTGCAGCTCAGGGACCAAGTTTGCCTCCAAGTCTTAAGAAAATCTTGTCCATTAGATCAGCTGTGGATCCACTTAAATAACTATTGCTTTCTATCAAAGCATTATAAAATCAAGAGAGGACGCTAGAATCCCATAAACAATCACAAAACTGGCTTTTCCCTTATGTATGCATCGAGGCACCGCCGCTGTGTGTTCTCTGTTGTTTTACTAATGTTGCTATTGATTTTAAGGTTCCAGTGACCACTGGGATGAGGTAGCTAATTGTGTTCAGCGATGTTTTACTTGATGTATGCATGTTTTCCCTCTTAGCCTGGAGGACTCTGTGGTGAGAGATGCCTTGCTACATGTGTTCTTTGATAGTTTTTTCACAGTGGGAGGTTTGGTGATTATGGAGATCTCAAGGCTGAAGCTGTGGGATGTAAGCTCCAAATGAGCATCATTCTGCCACTGTAGAATTAGACTCCTGACAGTGAGAGAAAACTCCTGACTTCAATCTCTATAATGATGTAAATTTCTTGATTTCACATCATGGCAACTGTTGAATGTCTAACTATAAAATTACAACGTGGACACTCGGGTGGGCGGGAAGAGAAACTGAAAAATTTAAACATTTGAATCTCAAAACAGATCATCTAGCACTTTATTATTTGAGCCCCCCCCCCCCCAAAAAAAGTGTTAGAACCAGCGACCAAAAATAGAAAAAAAACAATCAATACTGTCTTTCTTATGCTCTCAATTCTGATGTAAAACAGCCCGTGATGGCAGCCCCCAGCTTCATCCTGGCCCCCCACAGACACTTCTGCAGGGGCACCTGGCCTTACTGGCACACTGGACCTCTCCACGGGGAAGGAGGGTGAGGTTTTTTGGCATCAGTTCTGAGCTTCTGTTTACAAGGTCATGGCGGTCTTAAAAAAAAAAGTGACTCCCGTCGCCTCTGCTGCCATCCTGCAGGATGCAAAACATCCTCATTTCCTTGTGTTGGTGAGCACAGTGTCATATTGACAAGACATTCAAAGACTCAACAAAGTTATTTACTGCCAGCATTTGTAGTCTTATAGATTAGAAGACAATTGCGCCATCTTTAGATCTCTCAGGCATCCACAGAAAATAGAACTAACACAACACTTGCTGATAATAAGGTGTGTCACCCGGCTTTACCCAGAATGTGAGCAGAGTATAAATAAAGTTCCCAATACATTTTTTTTTTTTAATATCGCTGCTATCTTTGAGCTCAGCACGGCACCTGCTGTGGGCAGATATCGACTGGAGGAAAAGGATAGGTGGGGGTGGTGGTGTTGGTGGGGGTGGGTGTTAGGTGCTGGAGGACCGTGGCAACCGTCCACAGTGCACTTCCCCATTCCTTTGACTGGATGTTGAAAGGCATGATTCCAGCCAGGAGGGAGAGAGAGAGAGAGAGAGAGAGAGAGAGTGTGTGTGTGTGTGTGTGTGTGTGTGTGTGTGTGTGTGTGTGTGTGTGTGTCTATGGTGAGGGGGTGGTGGTATGGGGGGAGTGAGTTTGCTGGTTGTTTGAAGACTTAGGAAGAAAAGCTAAAGGAAAATAAATCAAGACTGTTTCATGTAAGATATGAGTTTTTGCATTCAGGCTTTTCAAATGAGCCCCCTTTATGTTTGAAAATGACTGACAGTTATAATAGCCCGTCAACTCACAGACAGAGAGAGAGAGAGGGGAATGGGAACGGGCAGGGAGCCAGATTCAGTTTCCTCTCCAAAAACACAAGCTATAATCAACCCCCCCCCCCCCCCCAAAAAAAATTAAATAAATACATAAAATAAAACAGCACCGGGCCAGCTGATTTCACTTTAACGCAGCTCATAACAATGCAAAAACCAGGAGCTTGTCTTCTCTGTGATTGCTAGATATCTCGAGTAAATGGGAAAAAAAATGTTTTGGTTGCCCTGAGTGAAACAGCAAAGAGGAGGATTCCTCACTAACAAGCCTGTAAATTAGCAACAAGGTCAGGGAGAGAGAATAACGAGTGCTTGTTGGAGGGAAGAAAAATGCTAGCGGACCGACGCATGAATAAACTGCTGCTGAAACTCTAATGTACAAAGACGACACATTTGTCTCATATGGCTTCATTTTTAAAAGTGCATATCTGAATAGTCCGTTATGGTGTTTGGCTGCTAATGAACATTTATAGAAAAATCTACAGATGTTCTTATTAGTGCGTCTGTGCACTAGAATTTGTGTACTGTGTGTGTGTGTGTGTGTGTGTGTGTGTGTATACAAGTGCACAACAGAAACTTTGACATGCTATATGTAGAGTCACCAGACTGTGACCACTTTTACTGAGGCAGCCCCGGTGGATACGGTGTTTCGTTCACATGGTGTTGATTCCAATTATGCCGCAGCACCAACATGTTTGAGATACACGCAAGAACCGTGTATTTGCACACAGCCTTGTCTTGTAATTTGATGCCTCTGGAGTGGATCTGTTGTTGGTAATGGCGTCCTGTTTTAGCACATCAGATCACTTTGAGTTAAAAAACAACCACAAAAAAAAAGAACAAAAAATAATAATAATTTAAAAACAAAACAAAAAAACAGCAACATTCAATTTTCCAGCTGCAGGACATATAACCTCCACAATCCATTGTTTCATCTCCAAACTCTGTGAGGTGTTGCAGAAAAATGGAACAGGGAAAGACCTACTAATTGAAGCGGTCATGCTTCCTGCTTTCCATTAGTGTAATTGGCATATCTATTTAGGACTTACATATTTTGTGGAAACATGCACAAGTGAGCCATAAATGACGTACGAAAGCAAGATAATAGTCAGCAGTGACTAAGATGGAAGTTCAAAAAAGCCCTTTTCTAACATATGTAACAATTTATTTAACCCGTTAGATGCAACCTGGTTTTCTTAATCTGGAACTCAACTGCAGATGATTAATGGATACATTTTTTATATATAAAGAGTATATTGCTTTTCTTGGAACTCAAAAGCCTCACAACTCCCACAATCATACGCTGCTGGTGCCGGTCTACTCATCAGGACCAATTAGGGGTTCAGTGTCTTGCTCAAGGATCCATCGACACGAGGACCAGACCAGCGACCCTTCAGTTACTACACGGCTGCGCTACCTCTTAACCATGCCACCTGCAATTAAGAAAAAAATAATGCAAGCCAACCAAAATTTGTCACTAAAAATTATGTTAGGCGGTGGTAATGTGCCAAAACTGGTTCAACAATCGCCAAAGAACCCAAAAGAGGGGGAAAAAAAGCAACAAATGGTGGGTTTCTTTGAGAGTGTTGTGACTTCCTCCGCTTGGTTTCAATGAAAAAATAATAATCACATGACTCTAGATTATGTCCAAGTCAGCGGGGCACACGAGCTGGGATGACAGGCGTTTACCTTTTCTTACTAGTGTGTTATTTTTTTGCGATGTGATGCAATGTCCTACATTTTCAGCGATCAAAGACCTGTGTAACTACTAAAAGCTGGAGTATTGCCACCATCATCGTGGTGCTATTAGTTACATCTGCACTTCTGGACACATCCAAACATTCACTGTGAAAAATATCCTTACTGCCAAAATATAACTTCACACACCATGACTTCTTAACTGGAAACACATACAATAGTAAATGTTAAAAAAGGGGGCTGGAAAATGTAAAATCACATGTTTTGTCTTAAAGTTTTATGGGTTGTTTTTTTTCTCTCTGGCTCTCTGCAGGACACATGTTTTTTATCTCAAACTCCTTTCCCAGTGATTACAGAAAAATAAAGACGCTTATTCTCTCCTGTGTGCTATTTCATAATTTACTTTAGAAAGACTTCAGCTGGCAGTTTCAGCGAGCTGGCGCCCACCGCGTCGGTGTCTTGGCTCATCCCTACATTCCTAGAGCACTTGTTGGATATTTCCCCATCAGCAGTCACCTGATGTTGGTGCGCTAATGGTCGGGATGACCCTGTGGAAACGGGCGTGGTGCCACCCTGGATTCCTCCCATCTGCCGTGTACAGGGTGTAGAGCATTATCTCGTGGTGCCCTTGAACAGAAAATGGCTTCAAACAAACTCTGTGACCAGAGAGAGGGATAAACAAAGAGATTAAAAACCAATGAGCCAGGGACAACACATTTGAACAGGCAGATGCAAAGTTTTTATATGAATATGGTTTATTCTAGCCAGTTTTTTTTGTTTGTTTTTTTGCAAATAGTTTATTCATTCATCAGGAGTGTTTCCTCTCTAACAGTGCTCCATTAGGACTGTGAGGCATCTGCTAGTTGTCTGTTTAAAACTCTTTAAAATGGAAATTTACATCCAATTTGTGGATTTTGCCCTGCTGGTACCATCTAGTTTATATATCTATATAGCTATATCTATTGAGGGTTTGTAAAACGATAATTTGAAAGTATTCTAAAAACTACAGTGAGCTGATATTTTTAAAAGTGTTAAAGCTTTATTGGGCGAGCGGTATAATATATTCTTAAAGAGGTAAACCTATAGGTTTTCACCTTTAAGATCATTTATCCTCAGAGCTAAGCAGTCAGAGTGAATGCTGGATGACAAAATGCAAGCGTTTGTTGTAGATTAGAGGCTATTTAAATGAAATAAATGTAAAAGGTGACAGCTTTCAAGCTAAAATGAGCCAGGCAATCAAAAATAACATCACCCACATAGAAAATATTCAACGTCAGACCGTGTGCTTCCATTGTTTACATCATTTGGTTGATTTTATACTTCAAGCAAGTGCACCATCACCGCCTAAGACTGTCATTGTATTTGGTACTATTCTCTTCCTTCTTCACATGTGGAGGCAGCTATCTAAAGCGTCCACGCCGCTGGATTATCCCACTAACCACCAATCCTTTTGCAACAGTTGAGAGGATGAGAGCGCCTGTTGGATCACCTCCAGGGCCTGCTGGTGCCTCTTCTTTTACTCCCCTTCCAGAGCAGCTCTAGGCTGGGGTCTGAATCCCACATCTCATCATCCACTCTGTGCCATCTCTCAGTCCAGACCACACCCCAGCAGCGACTGGCACAAACAGGGTTCTGAAGCCTTCTGAAGGCTGAAGGGAAATCAGGTCCAGATGGTTTTCCTTTATATTGGTCTGTCCGTGTGCCTGACTTTCCTCCATCAAGAGCAGCTTCTATCTGGTTCAGCTGCTACCTCTCAGGTGGGAGTAAAACCAGCTTTTACAGAGAGAGAGAGAGACAGAGAGAAAGAGAGAACAAAGGTGGGCCAAGCATGCATGCATGCCACACACAGTTATGACACAGATGTACCACCATCATTATCAAATGTGCATATATGCAAACACAAACGGGTATGCATGTTCGACCATAAAAACACCTGCTGCTGAGATGGAGCAAAACACTCCCACACACATCATGCAGACACACTGCACACGATTAGTGTATCTTGTTTCCAGCAGACACCAAACTGCACACACACAAACACACACACCAGAGCTCCGAGAGGCCAGCATCCATTCATTCGATTAGAAGTGGGCCCTGAAAACCTTCCACGCGCACGCGCGCACACACACACACACACACACACACACACACACACACACACACACACACACACACACACACACACACACACACACACACACACACACTAATTCCTAAAGACAATAAAGCCAATGATGAGGAGAAGGTGGTCTCTTGAAGCCAGAATGCATCTGCAATCAGCCCTCGGGGCTTCGGCTGAAACAATTTGTAATCAGACAAAATAAGTGAGAAGGACACCGTGTGAGATTAGGAGAGAGAGAAATGGATGGACTGGTGGATGGAGAGCGAATTGCTGTTTGGAAGTCAAAAGCAGAGCTGAGGGTTGGATGTTTCCTTTCACCGTTGGTTGGGACAATAACAGAAACTTTTCTGAGGGGTGAATTCTGAAGGGAACGCTAAAGCTCCTAACAAAAGCAGAACATAAATGAAAGTCTTATTCATCCAATATGATACACAAGTAACTTAAAGAAGATGACTGGTTGTTCCAGGGTGGTTAAACAGGTTAGTTGTGGAGCTCTTCATCTGCCAGCTCAATCTAGCAACTCAACCTTCCATATTTCAATATGTGGAGTGAAAATAAACTAACATGTTTGTTAAAAAAGAAAAACAAAGCCACAGAAGAGGGTTGTCTTTTTACGTGAGTGCGTGAAACTCAGCGACAAACACACTGCGTTTTCCTGTCATTGTTTCACAATAAAAGCCATCTCGTGTTTCAGCAGTTCGACGCTTTCAACAGGAAGCAGCAGTTGCTGTACATGTACATTAGCAGCAACATATTCAAGTATTATCTTTATAACTACACAGGCTTTCATCAGTGACAAGTTCCATCACCTGCACACGTGATGATTGTGACTCAAGTTTTACTCAAATGAAAGTCTGTGAGATTATTGCTGATGAAAAGATGGAAGATTTATCACTGAAAATGACTTTTTGAATGTACAGTATAAAAGTCTCAAGCATGAGTACAATCACACTGTTCAGTACTGTTAGTGCTGGCATGCCACCATTAAGTCAGAGGCTGTTAAATCCATTCCAGGAACAAGCTTGCACATAGGAAAGCAGGAAAAATATCAGAGAAGTTTCCAAGCTACTGGTGTAAATATTCTAAAAACAAACTCATTTGAAGCTGATTTATATGCAGTTTTAGAAGCCGAGACCTTAATGCCTCCACCAGTCACAGTGGGAATGGACAGATTGGCTTCTAATGGTTATCCGATACTATGCAGCAGTATACCTATGTGTTGTTTAATAAGGTGAACTGACCTTTCATCACGGTTATAAATCAATGTCATTCTCCCACATTAAAGCACCGCATGCAAATGCATAATATTATCTTCCTACACGTTCACAACGGCACGCGCCGAAAAAGCAACATATTTGCAGGAGTCAAATCCAAACGTTAATACACAAGGAGGTGCTGCATACGCACACAGTCTCACAAAGCACCTTCAACCCAGTGATAAAATAGAACACATTTATCGCCTGTTGCTACTGTAGAGTTTTGGATAAAAGGGACCTCTGAAATTACCTTGGTAAGTGGAGAGGGGTGAAGCAGGAATAGATGAAGTACGATTGTGTTTGATTGCAGGTAAATGGTAGATGTTTGTGTTCAAGGCCTTTGATGCTGCTTTTGAAAGGAACTGCCGGCCTTTCATTCTGTGATTATCCTTCTGCTAAGGCATAATGGCTGAGATACACAACGCTGTAATGATGGCATTACCAAAAGCCGAATAGAGTAACGACTGTAATGTCCAGATTCCACTCATTTACCTCCGGAATAAGACTTCGCCTCAATCTACAGCGGCGGCATTAGCGACAAAATAACAGCTAATGCATCTTGTCTGCTAGAGAAAACAATAGAAAAACAATGTATTTCATATTACGCCATCTTGCTCTCTTTCTCCCAGTTTAACCCAAAGGTAATCAGAGTGATGACATCAAGTGGTGGGGCTTCTTCCCCTGTTGCTCCTTTTCCAAATCATAATTTATTTTTGCATCATAAACACAAAAGAAGAAATGATAAACACTTGCTGTGTTGCCTAGACATACTTTTTCCTCATGGCCCCCAGATAGAAACGTAGAGACATTCACTGTTGTGTCTTTGTGTGAGTGTGTGTGTGTGTGTGTGTGTGTGTGTGTGTGTGTGTGTGTGTGTCTGTGTGTCTGTGTGTAGGGGTGGGTGGGTATTTGGGATACGTTCCCTGCCTCTCTAATAAGCCACCGGCTTGATGCCACTGCTCTCCTGCATGGGAGGAGATAAGAACTGGCAGAGCAGTGGTGTGGGCTCCCATTGAAACCCAGTGTGTTGCTAAGCCCTCTCAAAGCCCCCCAGCAGAACCCTCAAAATGAACACACACTGCCACACACATGCACCTCCACGCGCACAGGCTACAAAAAAGCAGCACCCTCCCCCCAACCACCAACACCACCAATGAGGTAACGTTGTGATTAGAGATGCAAGAGCACAGACAGCACGTTGGGAATATGAGGTGGAGGGAGAACGTGCAGGAGAAAAGAGAGGGAGAAAATAACAAGTATGAGGTCCACTGAGACAGCATTAAAAAAAGCACAATGCCTCGCTTGTTGTTCGGAAAGAGTGAGACTACTCAGCTGAGGAATCTGTCCTTTTTTTTTCCCTCTTGCAGCCTTTAAAAAATTACCACACTGGCAAGACTCATCTCGTCCTCATTTACCATCTTTTTTTTATATATATTTATTTTTACATGCTTCAGTAACAATTTTCCTCATTGAAGAGATGGAACATTTTCAGTATGTGGGGGGCTAAAGGGGATGTCATTTGCATATCAACCCTTATATTTCAGGGTCACAAGGGAGTTGAGTTCTTCTCTTTAACTGGTTGAGACCCCCCACCCCCCACCCCCACCCCATTGCAAATGGAGCAGATGCCAAACTCCAACAACTGCACTTAAGAAATCCTACATCTGTGGAAGACATTGTTATGTAGAGCAATCCTCCTCTTCTACACGGCCTGTAATTGCAAAACTGTTGCTTATCCATCTGTGGAGTGTTGTGCAAAGCAAACGGAGGAGTCAGCTATTGTATCGCAGGAATGTTTAAGTGCTATTTTACTTTTGTAGGACCTCGTTAGCACATTTACCAGCAAGTGACCGACAGCCGTCAACCATAAAACCCAGCCGCCCCGGGATCTCCCATTATCCTGCTGCCTGATTCTCACTGGCTTTATTGATTTGTGAATATTTAATAGCTGATGATTGTGCTTCTTGCACGTGTAAAAACGGTGAAGGATTTATATCGAAGCAGGTGTCCTTACGACGTAGCATAAACTTTCACTATATTCTTGCTCAAAATACTGTATCTTTGGAGTAGTATTTTACTGAATTTTTCAATTATTATTAACTAAAATCCCCTTGATTGGAATTTTTCTTTGTCGTTATGGCTTCAAATATGATTATATTGTCTTGGAAAACAACTTTGTCTTGACATGCTACTTGTTTAGTGGTTGCGTCTTATATTGACTGGAAGTAAAGTTGCCAGGTCAAACTTTGCCTCGACGGGATGCAGTGTGGCTGATACTAACTGGAATACACAGCAATGTCAAGTTGCCCGACTGAAAGCAATTTCTCAAGATCTCTCTCAATATGTCACTGGGAGATGGTCATGTGCTGCATCCGAATTGCCAATTCGGTCGGATCGTAGGTCGCAGAGTAGGTCGTAGGCTGTCGGAAACCACAACTGGCGCGAGTAGTGACCTACTTCGCAACCTAAATTCCAGCCTAAACACGCCCACATTGTAGGTCGGTTCAGGTGCATCCTACGGAGCTATCCAGGGTGAACCCCGCCTCTCACCCGTAGACGCTGGGATGGGCTCCAGCCCCCCACCCCCCACCCCCCACCCCCCGCGACCCTTAATAGAAAGGAATAAGCGGAAGACAATGAATGACTGAATGAATGTGCTCTTCAAGCAGAGGTCATGCTTCACCACCAATTTTCTAGGGTGTCTGAATGGTGCCGCCGTGTTTAGGTTGTAGGAGTAGGTTGTAGCGGTAGGACGTAGCGGTAGGACGTAGGTTGCCACTTGGCAATTCAGACGCAGCATAGGTGTCCTCTTTTTCTTCTACTCCGTTTGTTACAGCCCTTTGTAACTGCATATACTGCCATCTGCTGACAAAAATAAGCATCGCGTAACCCACCTGATTCGTTACAGCCAGCTGATGGAAATGCGTTAGTATTTCCTTTTTTGCAACATTTCAATATTGACATAGAATTAAGTGGACACTAATGTGTGCTAATAAATAGTTCTGTAGTATTCTGGACCACTTTTGTAAGGGCTTGGTCTTGATTCAGAATCAAACACATACACACACACACACACACACACACACACACACACACACACACACACACACACACACACACACACACACACACACAAAAACACTCCAGAGTCTGTAAAACCTGCAACGGGACCTTCACTGAGGCTGCCCTGCCTTAGTCCGGGACTTGACCTCTGAAAGCCTTGGTTTTGTCTCAGTCCGGTTCGGTCTTGGTCATGACTTGGTCTCAGTTTAAGTGGTCTGGACTACAACACTATTAAAACACAGAGGCTTGGGGAAGGATTTGACAATGTAAAGTACCATCATATACCAAAAGATTAAAATCTCGACCAGGATTTACTTTCCCTAATGATAAATACTGACTTCTCTTGTTATTCTCTGCGGTTTTGTTGCTTATTTTCATTCAGTTTTGCTGTTTCAACTTGATTTTAGTTGCTTATATTGAAGATATATAGAACCAATAAAAACACAAAACTTCACTGCAGCAACAACAAAAGACTTTTTCTTGCGTCAAATATTTATTGTGGGACAGTTCTGAATTAAAGGAGCCCTGGCAATAAATGAAAGACATAAATAATCTCGAGAGGAAGTAAAATGAAAATCTAGTAGATCAAGTTTACCTCGTATTGTACTTAAAGAGTGTGGCCAGATCAAGGGGAACAGGACTGTCTAAACCAGCATATTTAGAGTGTAATTTTGCACTGTCTAACAGGTTTTAGCTTGTGTAGTCTGCAGTAGTGTCTTTGGCAGTAGACAGTTTTAAAAGGCCATACTGACAGTCTAAAGCAGGGAAAATCCCCCTCAGGAATTCCCCTAATACCTAAATCTCTGAGAGGGCTGGAAGAGGCGGAGAACAAAAGTGAATGATGTAGGGAGAGTAAAAACAGTGGGATTGAGGAAGAAAGAGAGTTACCCATACGAAACCATACTGGCTAAAGTGTATACACACACACACACACACACACACACACACACACACACACACACACACACACACACACACACACACATACATATATATAAATATATATGCACACGAAAAAAAATAGATTTTAAGGGTTTAAAACCTCAACCTATCTGTCAATATTATCAGATCCTTAAATGCAACGTCAATATCCCTCCCTCGGCTGCACCAGCATGAACTGAAAACAACTCGTATTTGCACTGCTAGACATTATCAACTTCTTTCGAGGAAGGTTGAATAAAACGGGAGAATGTTAAACGTCTTAAGGATTGAATAAAAAGACGTCACATTAAAAGGGCTAGAAAACCTCGCTCAAATATCAAAGAAGACCTTAATGATTCAAGAATGTCATTGTTTATGGCTTTTTAATTGTATGCCATTACATCCAGGCACCGTGTCAGAAATATTCAGCATATGGGACCATCAACATCTTTGGAGTGATTCGACCTTTCTAGCTCTTTAAATCTGCTGTACATTTTAATTACACTGAACATTAGTTAGATAATGACTCAGTCACTTTTGGAATAACTTGTGACAACATACAGGGCAACACTACGCACCATCAGAACCTGTCTAGAGGCCTCCGTGACCTACTGAATTGCTGTGGAGAGAAGGGAGTAAGCAGGTTTTAAACATCTTTTTTAAAAAAAACACATTTATGTCTTATCTGCTTTTGTTCTGGACAAACAATAAGGGTCTACACACCGGACAATCTGTGCCATGCCCAAACATGGTGTTTGCCCCCCCCCAAAGGTCCAGTTTGTTTGACATCTGTGATCACTCAGTTCTGGGCCCAGGCACGGTTCTTGGCCCTGCTACAATTGTAAGAGGTGGGCTTCAGTTGCACCAGCACGAGTAGGGGCAAAGGCACCGGATGAGGACATGACCTAATCTGGGAGCTCTGCAGACAGAAAGGATAAATCGCAGCAGTATCAAGCCAGCAATAAAATAAATCGACTTTAAATCAAGCAGCGAATTTACACTTGTGGAGTCCAGCAAAACACCACTCGGATAGGAAGGGATAGAGAGCCTTCTGTTGAGTTTATGCTCAGTCTCACTACAGGGTCTTATAAGATCTTGTTAAAGACAATGATGGCCCGAGCATGTGAGCACAGGCCAGCAGAAGAGTGTGAAGGTGGGACAATCCTCCTTCAAAACAAGATAAAGCAACTGGATCAAGTTACTCAGGCAAGACCGTCTGAAAATGAGTCCAGAAATTTAACTGATATCCGCCAGCTCTTCACTGCGTCTTCAAGTGTAGCTGTTCTAAACCGTTTTCTATGTGATGCCACGGCACAAACAAGGGATCTTCTAGCATAACCCAGCCGTTACACTGCTGCTTTTCAGCCTTTTCACTTTTGTCTCAAAAGGACGACTTTTCCTGACAACTTCCTTGTATACACATTTTGTATTCTGCTTCTGTGCCCACGTTCGTCTGTGTTTCTGTTAATGCTGGGGTGTGAGGACGGGATCCCATTGGTGGTGCCCTCCCTGTCGTGTGTGGCAGAGCTCAGATGAGCCAACCTCAATCCTGGCACAGGCCACTGCCAGGGAGAATAACGGGAATGAGCCAGATCTCTGTGCAGCTGTCAGGATCTCTGAAAAGAGGTCCCAAAAACCTTCAGAGGGGTCCCATAACACTTGTGGGGTGTTTGACAGCAAGCACGATGCTGCCATCACAAAACACAGACAAACAGAAATCCATTGTTATCATGGTGCAAAGCAGAGAACATGAAATTCATGAGCTGCATAATAGTGCAGAATTATATCAGCCCATTCATCAAGTTAGCTATGCTTTTACATCCCACTCCCCAACAAAGGTGTTGGGGTCACACATAACATGAAAGTTTAAGCATTTTATGCTTATGGAAGTTACTTGGCTATTACATCCTGATATGACACATGCTGTTCATCCAGAATCTGCATGATTTGAGCCCATGTTGACATCCTGTAAAATCACTGCACCTGCCTGTTTAGTGACAGTAATAGTCGTAGACAACTGCCCCCACCCCCCACCCCCCCACCCAAAAAAAGTCAGTGGCTCTATAGGGCGGTTAATGCAGTGTAAATCATCATATAATTATTTTTTGCCTTATTTATTTTGGGTGCAGAACTGCTTCAGGCAAACGGAGGACAGACAAAAAAAAAACCTCATGGCTAAACTCAAGTCTCCTATAGCTCCGCCTTCTCCTGCTACGATGTTACTGTAAGACAATGGATAAATTGTTTAGAATGTAACACACCCTCTGATATGAACTGTTTAACAATCAGAATTGGATTACTTTGGTCTGACGACACTTGGAACAGCCTTAGAAAGGTCCATAAGGGCCACGTGACTGAAACAGATTCTTCATGTGAAAATGCAAAATCTGTAGCCGAGGGTGAAAATGTTGCGACAGGGAAGTTCCTTGTTTCTGTTTTCCTTTGTATCAGCATTGACCAATCACGTTTGAGCCACCGTGTCCATATAAACAGTCTGCAATGAGCGTGCTTGTTGAAATGCACGGTGGGTATAATGGCTGCCATGTACCATTTCACAAAACAACTTCATTGGGTTTTAACCGTTACCTGAGTGCATGCAGAACGAGGCCCCTCATGAATATAAGTCACTTGGATGCAAACGTCGCTGAAGCTTATATGTATTCATTTTCACGTGCTTTACAATAATTCTGTGTTTTCAGGGGTGAATGTGTGATGCAGTGAGTACCAATAGTCCCCTGGTTCTTCCTCACCCAAGTTTTAGACAGAAAAGAACAAGTGTAAAGTTGATGACTCATCAGTTTTGGGGAGACAAAAAGCAAGAGGCTGATCCGGGGTGAGGCTCACCAACACCTCAGGGCCTCATCTTGTGTCAAGGCACCCGTCACCTCACTGGCTATTTCCTGTTGCAGTGTACACACACTTAATGCCCCCCAACTCCTGCCACGCCAATCCTCCCCGTATCCCTCCTTCATGGGGCCCCATGGCCGTCATGCATATCAATGCTTTATGAGAGGTGGAGGGGAGGAAAAGGAGGGATGGGGGGAGAAGTACAGGGGCAGAGAAAGTATAGAGGGAGGATTGGGCAGTGCAGTGAGGCCTAAGCACTAGTCGGAATCAATCAAGTCTGTAGGATTACTGCTCCACTGAGTTGTGATCAATAGATCCTGAACACTATCCCCTGCTAGGAGGGCTGACAGGGTAAATGAGGGTCCCGGGAGCTGCACCCCACCCACCTCCCTCGTCTCTACCCAATTCTTTCTCTCTATTGCTCTCTCTCTTTCTCTCTCCCTCCTCTCAGTCTCCTCCCTTCCTTTGGTTTGTCTGAAATGAGGAATAGCAAAGAGGCAAAGATGCTGGCTGTTTTTTGTGTGTGTGTTTTTTTTCAGTGGTGAAGAGGGCAAAGACTCATTTTTGGTCCAGTGGTTTTGAACAATCCTGGAGGGGTGTTGCATATTCAGCTAAGAGGAACATCTAGCCTCTGCACAGGGGCTTTTGTACCTATGGGTGGACAGCCGTTTTGTTTTAGAACAGTGGAGGAACTTTTTCTTTCGTTTTTCTTGTGGTAATGATGAATTAAAAGACAGGCACGATCTGCCTTTTACTGCGGAGAGTCGCGACTCAGATGTGCTCACAATGCTGATTATAAGAGGACAAATATTCTTAAAAACATTAAAGAAAGAAGACACACTAGGGAATATATAACGATGCATATACAATTGATTCTCTTTTTAAGGTGAAAATAACCCACTGTGTTTTTAAGCTTTGTGATACATATTTTTTGACTGCTAGTATTTGACTAATTAGCCTAAAGGGTTCAGTACCAGCAATAGTGACTTTCAATTTGAATAAGTGAGTTCCCCCCTTGTCCCAACTGCTCTTCCTGCGTGTGCATAAGCTGCACTGCCTTGCATGACCAGCAGATGGCAGTCGTGTTACCCTGATCCACTGATGTGAGAGCCTGACTGCCTGCAGGCTGAGTTTCAGACTGTTCAGGATTTAACTATGTGTAAAAGTACTCCACTTTCCAAATGCCTGGTGGTTGAGAGAGAGAGAGAGAGAGAGAGCAAGAGAGAGAGGGGGAAGAGAATAAGAGAAGCATCCCAAATAGCAGGTTCCCTGGCCTGAAGCCAACAAACTCACAAATGCTCACACACTCACTGCAACATCCCAGTAAAGCACACCATTCTTCTGTTAATAGGCAATCTGTGTTGCCATGAACATTTAGTCTAATAACTGTTACTGCTGTGTAAATGATGTCATAGGCTTGTCATTGTCTATAAATGATGTAGCTGCCTTGTTGACAATCTTGTGCCTTTTTTTTTTCCCACAATGTGACCTCCTTGTTCGCCATCATCACTCATAAAGCAAGTACACAACACCAACTGGGGAGAGAATTGCCAAGTGTTTGTGCATTTTACGTCAAAATGCACCATTAGCTGAGCACCGGTTTTATGACCATTTTGGTGTAGAGAGAAAAAAAGGTAGGACTGTGCATAAAAAGTTATATGTATACGTATATGAAGCTAGAAATCTACTTACCGAGCTCCTGAAAAGACAGATGTGAGATCAAGGAGAAGACAAAAAAAAAGAGAAAGAGAAAAGCATAACTTCATTATTGTAGTAATGACTGCAGAGGCTCTGACCCCCGGCGGTATAGTTTACCTGCAAACGTGTAGCAGTAATACCTCCAGTCAGGTAATTAGTTATACATTAATACACAGAGATGATCTGATCTCCTCAATTAGGGGACGCCGGTGCTATGACTCACAGGGACTCACAGCGTCAATTTTACACCGCTAACCGACCCAACCCAGTTAAACTCTGCTACAAACATTTCAATTCAAACATATTTGAATTAAAAGTTTGTCAGTATTGGAATCATCAAATCTAAAGCCGGGCAATGCCGAGTCATCTTTGAACTCTAAAATGTTCCTCTCTGTGACAAGCAATTACCAAGCCGGTGCCAGTGAACGTCAAAGGGTCAACGGTGGAATGTGAAAATTAGCATAAAGCTCCTCCAAGTGTAAGACTAAGGAATATAAAGCAGGAGAGCACCTGAAAGGGAAAAAAAAAAAAGACATCATTGTTTCTCTACAGATGTTGCCTTTAACTCCCCTCCCCGTCGTGGTTTCTACACAATCAGCAGATTACTAGAGTGTTGCCCACATTTACACAGGCTCACAAGACAAATATCATTCATATTCTTCGGCCCCTTTGACGTGTTCAAATTATGTTTCGGCACCAGAAACCAACGCTATTTTTCATTTTCTTTTTGTTGTTGTTGTTCTTTTTATGTCCAACAATGCCATGCCACTCCTCATCAGTTCTGTTCGGTTCAGTTCATTTTCGTTGTATTTACACGAGTGGACGTACAGTTGATAAATAAGATAAAGCAACGACAAAATTACATTCCGATCAAAAGACAGATGTTTTAACTTATGTTACCGTATTATGTATCACATAAACATCATCATATTTGAGAAGTGCGTAAACAAAAACTCAAAATACCTAAGTGCTTTCGTCTTTAAACCAGACCTTAGCTGTACTGATATGTCAGGAAGAAAAGCCCCAAATTATAATTCCAAGAAGCTGTCAGTGAATAAAAAAGTTTTCTCAAGCACAAATCAACCCTCATCGCCAATCAGAGCGCTGTATTCTTGGATTTGAGTGTTCACGTGTCCAAAAAAGGATCCGAAAATGGTTCCTTTTCTCCACCACAATAGAATCCTGAGATTCTATTGGCTCTGTTTTCATCTGTGGTGCTGCCTAAACAGGTGACGTCTCACTACCGTGTAATATGACAGTCCGAGGTTGTGATCATGTCACATACAGTATATCTATGAAATCTATGAAATCTGCACTCTCTTAAATCGAGGTTTTCCTAAAAGGGTACAAATACTTGTCGTTCAGTTCATTTTGGACCCTTTCTGTCAGTGTATTTCTGGTCTCTTGACATACCAATACTTGGTTTGCAGGTAACAAATGTCCCTCAAAAGTGTACCTGTTAGCCTTTAGGATACACCGAACAGAGAGTGAAATTGCTAATTTGTGTGTTTTCTATGTAGGTTTTGCGCCATTTGCTCGGCCTAAATTGACATACACACGTCGTTCATTCCCGATAACACGTCATATCAATAGCAGCGCATGACTCGTGCTACTCTGCTGGTTTAAGATTACACAGCACCCCTACCTCCAGTAGCAGACATGAGATGTGTAATGGCGATATGCTTATCAAACCGCTGATATACGTTTGTTCTTTCAGTGTGTTCCCTTACGTCTGGCTGATTTGCAAACATAGTCACGGCAGTACAGTGGATAGGTATGATCTGAAGTGGCTTGATTGGAACATAATGTACTGTACACATGGGACTCTGCAGGAAGCACCGAGAACGTGTCACAGCCAATACAGTGGGCACATGTTCCTGACAACATATTTACTGCTACTGGACTGAAATGAATGGAGTGGTTTGGCGTAAACACACAAACTCAGTGGAAAATCCTTTTTCTTTACTGATCCTCGCACACATGCAAGCACCTTCTAACCAACACAAAGATGCACCAAGTCCTGCTTGAGACCACACAGCCTCCATACTGCGATCTCCCCCTTTCATGTCTCTCTATTGACTACTGTTATATCCTTTGGCTTGATTAGACCACACCAGACAACATCTCACATCGTCTGTATTCCTTCCATGCTCACATGCGCCCTCCTCCTCCTCCTCCTCCTGCTCAGCCTTCCTCCCTGTCTCCTTCCATACCTCCTCCCCGTTTCCCCGCCAACACCTTCTCATGTTTGCCTTTCATTAGCTTTCATCTCTCCATCTTATTGAACTCCACCACTGGCATCAGAGTGTGATGCTTTGATGGTGTGGCCGCTGCTCGACAAGTCCGTATTTACCACCCCCCCCCCCCCCCATGTTTTCATGCTAACAAATGATTTGCAATGTCTGCCATTCCTAAGGCATAATAGAACATATAGTAGGAACATATTGCCTAGATCTGCTCACACGGCCCCGTGTGGTCTTTAAAGTATACAGGAGGCACCTGAGGAGCCCCTCACTTAAGTTCAGCTTGTCTTTATATACATGCCTAGAAATGTGTTTATTTATCTGTCTGGGTTATCAGAGAGAAAACAGTATAGGGCAGGTGTTTTAAGGAGAGCTCAGCGGTGAAGCTACACATAAATAGCATTACTCATTCTGTTTGCTTTGAAGTTCTCCATCCATTTCTTCTCTCTCATCAAGGTACACAACCTTGTACACTTCTAGACACGCACGCACACACACACACACACACACACACACACACACACACACACACACACACACACACACACGCGCGCGCGCGTGCTCCCACAGTTCTCCTGAGGACTGAGATTTTCATACTATAGCTGTGTGATGTTGTTGGTCTAGTGGATTTAGTTCTCCTATGGGGATACGTGTCCATTATGTCCTTTCATAATGGAGGATAAAGCCTCTAGCAGACGCTCCATCTCCAAAATCAAGTGTTCAGCGTCAATTATTTACAGCACTGCTGCTCCTATAAGGTGCTCACTCTTATTTAAATATTACCTCTCTAATCCCTGCAATGCAAAGGACAATTTAGTAAGTCGGAAGGCAAAAAAATAATTAAAAAAAAAAGCCACACCTCCATAAAAAGTGATACAGGTTTTTAAGGAAGCCCGTTTCTGTCAGGAAAAAAAGCACTAACGATGAAAATCAAAAATAAGAGATGAAAACAAACTGTAGTCATGAGATAAAAAGCCACACAAGATGATAAAAAGCCAACTTTCGGAGAAAACAGTCCAATTACCAGATAAAGTCACGATTACGTTCCAAATTACGAGGAAAAAAGTTCATCGGGATGAGATGAAAAGTCAATATTAGGAGAGGCTGTCATAATCATGAGCTTCAATGTCAAAATTTTGAGATCAAAAGTCACAATAATCCCATAAAAGTTACATTATGAGTAAAAAAAAAAAAAAAGCCAACATTGTAGAGTCAGTCTTGATTATGACATAAAAGGTCAATATTGAAAGATAAAAAGTTAAGATGAGATAAAAATAGTTTAATGATAAATCAGAATTTGGAGATAAAAGTCAAGATTACAAATTACCACTGTAATAGCTTTAATAACAAGGCGCATTTGTATCTTTTTACGAGCATGACTGTGTTACTTTGAACAAAACACTTTGGGATATGATTGCTTCCTCCCTACTTGATCTAATTGTGCTGCACTTCTTCCTTTGATGGTTAAAGTGCAGGAAAAAAAAAAAGTTAACGGCGGTAGACGGATAAGTGTGGCGTTCAGGTTCACGTGGCTGAGGTCCGATCAGAAGCAGAGCGCTACTTTTTTTTTTAAACTACACTTCCGTCACTGATGATTTGTCCCTTACACCTATAATGAAGAAGCCTTCAGAGAACTCAAAATACAGTAAATTTTCGATACAACCAACAAACAGCTAACAAAAAAAGATGAAGAAAGTGCTTTACTGTTGAGATCGCTGCCAAACTTGTCTCACTTCCTACTGTTCTATTCACTCACATTAACAATATTGTGGACAATGTGTTTTCCTCCTGCTTTGTTGTGCTGAATGAACACTTGTCCAAGCCTACGATTATTAAAGGAATATTGGCTCGGTGTTACATCACACCAGGAAACATGGCAAGTCTTGCACATCTTGCACATTTGGTTAATTAGTTTGTATGTCTTACTAGTCAACAACAGAAGATTTTCAGTAAATCAGTTCTTTTTAAACCTCATTAGTTGTTGTTGTTTTGGGGTTTTTTTTGGTCATAAAGTCAGAGCAAAAGTCTAATGTAAAAAATGAATAACTTGAAATGCAAATGAGGTATAAAGTGATGGGGGCCTTTTATTTGAAGTTGAACCTTTTGTTGTCGGTTCCAACTGTACTCTCTGTTTTTAAACCCAGCAAGGGACCTTTTACACATTTCAATGGGGAATTTGCCTCTGAATAATTCAACAGACTAATCCGCCATCGCCAGTGCTTTGGTCTGATGTGTGTGTGTGACTGCTGTTCCACGATTCAGCCAGATCCTAGTCGATGTATAGAGACTGAGAGAAGTGAGAGAAAGAAGGACAGAGAGACAAAGGAGAAAAAGTCGTGGAACAATGATATCTAATGGCTCGAGTCCAAATCACAACATATACTTCAGAAAATGTGTGTTAGAAAGCAAATAGATGCCGTAGTAAAAACACCGTCAGTAAGCAAAACACGACGGACATGTTCCACGAAGCTACAAATTGTTGAGAAAAATTCTTTAACTCAGGTCCATCAGCTATTATTATGTTATATTTGATTATTTCAAAAATGAAAGATCTAGATGAAAGAGTGGAGAGAATAAGACGACACTTTTCTGACAGGTAACCAAAGAAATGAACTGAAATAAAGGTTATAAAAACACGTGACCTCATGTACCACTTTGTCTTGCATTGCGAAGCCCCTTGAAGTTCTCTTTCAATACGTGTGCCTCAATAGGAAGTAAATGAATTCGGATTCCATCTGTGAGGGCTGCTCTGACACAACTGAAGGTTTACAGTTGCGCTTGTAACGAACTAATATGTGAGTGACCTTATAGGTGTTATAAAAAGCCACAGGTCGAGTGTATTGCATCATCGCCGCTGCTTACCAGTCGTGACTCTTGGAGAGAATCGGTGAAAGATGTGTCACCGTACACACCTGGAATTGGAAAGACGTTTTGATGAGATCCAATCAAAAAGTGGATGGCTCTGCTGAGTGTGTTCTTATTAATGTGTCTCCTGTGAGAGAGAGAGAGAGAGAGAGAGAGAGAGAGAGATCAGTTGATGGGCAAGGTACATTCGCTCTTCATGAGAAACAAAGCCACACAGCTGGCTTCCCCCGTGTTCATCAGCAGGAATTAAAAGTTACACAAAAACAAAACCATTGAGTGTTACAGACGGAGCCTGGTCCTCAGCATCTTCCTAACAAACTAAACCTTCAAATGTATGATGTAGCTATAATAATAGTCATAATAATCATATCTATATCTCTTTACACGCAATCAGGGGTTGCAATAATGGGCCGGTGTTCATGCATGTATCCGTTTGTATTTCGGCTCAAGTGATGGCCATTAAAATGTGGCCCAGGATGCATCTGTTTACACTCCACTGCAAGACACCCCACGCGGCCCAGTCCACCTCCGAATGTGGTCTGAGTGATCGGCTCTCAGGACGCGTTCAGGTCTTGTCGAGTGTGTGCACTTGGTTCTGAGACTCACCACTTGGATGAATTTTAATACCAGGTGACTGAATAGTTTAGTAGTTGTCTGATCGCACATGCAAACATAAATAAGTATTATTTTTACACATCGAACTTAAAGGTCAATGGGCTCATAGTCTCTGGCACGAGGCCTCTATCATGCAGGGAAACTACGTGAATACGTCAACTCCGTTTTGACAGGACTGCAAGCTACAGCAGGCCTCATTTCCTTCCATCTTTGAATTCTGCAAATGAATAGTGAAACTGTAGTAAAAGTTCCTTGTGTCTTTAAATGTTTTATGAGGAATCCCTCTCGTCTCAGCTTCAGGTCTTTCCCTCGCTTGTTGTTGCGTTCTGAACAAATCGTATCTTAGTCCTTTGAATCTGAAGAGAGAGATATGGAAGCTGTGACCCTTCCAGGGCTTGGATTGAGCATGACGGAGGCCATCTGAGTCTGGACGAGAACCCCAGACACCGCCTCTCCTCCTGCCCCGGAACTACAAACACACATACAATTGAATAAACTGTCATCAGCGACCGAGCCAGACACCTTCCCGCTCAAGCCACTCAAGTATGCAAAGATGACAACTTATGTACTGTACATGCCGCGTCAGTGTTCCAGTCTGCCACTGTGCATCATACATGAGCTCAATGCATCAGAACGTCCTCCACTTAAATGCACGAAAGAGCTAAACAGAGAGAGAGAGACAGAGAGAGAGAGAGAGAGAGAGAGAACAGGAGGAAGGATAAGGCAGCTCAAGTGTTTCTCGTTATAGCTCAAATTATGCAAAAGCACTCAGAGTAGCATGAAAGATCAAAGATAAAGGCCATAGGGCATGCACATTAAGAGTTAGAACGAGAGCCCTTAGCTGTACACTGTTTAATTATTGAAACAAGAAACATCTTAGATATTTTAAAGAGCCTCTAATAATGTAGTTTGAAAAGAAACACTCCGGTGAAGACAAAAAAAATGGAGAGAAGATGAGAAAACCCCTTTTAATTTGCTGAGTGGTATAATATACTTTGTTCAGGATGGGGATGAGTGTGTGTGTGTGTGTGTGTGTGTGTGTGTGTGTGTGTGTTCTGAAGTAGTTGTCATTGTTTGCCCTAAAGTAAGATAGAACTTTCTACAAATTAGGCCAAAAGAGCCAAAATTTGTAACACAGATTAAAAAAAAAACCATTTTAGCCACGGAGTGTTCAATTACTTAGAATTACTCAGGATGATTAAGATTCCCAGCACAAGTCACCCTAACCGTCATCACCCCTCCACCGCTATGATGCCAATGCAGCGAATGTTTCAAGGGATAATTCACCCAAAAATGAAAGTTAAGTCACCATCTAAACACCCTCATGATGATGGAATGTCAGGTGAAAGGTTTTTTGGGGGTTTTTTATTTAGTAATCCAAGTGTCCTGAAGCCTCATGGTGCAAAGCTGTTTAGACAAACATCATCCGCCGCCATGTTTTCAGCGTCCCTGCTCCCTGTAGCCTGGAGCTCCCGGTGGTGACGCCATGTTTGCAGTGAGGCTAAAAACACGGTGTCGGTGATGTTTTTCCAAACAACTTTGTATGTCGAGGCTTCGGGATTCTCAGATTACTTCAGGAAACTTCGGGTTTTCTTATGTTTTCTGTCTGACATTGCGGTACAATCATTGTGGTAGTGTGTATTTTGGGCATGTATGAATCAGAACATTGAAATGTATGTTTTTACTAAAAATTACAACTACTGGAAAGTACTAATGTGATATTAAGCACTTCTATTTAGGGTTTTTAATTATTTTTCTGCTCTAGTTATTATGTTTCTTTGAAATAAACAAACTAATATTCAAAGTGTTTCTAATTGGAGTAGAAAACATTTCACTGTGAGCTACAAAATTATTTGGAATGCTTCCCCGAGATTAGTCCAGGGCACTGTTCTAAATATATAGAAGCATGCTGAAGTTCTATGATAGCCTCTCAGTACTTGAAGCCTCCCTTCTTGGTGTCCGGCTTTGAAAGTTTGATGAGTATTTTATGCATTTTAGCCATGAAGCAATAGCCTGTGTTAGGGGCCAAACATGTCATGTGACCAAACGCAGAGGGAGGAAAAGGGGCCAAGGGCCACATTAATCCATGTCAGTGCAGGCCAAATTATTTATCACCTTGTGAAAACAAACTATGTCCTGGACAGCCTGTCAGACGAGAGTGTGTGTGTTTGTGTGTGTGTGTGTGTTTGTGCGGTCCATAAGGGCTGCCAGCTACGCAGCAGCCCGACCCCCCCCCCCCCATCACTCTTCCTCTTATCTCTCCTTCTCGGCCCTCTCCTCATTACTCCTCAGACACAGTGACTGTACACAGAGCTGCACTTGGAGGTAGCAGGAATGAGATAGCCTTAGAGGTCCCGCGTCTTTGTTTCAGACTCGTGCGACTTTTTTTTTTTCCTCTCTAGATTTTACATTTTTTTCTATTTAAAAGCGCTCCTCTTCAGCCCAATGATCCATCCCTGCGTATCTCAGTGAAATGAGAGCGTTTATGTATGCACTTGTTCCGATGTGTGTTTATATGTGGCGAGAAAAGGAGGAGGAGGAGGGTGGGGCAGCGTGTGTGTGTGTGTGTGTGTGTGGTTGCGTCTGGACTCTGGGAAGCAGACTGATCAGCCTCTCTCACCCACAGCCCAGTTGGCCTAGGAGTTTCAATCAATAACAAGTCCCTGTAGCTGCCCCGAGCAAGCTGTTTGAAAAGTCAGAGTAGCATGAAATGGCCATTATTAAATTACTGGGACGGACACATTTAGAAGGCCATTGCATTAAGAGAGCAAGCTCACCCAATTAGTGGATCAGCACATTAATAGCCCTGGATGAGAACACCATCTGATCAGAGATTAGACGCACACACAATCTATTGACCTATTTTACTGGGGCACTGAAAGCTTCATATAGCATTTGGAAAGTACAACAGTAACTCATGTCCTCTAACCAGAAGCGATCGTCGCGGTGTATCCGCAGCCGCCGCCGCCGCCGCCTTTATGTGTGATTCATATTTGGACTCGCCAAAGCGCCATTATCTCACTACAATTGCGCTCTGAACATTTGTCTCATCCATTTGCGCGTATAAAGCTGTTTTATACACAAAGAGGGATTGTTGTGCAGATCAACGTTTTCACCCTCCGTCTGCTATTACTCCAAGTACAGTACAGAGAGAGAGAGAGAGAGGGGAAATATGAAGCGCTTTATTTTCTTGGGCTCACCGCAAAGCCAATAGCACGTGTTGAAAATGAGATTGATAAGGAACGCTCTTTTACTAAAAAAAAAAAAAAAAAGAAAAGAAAAGGAGGGGTGATCTATTGAGTTACTTGAAGCGCTGAAATCTTCTCTGAGAATATATCCAATCTCACATGGTACAGAAGAATAGAACACAGGCAGCAGAGGGTTTGTAGAGCAGGAGCGCTGGCTTTAACTCCAGGCGGATCATTTCTCATGATCTACATTTACAAACTGTGTTGAGTATTCAGGTTTTACTCACCACAATCAACGCCTTTTATACAAGCCGTCCTCAGCTTTGGCACATCATTGGGTCTTCAGAGCCTTGGGCATATTTTTAGTGCTTTTCTGAGTGATGTTTTTAATATAAATTATTCACCCTGGAGAGACACCGCTTTGGATGCTAGCCCTTGTTTTTAAAGAGCACCTTGTTTGCTCCTAATTTTACAGCTGGTCAGGCAGAAGTACAGCAGCTAACCTACAGGTCAGGCTGGCAGCTGGGAATTGCCGTCTTCACCCCCCCCACCTCCTCTCTTACACTTCAGTGCAGTTGCAATGGCTGTGAGCACACACACACACACACACACACACACACACACACGCACACGCACACACACACACACACACACGGCCTGAGTGCATGTAGACAGAGGTTACCTGAACTACTGGGATGCCAGGATCTTTTTTTTTTTTTAATTTCCACCTCCAGCTCACTCTCGCTCACTATCACACATCGCCATAAAGCCCTCCCCACCTTTACACTGTGTAGTTGTGCATTTCTTACCCAGCCTGAGGCAGGAAGTGTTCGCAACAAACCATAGTAACTGCATGTGTGTATTGATTACACACTCCGATATTCACCCACACGGACACAGCATCCAGTTTCACTTGTTAACCCTTTAACCTTTTGGAATGTAGACTACAAAGTAAATCAGAGTCACAGTTTACTGAAGTAGAAAGAGATATAATGAAGGCTTTTACACTGTTGGGTTGGCAAACAGTTGAATTTGCTTAATTGATGATTTAGAACTGTGGCTCTCAGCCGGTTTAGCCTCTGGACTCACTTGGTTTTTTTGTGTGTGTGTGTTTTTTTTAAAAAGTTTTTTCCTTCAAGAAAAGTTGCAGCCCAAATTTTGACATTTATTCAGGGAAAATAGCACAGCCTGGACCAGAGACAGAACAAAACCAGCCCCCTTTTTTTCGACAGACTCACCCGCCTTAATTCACTAAAACCCAGGTTTAATCTATTTAGCGATCTAGCAACAACACTATGCTACTACTGAAATTGCACTGCATCTTGGGAAATAAAATGTCCTCTAAAACACGAATACGTGATAATGACTTTTTCCTCAACCCCCACCCCCTAGCCCCCTCAGATGAGAACCAATGACTCAGCGTATTAATAACCTTTGCTGATGAATGCGACACATTACATATATATATATATATATATGTATATATATATATATATATATATATATATGTATATATATATATATATATATATATATATATATATATATATATATATATATACTGCATATACAGTATATACAGTATATAGTATCTCCAACACCTCATTTTATGCCACAACATTTACATTCAAAAAACTTTATCCCCACTGGATCTGAAACCACGGTATTCTACACAATTTCAACATCCCCGGTCCCCCCAGAGGCCCCCAGGTGCTCTAAATGAAAGAAACTTGCTCCTGAGTGATAGCCTCTCTGAATGCTTGCATTTCAAGTCTGCGAATTTTACTAACCCAGGCAAAAAAAAAAAAAGTATCTGCAAAGTAATGAAATATTGAGTCTGTTTCCATTTTGAACTCCCCTTTACCTCACGTACCTCCTGTGACTTGGCTGAGATATTGACGAGGTGAGATTCTTTTATTCACATATCACTTGTCTGCAGTATTTCTGGTTTTCAGCAAAGTAAATGAATGTTGTTAGACAAAAAGCTCTTTTCTCCTGTCAGCTGGCCTGAACTAACCCCGCAATTCTCTCTATCTCAGCTTCTTTGCAGTGGGAAGGCGGCGGCCGTGGTGGTGGTGGTGGTGGTGGGGGTTCTGCAGAGACGTCATTATCTGTATCTGTTGAACAATAGAATCATCTGTTTGTTTTTAGATAGAAGACTGGAAGTGACACTGTACGAAGCAAATGTGTTTTCTTACTTTTCATCTCTCTCTTTCTCTCTGCTTGGTTTTTATTATTCCAAAGGCAACTTTTATGAACTTTTGTTTTTCGAGGAAGTTCATGCCAACAGATAAAACCAGCAGCTTCATTTCTATGTACAGATTGCTGGATATAAAGAAATGAAGTTACCACGGCAGCTTGCGTCTCAAAAAGCGCTTCCTTGTCTTCCTCTGTAACTTTGAATTTCACCGGAAATGCTCAGATCTCTGCGCCACTGACATACGGCCATAAATGAAACAACTAGTTAGTAAAAAGTTTAGGTTCTTTGTTGCAATCGCATCTTTCATTTTCAACAATTTGATTAAATCGGTCCCTCTGGGATTCTGCTGAGTGTTTTTTATTTTTGTGATTGTAGTTGTACTGCAGAGTAGGGGGCAGGATGGAGCGGTGGTTGGTACTAACAAACACCAGACTTTTTAGCAGGAGACATTTGTTTTAGTCCCGTTTCACAGCTTTACCCTAACCGACGATAATTCGGAAGTTTTTTTCTGCCGAAGGTAACAACGCCTTAACTTCATTGACATGTCATAAAACTGTACCCCCCCCCCCTCACAAAGAATTTCCTTTTGTGAAGCTGCTGTCTTTGATTTTTTTCTGAACTACAATATTTAATATCACCCGGTTACCATGGCATGGGTGAATCTGGGAGTTCCTGCCTCTACCTGAGTGGATGCTAATCTGTTTGGCATTGTTTCCATGGTGCTGGTAGATACGCTGCCGCCGCTACCAAGTCATCTGGTGTGAAGAGGTCGTGGCCGTTTCAGGTGTTACCGTGTGATCAGATTGTAGTTAAACTACCTTTCTAAACAATTCAGAGAGAAGTGAGAGGCTAACAGAAACTATTGACAGAACTGCATACCTCTACAAAGGCTAGGTCCTATATGTGGTCTCCCTCTGATGCGATCCCCCTGAGATCTGATTGGCAAACATCACCTTTAGGCCACAGAGGCTCTGCTGGTATTTCTGATACCGGCGTGTTTCTCCCCTTTCTTTCCTCCCCCTCTCTGCTCATCGACAGCACACTCACAAGAACAAACAACAGATTAGATACCAGTGAAAACGCTGCCTGCTGCTGCTGCTGCTGCTGCTGGCCCACATGGAAGTGGCCCAGATCTGGTGGTGAAGGGAGGGGAGCTGTGGAAGCCTGCTGCCGGGCCGAGGGCCAAGGTTTGATCCCCAGTCGACTGGCGTCCTTCCAGCCCAGAGGAATGAGTGTTCTACTGCAGAGCAAAGCGTGGGCCTTGCCCTCCCTCCATCACTACCACCCCCCCCCCGAGGATGATAGATGCTGTGTCCGCTCCCTACAGCAGGGAGAAAGCATTAGACATCTGTATAATTGACTGAGGATGAGAGAAAAGAAGGGAAAAAAGGATGGAAGGAGTGAAAGTGAGAGAGAGAGAGAGAGAGAAAGAGAGAGCATGGGAGACAGATTGTGTGGGTGTGTGTTTGCACTTGAGTGAGACATTGGGCAAAGAGTGGATGTTTTAGTCGCTACATTTGCCCGTTACACAAAAAGGGAAGACATTCAAGAGAAAGAAAGACACGGGTGAAGGAAAGTGAGACAAAGAGGAGCAGAAAAGTGAGACAAAGAGGAGCAGAAAAGTGAAAAAAGAATAGAGGGTGACGGGGTAAGAGGGCAGAGGGAGAGGTAGCTGGCACAGATGAGGCTGGCTCTCACTCAACAGGACATCCTTTCACACACATTACACATGTCTTCTCCAATCCGCTCACAGAAAACCAGCACTGGAGCGACTCGTCAAAAACAGGCTTACACTTCTGACTGATGAAACTACCGGCATTTCACGGTGGTTGGTGCATCCTGCCCCCCCCCCCCCCCCCCCCAAAAAGAAAGAAAAAAAAAAGACAAAATAAAGACCGTGTTCCAATGTCTTTCAGCAGCAGACTTATTTCAAGGGTTTAACATTAGGGCTTAGTCTCACAATAGGGCGAAGGGACGCTGGCATATGATTGAAGGGGGATAATCATGTTGGGAAGAAAAGAACACATTTTCAAAACAGCGATAAAAAAAGATTGTTTTTCCATCCCGCTTTTCTGTGCAGTATAAACTATCTTAAATAAATGATTAAAGAGGGAAAAGACAAACCAAAAAAAAACCCAAAAAACAAGAGTGTGTTACGTTGAAGAGTAAACAGCAATAGCCCTTTTAATACATCAGACTTCAACGTTAGGAAAGTCACGCCAAACGGTCCCGTTTAAAGAACATTGTTCCTAAGCGCTGGCTGGTGGCCACACATCCAAACCACCACACAACAACGTGAAGGCTGATGTACGCAACTTTCTAGGGAAAATAACACAATTATAAGAGTACACAGACTTGTTCATTATTAATGGGGAGCTGCTTTTTCTACTGCCTGACTGAAAAGTCCTCTCAATAATTTATCACCATGGAGACACATGTCAAGTCAGTGTGCTTGGACACATCATGAATATCAAATAAATATGCAAAAAAAAAAAAAAGGGGGGGGGTATACATCATTAAGTGCATTTAAAAAAAAAAACCTTACTGAGGTTTGTTAATAATTCCTTCATTGTTCTCCACACTTCAATTAAAACCCACCGATCTGATCTCAGTACAGATGGAAACGCTATAACTCCACTTATAAACGATCAGCTTTAGGGGTACAGTGGTGGAGAGGGAGTAACGTGGCTGTTAGATTAGGCTTTAATGACCACCCTCCATCAGTTATTGAAGAGACAATCTTTCTCATTAGTTAATTGAATATCGTACAAAAATGTATTCCCCGACGCGAACTCGTTTTGGATTATTCAAAGCGTTAGATGATTATGGACTGGAGACAAGAAGCTTGATGCTCTATCGCTGTTAAACACCCGGATGAGACACGCACAGGCAAGTGAAGAGAAGTGATCGACGGTGGCGGTTGTTATCGTGCAAGCAGCGGTGACGCGGAGCGAATTGTTAACTCATTAGTTTAAAAGTGTCGCAAAGGTTTAGCAAAGCCTAGACTGAAGTTAGGATTTCATATCTGATTGATGCACTTGAATGATCACTGTTAATATTTGTCGTTTCCAGTCAAAAAAACTCTTATTTCTACTTTTATGCACCTATTAAAATACTTCAAAGGGATACTACAGTTCGCCAGTTTTACTGTAATCTTGTCAAACGGCTCCAAAGTGGCAAGAAGTATCCATATTCTGGTTTAAACTTGGGATTGTGATGATATAATGCTTGCTATGAGTATAAATACACCATTCTGAATGAAGTGTTTTTTTGGATACATTACCGTTATTTTCTTAAAAAGTAAATATATAATCGGCAGAAGTTCAGGAAACACAAAGGTAGCACCGCAGCAATGCTCTTTTAAGTACGTGACCATTTTGGGGACACCCCTGAGCAGTTTTTAAAGGGTGGCTAAGAAGACCTGAATAAAACATATCTTATAAAACATGCATGTATGGAATCACAAGTCAAATATGTTGTGTTGGCTGTCTGGACCAATAAAAAAACACCTATTTTAGATTCTGCACTGAGGTTTTGAAAGTGTTAATAAGCAGGTTTTATGCAGGTCCGACAGTAGCAAAGTGGATATCCTGTTGTCTCTGCAAGTAAAGCCCCCCCCCCCCCCCCCCCCCCCCCCCCCCACCACACACACACACAAAAGACCACCAGCATTAATTTGTTTTTGCTGCTGATTCGCTTCTTACAGTTGAGCATAAATAAGCCAGACAGTGCTGTTTCACTGTTAGGCTCTACCTCTCATTCTCTCTCCTCCCTTCATATACCAGTGACATCAGCCACTCTGTCATGTAATAAAAGTACGATTTAGATAGAGATGCTGCCCTGACTTCCATCATTCAATCAAATTTTCCGAAGGAACTAACCCTCTCCAGTTTCAAAACAAATTTATATCATTTCATATCAATCTGGGTAAAAACAACACTTGAGTAGCTCGCTTGAAAGGAGAGAATTTGAACATTGCATGCAAAGACAGTCTGTGTGGTGCGTGTATATTTGTTTATTCATTCATGATGGAATTCGTGCTTATAGATAGACATCCTGTTAGCTTTGTTGGGTTAGAGTTGAGGGTTACTATGTGTGTGTGTGTGGTGTGTGTGTGTGCGTGCGTGCGTGCGTGCGTGTGCGTGTTTATCAGGGAATTGGAGAACTGGACCTATTTTGAGCTGGGGGGGGATGTCATAGCAAGCAGGTGAGAGCCATAGTGGGTATTTTCTCAGTACAATGCTAATAGACTTCAATCCAGACAGTTCCTGGTGCCTAATGAATACGGCTGTGAAAACGTGGTTTTTGCATGCTGTGTGTGTGCATTTTGGAATGAAAGAATATACAATATTGTGTAGACAGTTGCTCTTGTAGATATTTTGCTGGTCAGTCAAGGCTTGAGATACAAAACTGACTTCATTTTGAAACGTCTCTCTGTTGTTAAGCTGCTACATGGAAATATTTTCATTTAAAATGGTTAAAAATTAACTACATGAATCAACAGAAGTTGATTCACAAGTTAAATATGTCCACAAGTAATATCCATCCATCCATCCATTTTTTTCCACTTATCCTGTTAAGGGTCGCAGGGTGGGCTGGAGCCTATCTCAGCAGCCTTCGGGCGAGAAGCGGGGCTCCCCCTGGACAGGTCACCAGTCCATCACAGGGCCAACTCATAGAGACAGACAACCATTCACACTCACAGTCACACCCACGGTCAATTTAGAGTATCAGTCATCCTCTTGATGTCTTTGGACTGTAGGAGAAAACAGGAGTACCAGAGAGAACCAACGCAGGCACAGGGAGAACATGCAGACTCCACACAGCCGGAGCTTGAACCCGTAACCTTCTTGCTGTGAGGCGACAGTGCTAATCACTGCACCACAGTGCCACCCTACAAGTAATGTACTGTCGGGAAATCTATCTAACAATGCATCCCATGTTGTAATACCATTTGGTACCACAAGAGGCAACAGTGAGAAAAGGTAGAGACCTACATGAGAAGATTAAGGAGTACTGTTGCTTGTATGGGGATGTTCCTCTCTGCTGATACTGTATATCAAAAGTTGTGCCTTTACTTCTTTCTTTTACCTTGCAAAGCAGTTGGTTCTCGGGTCATGACATCACAAGATCACGGGAGAAGCCATGTTGTCAGGCTTCAAGCTATGCACGTGTTCCCATGTGTATCCATTAAAGAAATGTTTGCCTGGTTTAAGTGTGACAACAGTGAGACTTTCATCCTGAGCAAGACTGGCGGCTCTTTAAGAGGTTAGCAAAGTAAAGCAGTGAAGGTTTTTCTCAATGGAAAAGACGTTTTAGCAACTGGCACCAACCGGCCTCAGCTTCGAAGCCAATTCGTTGAACTGATTAGTTGAAGGTGCGACAGACGGATAGAACATCCAATTACCTACCGAGTATGTTTAAAATCATCCACCTGTTTCCAAATTGTTTCTACAGACAACATCTAAGGCGATTATGAGACACATGTCAGGCTTTCACAACCCTGAAGGGAAACTTCTTCTTTTCTCCTTCTCAAAGGCTGTCAATTCTAATCAGAGTGGGAGTCGAATCTTTATCAGTTCTGCAACCTCATTTCAGCTTCAGCTAATATGGTTTTACCACTAGGTATCTTTGGTGGATACTGCTGTTAGATACAGTATGACCTGGCCTCCCCCTGGGCTAAATAGAATGTGGTCCGGACTGAAATACAGCGATATGGTACACTGTATGTGGTAATAGGATGATTTAAAGAGTCAGAAAGTGAGAGTGCTGACATTGACAGCAACAACTGCCACTTTTATTATGAATGAGGACATGAAAAAGACCTTGTCAGTGATTCCACATCAGCACTACCCCCTGGCATTCAAAACTCCACCTGATTAATGTCTGTCAGTCTTATGATGTTAGTGCGCTACATTAAGTTCATCATTAATGAAAGCAGCGGGTTTGAGCATCCGCGAAAGGCCCGTTCAGCACAAACGGGATGGGAAAAAGAGAACACAGTCACCAAATTTAGACGCACCTAACATCTCACGATGCTCAGGAACACTCCTTGCTTCCCTTGATTTTTTGTCCTTTTCCACCTCCTGATCTTTGTTCCAGCATTCACCCGCAATCAAGAGCAGATCTTCAAACACTGTGTCCTCCCAAGGGAACCCCTGTGGTGATCGTCTCCTCAGAGTTCATGCTTCAATGTGAAAGAAAAGAAGGATCCCTATCCTTAGGACTGATCCTATATGATCTGGAGCACCACGTAGAGTAGAAGAAGAATAGATTATGTTATGATATCTGTCTGTACGCACATGAAGAGGGGCGTACTCATCGATTCACCAACTTTTTCACTCCTTTTATTTCTATCTCCCTCTTCTTTCACCCCTCTCTCTCTCTCTCTCTCTCTCTCTCACACACACACACACACACACACACACACACACACACACACACACACACACACACACACACACAAACTCAAACCTATTTTCCATAACAGATGTACCATTTCATCAGATGAAGACCAAGGCCAAGCTTTGAGCTTTCAGTGCTACATGGGATCCATTTAATTTGCAGGAACATGAAGGGAAATGAGGCCAGATCTGCCAGGCTTAACTCTCTCCACCATGCAGGTTATAATGAGCAGCGGCTAATCAACCTCGTCCATTTACTCAAAGATGAGAAAAGCATCACATGCACAGCAAAATGTCTCCACAGTGCCACCAACTATTATACACACAGCAGAATTAACATGTCTATACCCAATTTTACAAATTGTGTCCAATGGCAAATATGTAAGTGGTTCCAGCAATAAGTGTATGTGTGTGTGCGCGTGTGTGCGTGTGTGTGACTAAAGAGTGTGCTAAAGCACGGTGGCCCCTGATGAAATTAACTTAGATGGATAATGCAATACCAGCTCATTTTAACACAGAGAGAATAAGCTACATCTTCTTTATGCTGTGTGATAATCTATCATCTTACAATTACTGTACATGTGTGTCCTGTTTCTAATAATATTTCAGCATGTAAATGCATTTCCAGGAAGTGAAGCAGAACAAATGCATGAAAAGCACAAATTGTTTATTCCTAGTTAATAGGTATATTTCCTATTAGACGTAGGAACATGCATCAAGGCTTTAAATGACACTGAACCAAAAAAAAAAAAAAAGGAAGAAATGTTCTCAAGATGTGCTGACTGTGTTGATCACCAGATATGGTAAAAATGCACCTTGTTGGTGAAAAAGGGGAAGAAGGGTGCAACACATTAATAAAAAAAAAGAAAAGAAAAAAGTTTTTACTCTACACAGCCCATTTGCTAGTCTTGACATGAAATAGAGTTGGAATCTCATTGGGAATTGGGGGGGTGGGGGTGGGGGGTGGGGGTTCTGTTTTTGCTGATTCCACTGTGGCAGTGAAGGTGAGATGGTGCTGCTGCAGCGGGAGTTTGGGAGAGCCAGAGGTCCAGGGCACGTCTAGCCGCCAGCCGCGCCGCTACATGCTAATGCACTGAATAACAATCTAAACCAATCTGTCATTAACGTGTGTAAACAGCGCGCCGTGCTGAATGAATAACAACTTCTACTCATAAAATGGATGAGAAAGCTAAAACAAGCCTCCAAAACGTACACAGTGATCATGAATAACAAAGCGCGCGCAGTTACGTTCCCTGGGAATTCAGACAGGCGGGCGCAGATACAGTACAAGCACGCCATGGCGAGCTCAGTTTTCTCCAGAGAATCACAGATTTTGGAATTAAAAAAAAAAAAAAAGACTCACAATTCACTGGAAACACTCTATGAAAGGTTTATGAGATACAATCCCTAAAGGGCCTTAAAAAAAAAGACAAACTCATCCTAACTACTGGAGATTTTTCTTTTTTTCAGTTTGCAATGAATGAGAAAGAAAGTAAGAAAGTGCTCTGCAGTCAACAACAGCTCTGTGTCTCTCGCTCACTATGCAGCCACCACGCTGAGTGAACAGAGATTACACACACTGGAGCTAGAAGGAGTCTGATGTATAAAAAAGTGATAAATTGATTCACAGACATGGCTGAATGAGTGAAGTGACACCACATCCCTCCAGAGCTTTTTGTGTGTTTTGTATGTGTGTGTTAAATTCCATCTCCAGCATGGCAGCTACAATACAACAGGTTTTTTTTTTTTTTTTTTTTTTTTAAAGTCTCACTAACTCCTTAGATACCATCCCCTCTGGAAGTCCATCGACACAACATGGTCAGCAGAATGTGTGTGTGTGGAGAGATAGAGAGAGAGAGAGAGAGAGTGTGAGTGTGAGTGTGTGTGTATTAGCGTGCCTGTTCAGCACACACACACAGCACAGAGCTCTGGCCCACACCTCTCCATTCACCATTGCACTGCAGTTTCATCATCCATAGCGCAGGTTTGATAGGCAGTTCCTCTTATTAGAAAACCTAAAAGGGGAGCGGGGGGGCAATGTTAAAATGAAACCCTCTTTATCAAATTGTGATGAAGTGCCTGAAGTGAACACAAGGTTAACTAAATTGCATATCCCCCTGTGCTTCCATCCGCCATCACCCCGAATTCTGAAACACAGAGATTTTTGTAAGTACAAACGAGATGAGGGGAGAGAGAGAGAGAGAGAGAGAGAGAGAGAGAGAGAGAGAGACAGAGACAGAGACAGAGAGAGGTGTTTCTTAAATCACCGTGAAGTGTGTGTTTGGATTGCTGTTTGGTTCTAGCTGGGGGGGGGGGGGGGGGGGGGTATGATGAGGCAAAGGTATTTCTGGGTCCCAAGCATCGCGCCAGAGTTGCTGCGCACTCCCGTCTACACACACACACACACACACACGCACACACACACACACACACACACACACACACACACACACACACACACACACACACACACACCTTGACAGTGACTTTGTGTGACAGCAGATATAATGTGATTTCTCCTGTCCCGAGGGTGGAAAGCTGATGATGGAGACTTCTGGGGCTCTGGTCTGCTTCCCGGCGACAGCAATGACAGACAGGAAAAAAAAAAAAAAAAAAAAAAAACGTAAGCATGATGACCAGTGGCATTTTTCACACGGCTTGGAGATTCTTCAGTCTGTGTCCCGTTTGCCCCCCGCGCTTCACTGACGGAGAAATTAGGTCTCTGTGTTCAGTTTGAAATTTCCTGGCTTTGCTTCAAAAGTTTGAGCATAATCAGCTCAGTGACAGTTCTGTCACATGATTTCATCTTCAAACCAAACCAATATATGTATGGACATATATTTATCTACAGGATTGGCTGTATTTTTTTTTTTTGAATGCGATTTTCCTTTTTACGATGTTATCATGCTTTTAAAGGGAGCGAACGATGTAGGGCGTCACTTCTACTGTAAGCGTGTCACATCAGGTGAAGCCGCGGCGTCTCGTACCTGCAGGCTATACAGGCCTCTGCTGTCTGTGCAGCTTACGGGGCGAAAGCAGTCTAACTAATTCTGTCAGGCGTGTTTCGTCTGGGGAAAAAAAGAAAAAAATATTTAAACACATAAAGAGATTCTGACTGCAGGATTCGCTGAGGACCTGAGACAGCGGTGGGATTGTGCCTTGTGCTGAAACTTTTTGTCTTTGGTTCATGTACTGATTGGTCACTGATTATGAAACATAAAAATACAGGCGGGGTTGAACCTGAAGGGTTCGTGATCCCTTAAGTCTTGCGTGAATGTATTTGGCTAACATATGTCTGCTTTCCTTTAGGTAATACCATTGTTAAATATATATCTTGTCTCCACAACAAACGATCGAATACATTTTAAACATTTGCACCATTGATCACTTTCCAAATAAATACGTAATTTAATGGGTTTTAATCAGGTTTTTTCTAAATGACTCCCAGTAGTGGACGGATCTCCAAAAACCAGCTGTAATTAACAGTTTCAGATTGCTGACAATCAGGACAAGCAAGCAAAGACCTAAATACTGAAATATAGATTGAAACGCTGGTCAAGTGAATAGCTACTGAAACGGGTTTGGGTTCGGCTTAGTCGCAGGTTTTCACATCAGTACTGCAGTTTTACACAACTCTGTTGGGGTTTATGTTTTCTCAGATCCGTCACACAGTCCAGCTAGAGAAAAAGTTTGGACAAGGCCAGACACTTTCAAAGGTGGCGGGTGATTGGATGAACCACCCGTCTGCCAATTTCAACCAATCAGATTACTGAACTGAAGCCAGAGCAAAGAAGAAGTGTTCTTTGCTCTTCTTGAGCAAAACTCAAAGTTTACACTATGAACATGTAGCGATGCACCTTCACTAGCATCGGTGGGGGGGATGGGGCATCAATTTCCTTTCGCCACTATACTGAACCAAGCAACTTTTAACTTTTCCTTTCCATTTGAGTAATAATAAATAATAGAACCTGGATTTATTTCACCCCAAAGATCCCTTGGCAGTACACGAATGCAGCTACACTTATTGTTATGAGCAACAGTCAACATTTGGACACACACTTCCCATTTTATGAAACAGCAGCTTCCGTCTCTCTTCCTTACAGCGTTTTATTCCATCTAAATAATGCAGCCGCCAGGAGGCATTGGGTGATGGTGGTGGTGGCGGCCGCGGCGGTGGGGGGGTCCATTAAAGAGAGACTGATATAGAATGCTGGGATGCATGATCAGACACTCTTATCACTTTCACAGAGCATGTTATAGTGCAGCTAGGGGAGAACTTTGTATTGTCATGTCCTCTCCTAAGTGCTTAACCCTTTGGTTGATGTGATAGCGATACGCTGAAGAGTTCAGGATCTATTATAAAACTCTACGTTAGATCTTAGATAATGTATGATGAAGAGCAGGTTATGCATTTGTGTTTAAAGGACATTTAGGGGGTGGGGGGGCTGCAACAGCTTGCTAGTGAGTTACTATGGTTTGTGAAAGAGGGTGAAAAAAAGAAAAAAAAGCTGAAGAATGTCATAATAAGACTGGAAGCCGTGAAGAAGCCAACCTTGGCAGATGATTTATTTGATGTCGACTCATTTTATTCTCCCAGCTTCTCAGAGAGGATACTGTTAATTACATATAGTCTATTGAAGAGTAAATGAGCTTGACAGTATTCCATCATGTTGTCACAGGAGAGAGAGTGTGTGTGCACGCGCGCACCCGTGTGTGTGTGTTTACGTGCTCACAGGTGGAGTCTGTTATGCTCTTTCTCCTCTCCACTAATCTGCCTGTCAGTAATGAAGTCGGAGGCTTAAAGTGTGGGAGAGAGAGCAGGCGTCATCCATTAGGTCTCATCCATTTCCATTAATGTTCGCGGATTACTTATTATTCCCTGATTAATAAACACTCGGTGAGCGCGTCCTCATAGCAGCCTCAATAAGGACAGCTTCATTAATGATTAGTATTAAAGCTATTAATATCCCAGTTACCGGCATTCGCAGCCAGCGCTAGCTCGACCTACATTATCATTGTGAGAGGGTCTGTGTGCGTGAGTGTGTGTGTGAGCAAAAGGAAGAATAAATATAGGTGCATTAGTCAATGACAATACTTTCAAGGTAATAATTTCATAAACAATTCACATTAGCTTGGTATTTGGACATCCTTGAGAGGAAAAAACAAGTAATCCAATTAGTATACTGAGTGAGTAAGCATTGATTTTAGGAAAACATTACCCAATCAATTTCGGAGGGGTAATGAAATTCCTTTAGTTTGTGTCTCCAAAACAATATAAAAGCATGTGTGTTTAAATGCGTGTACATGCACGCATGTGTTTGTTCAACTAAGAGAAAATAATGTCATGTTAGGCATTCCTCTCAGGCCACACCCTAATGGGGTGCAGAGATCTCCCATTAAATGTAACACACACAGATGTAAACACAATTATCATATTTATTTAGTGGAAAATAATTTTTCTAAAGAGGCTTTTTTGTTGTTGTTGTTGTTTTGGCAAAACATAACATCCTGAATGACAGTCCATAAAACAGCGGCGAGCACAAATTGTCACACTTGTCCTCAACACCTCAGCACTTAAATATTCATGCTACACAGGACTTGAACCCCTGCCACTGCAACTCTAAGTTGGATTAAATATTGGACGCAATTAGATTGGAGTGGAGTGGTATAAATAGCCTTGGGATGTTTGCATGAATAACACCATGCCGGAAACTATTGTAATGCATTGTGTTGCAGTGTTCACATTTTGCCTGTGCAAATCTCCCTGGTCTCATGACACTAATCCCTAGCAAAGTAAATTCTATGTTGTCTCATTTTACACCATGCCTGAGGTTGTTTTCTTTTCAATAATCTCACAGGCGAGTATAACTTGATTAGACAAAATAAATAAATAAAAAAAAATTTAACAACAAAAAAAAAAAAAACACAGGGGAAACTATTGATTGTATGCAAATAGAATTATGAAAAAGAGTAATTGTCTCGGCCGTCTGTTCCTGCGTTTTGTTTTTTTTCTTCCTTTTAGTCATTTAAATCAGCAGCTCTCGCACAAACTCCAGTCCAATTATATAGATAAAATGGCTAATCATGCCACAAAAAAAAAAATCTTTTTAATTTGATATCTACGGGTAGGTCAATAAGCAAAATCATTTACAGTGCCAAAATTTTTCAGCACAATTTCAGATAAGAGAGATGGGAAGGAAGGGGGCGATAAGACGGATGGAGCACATAAATAGTTCTGTGTAAGACATTAGCGTTTGGGTCATAAGGAAGCCAGATAACGCCGGAGACATTTCATTAACGGAAAAGACACATTCGATTAAAAGTCTTTTCTATTTACACCACTTATCATAAGTCACGGCCGTGATGAGTCCAGATGTTGTAGAAGCTCTTTGTGGACGACAACTATTGTGAATTATACATTTGAAAACCTCTTGTAGGGGCACAACTGTGTGTAATTCAGGATTAAATATAGGTGCATTTATCATAATGTGATACTCTCTACACTCTTTTAAAAGGAGTGTGGTTAAATAATTACTGATATTATTTCTATGGTTTAGCAAGTGAGCAAAGAGTTCAGTAGGAATTATTACTCGTAGCCCCATGGCTAAACTTGGAAGCATAAAGCAGAAATGTCAGTTTTTACTTGCATTTTTCATTTTATTTCAGCACATATAAACTGCTACGCTCTGTGCGCAAAACACATAGTTTTAAAGGGAGAATTCCTGAGAGGATAATGTTAGCTCAAACAAGCAGGCTAGCCAAAATAAATCGACTGGCCAGGCTAAGAAAATTAGCATTCTGTCTTTCATACAATAGGGGAGGATAATTCGCTACCCCCTATTGATTTGGAGGGTGAAATTTGAAGTGTAAAGGGAACTGATGAGGGGCTTTTAAACAGATTTCATTCATTTTATCGTGTAACCACTTGGATTAAGTCAAAAAACTGCCACCTGCTTATCAGTAACATTGAGGTGGTACTGGCCATGAGGCGCCATTAGCTTCAAGCTAAATACATTAAATATACAAAGTTAATACATGCAGAAATACACTTTTTGGGTAAAGTATTACTTTAAGTGAGGTAGCTAAACAATAACTTTGCTCACCTATAATTGACTAATGGAGAAACACTTGTTCAGTGTTCAGGCTGAAGTGTCTTTGCACGGCTGTAATGTCACAGTCGTTCCAGTATGTAGGACAGAGGCCTGTTGTGAACCTTGCCCAGACACACGCGAATGTAACGGATACTCACTGTTCCCTGTCTGAATGGGGAAATTAGTTTCCATAAACCAAGCACAGCACAGCATGAATGTATCCGAAGGACGAATCTGGCGAGCTTCAACTAAACTTCATGTACAAAAACTTAAATTAAACCAGTATGATGAAAACTGCTCCATCTTTATCGACACTGGTGTCCTCACATACGACAATTACAAAGACCCCACAAGCCTGTTTTAGCTAGAAATGTGTCCTTCATTTGTTCGATCATCATTTTATTGCACAATAAATACCGGAAAAAGAAAGAAAAGAAAGTCAACCTAAAATTCTTGAACACATTACACGTGAGAAAAGCTCAGGTTTTATGCGCAACATTACAGCAACTAATCTTTTGATGACACCATTATGATAATTATTATCATGTGCAGTAAACAAAAGCCTCTTTATAGTCATTGTATATTGTTTGTTTTAAAACAGAATGAAAGGTGTCATTTTGAAATACAAGCTGCATAATCCAGTCTACCATGCACAACAACCATTAAAGAGCTCAGTTCCAGTGACAGGTTTAGCACCAAATTCACCTCCGCTTATGGTACTTTATGGCTAATGAGTAATAACAACAACAACAACAAAAAACTCAAAAAAAACCAATGCAGAATACTAGCAAACTGCTGCAATAAAATATCTTCAGTATAAAAGTCCCAAAAAAGTAGCACGGGCTTAATTAACAAGCCACTAAGAGAATCATCACAGGCTTCAATCAAATATCTCCAAGAGCATTTAGACTGCGATGTAATCGGCGCGTAATGATGCTGATCGATCAGGGATGTCTATCTGAAGGGCGAACGTGTTTTTACTCGGCTTTGCTTAATGAGTGTTTTTGTCCAATCACAGGCTGTGATTAAAGGCGACTGAAATGGTTGCTGAAGCATCCGCAACCGTGAGCCGCGTCAAGTCAGGGACCTGCAGCGACCCCAGAGTATCACAGGGAGTACGTCTTCTACAGGGTTAAACACGTTGTCATTTTGTCAACAGCCAACGTGAGATAAGATCAGGTAAAAGATAAGATAAGATGCAACTGTGTTGCCTGAGAGGAGCTGAGCAAAGAAGCAAAGGAGCCAAACTTTGTCTTACTTATATTCATGTCGTTATTTTAACTGTACTTTTGTCTCGTGGGGAAGGGATGGCGGTTACTGGTTGGTAACTATGATAGGATGTGCTACACAAATATTGTATATATGCATTGAATGTTGGCAAGTTAATAAAAAAATTAAAACATTTTATTAAAAAAAACACCTCAAACTAACCGTTTCATTTCCTCATTCATTCATAACCTGAACTGAATTAGTTTGTCGGTCAGTAACTAAAGCCGAAACTTTTATGCTGGCCTGTCATTTCCTTCAGTATCCCTCTCAATCTCAGCTCAGAATATAATCTCTGTAAATGTTAAGATGCCATTTTAACACAAAACCATAACTCTAACGTAAAACCGAACTAATCTCCATCGTAAAATGACTCATTTTTCAACAGTACTGGGAAATATTGAACTGCTGATGTCAGGCCACCTTTTGTGCTGTTCTAAGGAAATATCCTACAAAAGAAACGCAATAAATCTATAAACATAAACCTTTTCCCTACATTCGTCATAAAAATCTCATGAATCCTATCAAAGAAACATAATCAATACCGGTGATGTTATATGACAACAACAACAACAACAATAACACCAAAACAACACAGTTGAATATATGTATGATTGAGGAACATTTTATCTTCTAGTGGGATGAATATACAGTCCATGACCTGGAATGAATTTGCTCTCAATCAGCCAATCAATTGGTAATGCTGGGGGGTGACAGCAGCTGAAATAATCCCTCGGGTGCCTTGAGGGAAATCGGAATTATATTGCATCCCCACTCAGAAATGACTGTTTCTGCATGGAGCCAGAGGAGACTAATCAAACAACATTACTGTAGACGATCAATAGACTGACAAACTGATGTATTGCTCCACATTTTGAAAAAAAAGAGAAAAAAAAAGGAAAAGATTCGTCCACAAACTTTGAAATAAAGTCATCAGATAATACGCAGCGTGGAGTACAAACGCTCCACATCTGTGCTCAATATTGCATCTGAACACCTTGTTATTGCGTTGCAGATATGGAATCGGTTCAACAAAGGTTCTTCGGCGTCGATTCATCTGTGATTACAGAAAGAATCCATGACCGAAGTCGTGGATAAGCAAATAAATAAATAAATAAATAAAACACGAGTGTGATCTTTAAAAACAGACGTTTTATTGAAGATAAAATTGTGCAGTGACGTCGTATCTGTATTGAAATGAAGTCAGTTGATATCTGCTGTGGGGTGTGTGTGTGTGTGTGTGTGTGTGTGTGTGTGTGTGTGTAGAGTCAGGAGGGGTGGTGGTGGGTATATAACCTGTCTATGTAGTCTAGTGGCCACTATCAGTTGAGAGGAGCTGCATACATTTCTTTCACAAATAATCTAATCTTTTTAATTTGAGAGATAAGGCAGAATTGACTGTAATTATGTGCAGCTGGGTCTGTGAGGAATTCATAAAAATGAGGCTAAGCCCATCTGCTGACTGGGGGAGGCAGTGACATGGGAGGGAGGTAGAGAGGGAGGGGGAGAGAGAGAGAGAGAGAGAGAAAGAGAGAGAGAGAGAGAATGAAAGGCAGAGACTCTAAAATCATTAAATCGGCCACTATCTCCCCTCTTCTGTCACTCAGGGAGAAAAAAGAGGCACTAATGAAATATTAATGCCTTATTTTGAGATTTACATTAATCTTTCCACTCTGTTTCTGTCTGTTTCTCTCACTTTCTCCCTCTCTCTCTCTCTCTCTCTCTCTCTTCCGTGTCTCCGTGTGTGTGTGAAATTTGAAAGCTGTGCTCAGAATGATATTTGAATATATATTTCTAACGAGATCCCCACACTAAAGTCTCATTCTTCTACCTCTTTGGCAGTCCAAAGGTGTATATATTGTACATTAAATGTGTCCAACAGAATTTCTTTTTGTTTTTTGTTCTCCACCAGCTTAAAGGCCTTCTGTAAATCTCTGCACAGTAAATCACTTGCTCCGTGTTCTCTCAGTAGGAAGACATTTAGAAGCTATTTTTAATACTTGGCTTTCACTTGTATTAATTTGATGAAAATCATTCTATAATCTGCCAAACCAGGAGATTTGCTGCACTGAAATCATTTCACTGTCAGGTGCTTTCTGTTGCTACAAGTACACCGCCCACCATTGGACTTGAACCCTCGACTACTGGCATGTGAGAGGGATCGCCTTCACAAGGTGGGTACTGGTTCCTACCGCCAGTGCATCTCTTGAGGTCTCTGAGAGCGAGATTACCTGTAGCCACCGTCGCAGAGGTGGGACGAGGTCTCGGTTGGTACGAACAAACACCGGACTACAGTCCAGATCCAGTCTTGTTTTTTAACGCTACATTTCACAACATGCACTAAAATGTTTTCCAAACCTTCCCAATCTGAACAGAGTGGTTTTTGTACTCATGGAAACTCGGAAGAGATGGAGTCCTGTTTGAGTTAAACTATTAAAACCACACCATAATATTTTCTTAACCTGTTTTTTTTTTCTTTTTTTGCGCCTAAAACAAACCAGACGTCAAGTTTACTGACATATCCTCTTAAAATGTTATTTTTCCACACAGTGAATGTGATTTGAAGAAGCTGATCTTGCGTGTACTGCATATAAGGGTGATACCATGTGAGCGTGGCACTCTAGTGGTGTTTGGGAGGAACTCGTTCTGTTCTAACGCAGCATTAATCCTTCTCAGGATACTCAACAAGTTAGCTTCGTGCTAGGTAGTCACTTACAGGGGAAGTCGACTGTTTACCAGGTTCTAAGTCAAGGCTACCTTTGTGAAAATGGCCTCAGGCGTGTGTTATACAACAGCACCGGTTGCATACTGGCTATAAAACCATGTCACGGAACATGTCCGCTCAAGGTAGACCCCAGAAAGTACTGTAAACAATATTAGGCTTTCAGTTTGGGATTACACCGCACATTCGAATGACATGGTGTGAGCAAGAAAGAGAGAAAGTGACTGTGGCTACAGTCGCAGTGTAGTACTGCTGGGACTAGAACCTCGTAGTAGCCTGTGGCCCGTTCAAAGTAGGGAAAGAGAGCCGATGAAATAAAGCTTTGGATGTGGATGCTCCCCGTCGCTGGGGAGGAAGCAGGAGAGCGTCAGGTAAACCAGCTGCCCTTTTCCCAATGTCTGCCCCCACCGAGGCTTGAAGTGAAAGCAAACCTGACACCTCTGACGCACTGACACGCGCGCGCGCGCACGCACACACACACACACACAAATGGGACTTCAAGTATCAGAGAGATGGAATGACCTAAGTTGTGCTTACACATACATGCACACACACTAAATATCCAACCTGATGTCAGCTCCTGCAAAAACTGCTATGTATGCTTTTGACTTGAGAATTGGTTCAGAAACTGGAACGTATGAGGGCCCCTTGATACCGATCAAAACTGTTTTACCTTGACGACTTTGGTATGAACCTTCCACATACATACACAAGCCCGACTATATAAGAAATAGTGGAAACACTCAAACAGTTGCAATTTTTTTTTTTTTTTACCACTGCGCTGTGAAACAACGCAAGTGCAGATAAGTATGGGTGGTATGGAACATTGATTCTGGAAGTGAGCATTTCTCTGCAGCATGCTGCCAACTGCTATCCCATTAGTGCTTCATCATTCCCCGAGCGAGGCTTTCCTGTCAGAGCTCAGAATTCACATGCTGTCCTACACAATGCAGTCCCCCCCTCCCCCCCCCAAATGTTCCCATTGCACCTACATACATTTGGTTACATGGACATGCATGTGAGAATGTGGCTCACCCAGCGTACCGCTATGGCACTCGTGCACACTGCCGTGCTATACTGTCTGAGGCTGTCTGTGCCTGCAGGGTATGTGTAGGAGTTCAAGTGTACGTGTGTTTGAGTGGCGCGATGGAGGTGATGGTTGCAGGGGCAGGGTGTGTAGGTGTGTAGTGTGTGTATGCAGTCAGGGAAAAAAAAAAAAGAAGAAGAGGAAAAAATAGGTGATACTAGCGGTGTCAATCATCATGATAGACACTCTTGATCTTCCATAGAGAGCGAAGACAACAAAGAGCTGAGTTAATAGGCAGACATGGCTCAGAGGACACTAAAGACCGCCCTCTAACCCCGACATACAGAGGTAGACACGCACACTTTATTAGGACGAGATGATTGGCTCATTTTACTCATTTATATCACCCCTCACTGAAAGAGCTCTTGTGCAAACCTATAACCGGGAAAGTGAATAGAAAGTCAGACACTTGGAGAATGCGCTCACTCCTGTACAATATAATGGATCGCAATACAGCGAGCTTCTACTCTTTGTTTGTTGACACGGTCAAAATCCTCCGTTATGCTTATTAATGAGGTCATGGGATTGAAAAGTGTTTACAACATTCTTCCACTCCGGCATATATAAAATGAATAATGAATGAACACTATTTTCTTTTTAAAGTCTGACTTTACGGCAGAGCTGTTGTTGTGTTGCATTAGATGGTACGATTGGGCCTAATGAAGTGACGGGTAGGAGAGCGCAAATACATTTTGAGCAACTCATGAATGTGGTACTTAAAACAGAGGATGTATACACTCAGAGACTACACAGACCTCAACCAAACTTGATGTATAAAATAGAAGTTTGGGGATTTTATTATTATTATTTTTTTTGCTGTTAAATGGATCTCAAAAAATGTAAAGCTTCTATCTCGGCCTAAGCTACACCCCTCCGGCAAGTCTGGTTGAAATCAAACTCAAAGAAATTCTACTACCTACGATTAAGAGATATGCTGCATGCAGGAAAATAATCAGGCAAAGACATAAAACAAGAGGAAGCGTCAGTAAAACAAAGACAAATAAAATGGAGGGCACGCACATGCAAAATCTGTTGTGCAGTGAACTGTGAAGGTCATATTTATCAGTTCCAGTGTCCAATTTTTCTACGAAACAACTAAAAAAAAAAGAAAAAAAGATTTGAAATCATCAAGACAACGAGAACTAAAGGGACACACTGCATTGAAGCAAATAAAAAGTGAGTGGAAATAGAGTTCAAATGCATCCAAATCAAATACCTGAATAATGATAACCCGGAGTTCAGAGACATCATCAAGCGCAAATGAGTGAAGGAGTAAAACACATTTGAAGGAACCAAAGTGTCACTTATGCTGTATGATATTATCTCTGATTTCATCAACAAGCCTGATGACACAGAGCAGAAAATCCTCCCGGAACTCTCCTGCAGCTCATTCCCCGGCAGATTTTTCAGGAACCGTCAAGTGCGAGTCTAGAAGGCACCTTGAGTAATTTTATTTCTGTTCTTTAGGAATCAGAGCACAATTGATCCAGAGGCTATTCTTGAAAATATGTTTGAGTGATGCTGCTAGTCTCTGTGTCTCTCTGCCTCTCTCTCTCATTACCCAGTCTGAGCTACCGACTTCCATAATCCTGGAAGGTTTTAGCGCCACTGTGTTGTGATTGGTTAGACATTACATCAGGGTGATGTAATACTCCTAGGACTGGCTAGTGCGTTGTGCATGGAGCGGGAGGTGGTGAGCAGGAGGGGGAGAGGAAGGGGTGGGTGGGCTGAGTACTGAGCGCGGAGAGATGGGGTGGGGTGAGGTGTGTGTGTGCGTGTGTGTGTGGGTGTGTGTGTGTGTGTGGGGGGGGTTATTGAGCAGAAGAACTCTCTCGCCTGCAGCCAGTGAGTGTGCATGTGCAGCCGCCACAGAAAGCCTCTAATCCCAAAGCACACAGCGGTGCTTTGGAGAAAGAGGGAAATAATCAAGACTGTTTCCATAGGCCCCCATCTAAAGGCTGGAGATAAGCTTTGCTGTGCATGCTGTGTACTGGTAGCAGCTGTGTGTATTGGGGATACATACACAAAGCTGAAATGGGATTTTTGGGGGCTGAAATTCAATCATTAATTGCAAATAGACAGAGGAGAGGAAGATGATTGTTTGGCAGGGACAGAAAATGCCAAGGCATTTGGTGTTTGTGCATAATGACTCGTAGCCAATTTCTCACTTCAGTGCAAGGTGCTTTTTCATGGATCCAAAGGTGTTATGCCATATCTCTGTCTTGAGATGAGGCTTTATTTTTTTTTCCGCACAGCAATGCCCAGAGCACAAGCAATGTGTTTTCACCTGATTGCTTTCATACTGTGGTAGACAATGCTTTGCAAAGGTAAAAAAACAAAACAAAAACAACAACAACAAAAAAAACAAATAAAAATAAAAGAAAGTGATGTTGGCAAAATGAATGAAGAGTTTAAAAATGTGATGGCTAAATTGAAACATATTGTCATGGATAGCACAAAAGAAAGTTTAATCAAAGCAAAAGAGGATGGTAATGCAATACTAAAATAAAACATTAGTGATACATTGGACTCCTGAAGCAACGTTACGAAAACGCAACACTTAAAGGCGTTATAAAATACAACATTGTATATGGTCATAATATTTCGAATCAAATATCGACACATTAGCTTCCTAAACTGGTGTTCAAACCGATGCAATGAACACTGTGGCTATCATTTATCCCGAAGCCTCAATAGCTGTCTCCGAAAGCCACGTTCACAAGTTTATTTAGCGGAGAAAATGCTCCCTAATTCTATAATTCATAGTTAATAAAATTATTGTGCTGAGGCAACTACAGACTCATACACCAAAATATAGTCTTCATTAGGAATACTGGGTACCTTTGAGCTTGAAAATTAGTACTTTAAATGCTGTGAAATAGGATCATAACAGGAGAAATAGGCTTGTGGAAACCTGCTGAATATTCAAGGCTGGTTTGAGAAATTAAATAATGGAATGAGACACGACAGAATGTAAAATATGCAGGTAAAATTACGAGAGGGTAAGATAAACCTTTGCAGTAATCAGGTTAAGGTCGTGAGATAAAAACCACTTCATCTCATCTTAAATGATAAATAATTATGAGTTTCAAACATGTAGTTTGTGTCAGGTTGAGGGTTCTCCTGATCCCAGTTCTGAGTATTCATGAGGGGTGAGTATTGGCAAGGACCTCACGATACGATACGATACAATACGATACGATACGTACCACGATATCAGCACAGCGTAGTGACACCCATGGGAGCACTTACGGATTTGCAACCCGTCTAAAACATTAATTATTAAAAATACTCTATTTTAAGAGCTGGAAAATTGATACTGTATGAGGATATAAACAGTATTGTGATATATTGTCATATTGGTACCCCCACCCCCACCCCCCTGCGTTCCTTAACTCAAATCTTACTTCCCGTGAAGTCATCATGCAAAAGTCTCTCTTCTGTCAGCCACACAAGCCTCGGAGTTGCTAGGGAGGCAACGCGAGATGGATTGTGAAAGGAAAAGGTGAAAAAAAAGAGAAAATTACCTGAATGACAACTTGTCAGAACAGAAGACTGCCATTTCTTACTTAGCCCCGGGTGAAGAATGAAACTAGGTAATGGCTATAGGGATATCACACAGGCAGATACACATGTTAGGATACACACAACCTGCCACTGACACACAGATACACATGTTAGGATACACACAGCCTGCCACTGGCACACAGATACACCTCGCTGGTCTAATTCAATCAATTCTGGTTGAGCTAACAACAAGAACATGGTTAAAAACACCTGCTTTCTCTAAATTTTATTCTTAAAATGTCCCGTCACATGTACGGTAAGATGTTTGCTCTAAGTGGTTGTTTGCATGCTTCAAGGTAGCAGCGTGAGTTTGTGTGTGTGTGTGTGTGTGTGTGTGTGTGTGTGTGTGTGTGTGTGTGTGTGTGAGTGTGCGTGCGTGCGTGCGTGTATATATCAGATGACGAAGAGCAGTTTTGCTGGAAATGTCACCATGCTGCAGTAAATCAACTTAAACACTGGAGCCCTCCAGTTGTACAGGCTGCTTTTATTTGCTTTTTTTTAAACATATTTTGCTTCCTTTTGGCACAGTATCTGCCCCCCCCCTTCCTTTTTTTGGTTCTGATGTCTTGTCTTTCCATATGCAAGACAAATTTAAAGTTACATTCTCTCCTATTCACGTCCCATTGATCTCCTTTTTTAAGTGAGATTTAAACATGGATCTTTGAGAACTACTGGAAGGTAACCTGTCTCTTCACTCCTCTGTGCTTTTCTCCCACGTTGTAATGCATCTCCCTCTGCACTGAGGTCTTAGCGTTTATGCCCTGCCTGCATCGTCTATGCTGTTATATGACTGTCTGGCGCGCATTGCGCTCCTATCGCTGTGACAGAGGTCAGCGAGTGCTTCGAGCCAGGCTGATGTCATGCTGCTGCAACCCTGCAGACACACCAGCAGCAGACAGGCAGACGGACAGGCCGGCAGACAAACCAACGAGCAGACTGGGTGTATTTATAGCTTCTCTCTCTCTCTCATCCCTGTGCGCCTCGCAGCAAGCTGCAGCTACACTCTACAAGTCAGCATTCTACAAGTATGAGTGTTTTTGTGCTATTGGGGATTTTTGAGATCATATCTGGTAAATAATTCTGTCTTTCTAGAAAGCTGTTTGAATTTGCATCTCTCGTGGTTAATGACCACATTGTGCTGCACAACAACTAATAACACAGTGAGGATGTGCGCTCAGGACAATGCTTTACACCATTACTTAACTAATAAACTGTAGGAGGCAACTGCCATTAGCAGTGTCGCTGATGCTGATATTCACCTCCCACTGGCGGCTCCCGTAAGCTAATCTGCCGTATACTGTATGCAAATATGAAACTGTTACTGTCAGGACACAGTCTAATTCCACATTATTCTCCTGGTAGTGGGCCAATCAGGTTGACTTTGAAATGGATTGTGGGTGATTAGCCGGGAATGCTGGGAGAATGCCGAGGTCTCTCTAGTGAACCCTGCAGCTGGTGCCGGAGTCAGCAGAGCAACGATCCAGGTAATTAATTCTTTGACAAGCATCAGTGATTTGGAAAATCAGTAAGAATGGCAGACGCTGATCAAAAGGGAAACACGTGGAGAGATGTTTAAACAGTGGGCGTTCGAGGCATCAGACAAGCAAGGGCCCCAGTCACAGGGCCCGAAGCCCAAACACCAAACAATGCACTGAGCTGACTATCAAACAACAGCAGGCTGCAGGGTACCTATTGTGTTTTGGATAGACACTAATGAAGGGAGTTAGGCACAGAGTAATTCCAATACTCATCCTGTTAATACAAGTTACATTGCACGCACTGATACAAATATTCATACACACCGGCAAATGCTTTTAAGTATCCACTTACACATCGGCATGCATTCAGAAATATGCATAGTATAAACATACAACGAGTACAGTGCGCTCACCGTCTACAGTAAACAACTCATGTGGTTCGGTCGGACTCCATACAAAAAACTACAAATAAACCTTGTGTATATTCCAGTCACAAATCCAAGCAGGCAGTTCAAACATTATGAATGCACACCCCAGGAACATAACAACACTATATATATATATGTATATACTGTATATATATATATATGTACACACATGTAAAGATCAATTCATTTTCAGTATTTATTATACATATTGCACTAAGCCTATATCTGTTGAATGAAATGCAAACAATAGCATAGTATTCATGGTATCACATAGATGTACGCGCACACACACAAACACATGAGCAGAAGTCTTCATAAATACACAAGAGGTTGAGTTGACATTACTGCCATAGCCTTGATTAAATCATGTGTATATGCTTTATTTGATTGTATGGATGGAGAGAGAAAAAACACACAAGCAGAAAAACCATAATGAAACATCATCGGCGCGGCTATTACACACACACGCTGTCCAGAATACAAATTCCCCATGCAGGTATTTGTTTTCATCCATCAGTATTCATTATGCAAGGAAATGTATCATAGGAGTGTAGCTATTGATCCTGTATTAAATCTCATTGTTATATTCCTATTCAGCAGTGAGCCAGGTGAGGGGGGGGGGGGGTGACCAAATGTCATGGTGACAACATGTAGCATTGTCAAAGGCAGCTTTATCGATCAAGATAGATAGAGAAAGTGAGGTAGGTGTGTGTGTGGGGGGGGGGGGGGGATTTCAGCAGGACCCCAACCATGCGACATTTTAAAAAAGCTGTCCTTTCTATTTAGTCAGCCTTTATTTTTGCACACAGAGAGCGTAGATGCCTTGACTGAGGCAATTTCAGCTGCAGCCTTCGCGCCCGGCAGACATGGCAAGACGACTCACACGTAGCTCAGCGAGGAGGGGGTCTTGTTCGCTTTATCTATCAGTGGTAATATCACAACTGGCGTGCTGTGTTTCTGAGAGGGTGAGCTCAGGATTGCGCCGATGTCTTGCTTCGACATTTTAAAGGCCTTGCTGTCATACCTTTTCACTGGTTATGCTAGAGCCCAATTAGCTTGCCAACCATGTACAGCAATTCTTCAGACAACCTAGATGATTCAGGAACCCCCCCCCATAGGGATTTCCCATCTTGTCTTTTCTTGCTCTGATCCCAATGAAAGTCTAACCCAACTAAAGCTCACAGGCAAGTGGGCGCCGATGAATAAAACGATGTTGTCGTATCAAAGTTGAACTGCCACCAAACATGTCAGATAGGAGCAACTAACACAGCAAGGGCGAGCCAGCGGTGCAGCGTTGACCGGCAAGAAAGCCGGCAGCGAGACGATAATTCAGGTCAAGGGTGTGGAAGTTTGCTGGCAGAGCTTCACATTTCTCCCTCTCGCTCTCTCTCTCTCCCTCTCTCTCTCTCTCTCACTCACTCACCATCCCTGTCTGACTCACTCAGGTAATTAGCACAACCTGTATTTTCCCTCTGTATTGCTTGAAGCGTCTTGTGTTAAAGCGGTCCAGATCAAAATGGCATGTCATACCACATTATCTTCAACACCACTCCTCGGAAACAGCATGGCTCCCCCCAGTCAGCCCTGCTCTACCTCTGCTTCGCTGGATGTTTATCTGTTGCTAGGACTGGGAAATCTCTACGCTCATTGTTTTTCACCAGGGGGAACCGAAGAGTGGATTGAGTAGATCTTTTGATCCATAGAATTCCCTTACTTTGTTTGGTAACTGCAGGAAGAGAACTTGGGCAGACTCTCTGCAACGGTCCAGCATGACATTATCGATCAGAGCTCAGCTGGGGGGGTCGCTGCCCTTCAGTGGACTATGGTTCTATGTTTTTAAAAGGGATGTATGAGATTTGGTCAACAATAATTTTGATCAACAGCACCCCAAACAATACAACCTCATCCAGTCAGTCAAACTGAGACACGAATGCATCAGACACACTGCTACAAGACACTTTCTCGTGTTGGCCACTTCTTTAATGCCCATCAAAGTTGAACCATTCAAGAGTCCTTCAAAGAAAAGGTGCTTTATACCTTCTCTCGATCTTGTACCGAAAATTGGGATGCGCCGATTGCCTGATCAGGGACCAGAGTTTTTTGTGTACCCGGCCTGACCAAAGACCGGCCAGCCAGCGTCACGTTTTTGATTCCTAACCGGTCACCTGCCAGGGTGCGCTGCTTCTCCGGGAAGCGTGGTGAGTCTATTTGTGACTGACGGTGCATCAATCCACGCAGAACTGCTTGAGTCAAACAGGAAATCCGCGCATGAGTGACATAAAATAGCTGGTAAATTTTCAAAATAAAACGCCATGTGCAAGCTCCCAAATGCAAAAACCTTAAAAGGAAACAATATAATATGTACTTTATGTGCACGTGATAGAAACACATGAACCAAGAGACAACGACCAAATCAGCAGAATCTGAGTAAGTTACAGGAGGGAAACTTAAAAAGTAATATTTTCTGTAATTATGAAAATGTAAGTTCCCACTGAAAAGTTTAGCTTTATGTTCTTGCAAACTGTCAAGTGTAGTTTTTAGACGGATGTGTGGAATCTTCAGAAACTGGTATCGGCAGGTCCCACAAAAAAAAAAAAAAAAAAAACAATGATCAGAAAAATCTAAGAAAAAATGCACCCGTGGCATCTCCAACCACAGTAATTATCATGGGAAAGTTCTGGTTTCACTTTTATTCTTATTTATTACATTGCGCCAGATAAACCCTAACTGATCGTTGAAGCTGTTTTCCTTTCATGATGCAACACTACAGCCTGACGTTCTTACTAAAACCTCTTCTCATTTTTCTACATATTCAAACCAGCCCTGCAATGGTTACTCGCTTCTTCTTTGAGAGATGTGATCATTTATTTTGATGGTCATTTTGGGGGTCGTAATATGCCGTTGAACTGTAGTGAGTGTGGAAGGTGTTTCTCTCTCTGTCTCGCTTTTTTTTTTTTTTTACAATAATTCATAGAAATGAATTTCTTCCAGTATAACCAAGTACACATCAACAGCATAACAAATTACAGCTCCCAAAGTGACCATTAAAATAAATCAACAGCATAGCACTGCTTAACAGGTTTTCTTTTACTGTTTTACTCACATTTTATGCGAATACATGCGATTCAAGGAGGTTTTTTTCTCATAGTTCAGGTTTCTATTCCTTTTTTTTTTTAATGCACAAAACTGCAGTGATTGCAGATCAGGATTTGTGCTCTGCCAAAGTAGGTTTGACCCTCAGCCAGTGTGCCTGAAAGAAGTTGCTGATGCTTTTCTGCGGTGCAGCTAGCATGACCCTTCTGCGACGCAGCCTGTGTTGACGCTGTTTAATTTGTATGGGAATCATTTCTTTCAACGGTATCTTGTCTTAGTAAAAAATGGGATGAGGGGGGAGAAAGATCGGCGTAAAGTTTGTCAGTTAACGTCTAGGGGTTGTACAATAAATGGTGCGGCAGAAACTTTGAGTGAAAACCTTGCACAGCAATAAAGTGATATACACATGAATAATGCAGGAGCATTTAGTTCAGTGCTTAGGCAGTGGGGGAATCAGATGTCCCTGGAGCCCTGAAGGATTCCAGTCTACTGAGCCAGCGTCTCTGGTCTAGAATAGACCAAGACAGACCCAAAGGAGAATCCCAGTGCGCTACGCTGTCCTGCCAAGAAAGAGACACACACATACACAACGGACAGACACATAGTTGCTCCAAAACATGCATCGAAGATCATGTATGTGCATGAGCAGACACGATGTGTCACATAAATGCATAGATTTTCCAAATGCATGCAAAAGGAGCACTTGCTCTTCGCTACCTCGTGTGTCTTTGACTCAGTAAAGGTAAATAGTCCTTAACTGTGTTAAGACAGCAACTGATTGCATGAAATTACGAGGGTTTGCCAATTATGTCATCACAGACACCTAAAGGACTTTGTGTGTACAAAGAAGCTCTGAATAAATTGCAGAAACATCAGCTTCGTGTTACTTTTAAGTAATACTCGAGGGAATCGGGATTTAAAAACAAGTCAGTGAGTGAGGGACTGTGGAGGCGAGCAGGAGAGACGGTTAAGCGTTCGTTTCAGAGAAATGCTGAGAAGATTCTATTTTGTAATCTCAGCTGCCCAAAGAATCAGCAAATGACTAATTAATTAGAAGACATATCCAAGTCATATCTTCTCTCTTCTCCTTGCTGTTATATATTCTCTTTGGCTGTTGTTCAGCTTTTCCTTGTAGATCTAAGAGAAACACATTAACATGATGTCATTGTTCGTTTTTGGTGTGAGAGGCGCTCAACTCCCCACCACAAACACACAACCGGAGCATCACCTCCACTCATCATGTAGGAAAAAAACTCTCCTCTTACTTCTTGCTCAGCCTCTCAGCACATGACATTTATGTAGTGGTGTGTGTGTTTAATATGTTGACGCTGCCACTATTTACCAGCTTTGCCTTGACATTAAACCATTTGATTTCCATTCAGCCGATGCAAATGAGGCCAGGAAAGTATGGTCTCTATAACATATGCGGCTCCTCATTTGCTGCCAGGGCCAGTGAGCTGGGGGCAGGGGCGGGACCGCGAGTGACACTGGAATGGTAATTCACCAATCAGCAAAGTGACACGCTCACCAAAAAGAAGGGAGAGCTGCACAGCACTGACAGGGACATCAGTTTCACGAAACATTTCCTCCTCTGCACCTGAAAGCATGGCATAATCACGCGCGGGGGCGATGCACCATGAAATGGAATGGGCGCTCAGATCTGGGGGAGCGGACACAGTGGCGTGTCCACAGAAATGAGGGTCATTCTTTACCCAGAGATGCCAGTGTCAGGAGAAAATGCCCTGCAGGTTCAGGTAAGAGAGTCACACAGGCAGCTTCATAAAACCAGTCCAAGTTTAATTTCTGACTTGAATGGTGTTGATAGTTTAGAGTCAACATCTCCACCTGCACTAACGATACGTGTCAGCACAAGGGTGAACAAATTGGACACAGAGAGGAAAAAAGAATGATTCTGCAGCAAAAAAATGTCCATATATGCACAAGAGACATGCAAGAACCATAAAGAGCCTCATGCAGCTAACTAGCTCATCCATCCCTCCATCCATCCATCCATCATCAGCCACTCTTCCTGTTTAGGTGCACAGGGGGCTTAAGCCTATCCCAGGCTTTCACCGGGCGCGAGGGAAGCATATTTTTGGTGTCGGTCATCCGTAGAGAACCCAGGAAGTTGTAAAAAAGAAAAGAAAAGAAACTCCCCTCGGAGAAGTCCCGGCTGACCAGCGGATTCAACCCCCCACCATCTGACATGGATATCAAGTCTCATTTCAAGAGACACTAGGTTACTATTCCTGTTGGTTGATGTGAGTCCTGACAAAGGGCCTGGCAGGAAGAACTGAACTTTGGTCTCTGAGTCCTACACATGGCTGTCCAGGGATTCACTGGGCTAAAGGCAGGGGATAGATTTTGCTGTAATCTGGACAATAACAATGAAGACTTTTTTTTCTTCATCTGCTATACTGTCCAGTTTGGCAGTTGCCCCCCATTTTCTCAGAGTGGTGAAAGATCAGGTGGTAGCAGCATTGATAGCAGACATAGTGGAGGTTGTGTGTGAAACGAGGACAACACCAAGAAAACAAATGGGCTTAAAATCAAGTTTTTACTGCTTCTGTTCAACCAGTAGATGATGAAACATCTGAACACCCTATATGTTTTCATGGGCTTTTATTCTTTAAGTCCCACACGTCGTATGTATTGTGAGACACTTTTGAGCTTGTAGAGGAGCAAATGTGTGCCGAGTAAGATAAGAAATAACTGGAGCTAAAAGACTTTGCTCTCCCCCAAAAATAAATACAGAAAACATGATCTGAATCCTCAAACTAGCGCCTCTCTCTATCTACCAGATGTATCAGTGTCCCTCAGTGCAATCAAGAAGTAATTCCCTTTATCAGCGTACATGAATATTAAAGTTTTGCGCTGCGGGGACTGAGGGTGTAAATACCACTGTCACCAGCACCTGTCATGAACCGCGGTGGATGGTTGATGAGGCAGATGAGTGGCTCACAGATAGAGAGCGGTGACGACACCGGGCAGGACCGAAGAGCAAAGCATGCTGTTCAGCCGATTAGCATCTTTGTCTTCAGGTACTTGTTCTCAAACGTGTCACTTTAAAACCAGCGCGACAGCAACAGGGCGTCACGCTAATGTCATTTACGCTGATCTGAAATGAAGAGTAAACAAACAGATACATATGAGGGACAGAGAGAGAGAGAGAGAGAGAAAAGAGACAGGACGAGCGAGAGAAGGGAGAGGTTCCCCAAGACTGATGACCTTTTACACAGCTGCTAGTTCTGTTGGCGTGCATCAAGCTGGAAATAAATCTTAAGAGGAAAAATCACAGAGAATTATGGAAACGCGCAGATCAATGTGTGGATATGCAACGCTGCTTCATTATGATTGAAGAAATGTTTAATATTCAAAACATCTTGATAAAGAAGGAGACACAAATGAAGATGATCCCTTGAGGGCTCGGATAGACCGCTAATGATCTTAACACTCACCAAATATCATCCAACTATTGGAAAAAAACCTCACACTATTACACAGCGCACACACACACACTGAATAAACAAAGAGTGTGTGTGTGTGGGGGGGGGGGCATGCTGGAACATTTAATATGGCTCTGGGGTCAAACCTGCTAATGCACTTAGAAACAAGATGACTGATAGCGGCCATGACAGCTCGCGACACCTGGAGATCATTTATAAAATTAGTCTGCAGATTAATTTTGTCACAAATATTTCTGAAAGTCTTTTTTTTAAATTTTTTCTTCTCAGAGTTGATCTTCTGACCTGACTGAAAAATAAAATAAAGATGTAGCGAGGGTGTTAAATTCAAACGAGTCTCTAGTTAATATCACTTCAGCTGACTGCTTGCTGCGGGGTCGTCCGCGTTCTACGCTGGCAGCAGGGTCCATCGCCGCACCCGCAGTTGACAGACAGAGCGGGAAAAAAAGCGAGAGAAAATGAGAGACGATCAAGTCAGATGTCCTTGTGTGGAGCAAACTACACTGTTGACTTTGTCGGGGTGCCATGTTGGATGGCGTCCACTCCATCATATCCGTGCCCAGATGCTACAAGCGAGATAAGTGGATTGTACAGAACAAGCCTGTCAGGGATCCCATATATTCACCCAGAATCTGTGGATAGTAGAACACAAATAGGCTTTTAAAGTGAAGTGATTTAGATTAGGTTTGGGATTTTTTTTTTAATTTTTTTTTCCAAGTCACTTTTATTATGGATTGTTTTACACTGACATTAAACCTGGCTCAGCCTGAAGGCATGTTTCTTGGAAACAAAGCAAAACGGTTGGCAGTATCAAATGTTTTCAATGGCTTTTAGATGCCAGAAAATGTAACATTAGCTACCTTATTTATTTATTTTTTGAAAGCTTTAGCTCATGGAGTCCGTAGTAAATCGGAACTGGAATGATTCCTCAAACATCATTAAGAGGACATGCTGCACGCCCCTAGAATCAGACAATCTGATGGAGAAATGAAAATTACCATCAGCTTTTGCATATTGATTTTAGCGTGTCCTCACTTTTATTACAGTAATGATGCATGGGACTAATATAATGAGTGTTTTAAAAAGGAGAGAAAATTGTTCATTCACATTTTTTCTCATCTGATTGGATGAGCTGGTCGCCATTTGCCGTGCTATCAGACTTTATTACCAGCTGATTATTTTGTGGAACGACTCCTTCACAATAACACCAATGATGCAGAGAGTCACAAAAACAAGCACACTGAATCTAAACATGCGTGATAGCTACATTAAATGCGCTCGGCTAATGGTTTCATTAAGGGTTAATGTATATCAAAAAAACAATCATTTAGGTGGATTGTTCTTGCATATATGGGCCCGAACAGAAGATTCCTCATTGGAGCGCAGCCTTACTGGTGCTCACCATCCATCAGAGGGTTAAAAAAGAGATTAGTCAGCTTTCCGTCTCCTTCCCCAAAGCACACAATCACACACTCACACCCCCTCCTCCACACCGCATGACCCTGTATAATGTTGAACCAGGGCCAGCTCTCTTTTTTAAGGAGTCCGAATCCTGGTGGCTGCCAGTCAACTTCAAAGCAGTTGTGCTGTGGCCGTCTTTCTTAACCTCCAAATCTACTCGGTCTTATTACAGCTGCACTGCGGGGACAGAGTGAGCAGTGTTTGCATTGCTACGTTATGTGTGTATCTGTGCCTGCGTGTGAGACAGAGTGGGCAGTGTACTGGGTCGGCTGATTAACCCCTGGGCCAGGGCCGTTCTCCTCAGTCAGACAGATCGGCTTTCGCCAGTCCCGGCCCCTGTAACGGGAGCCGCTCCAACAAGCCACTTCAAAGAGACAAGGCCAGCAGGAATGTCAGGTTCAGAACCAGGGGGAGCGATCGAAAAGAGCAAGAGAAAGAGTGTGAAGGAGGAAGGAGGCTGTGTACGTGTGTGTGTGTGTGTGTGTGTGTGTGTGTGTGTGTGTGTGTGTGTGTTGCTCAGTTTGAACTCAGGGGTGGGGGGGGCGGAGGGCTGTCTCACTTTCTGGTCAGCAGCAGGACTTCAGCTCTATCTGGACTTTACTCGCTCAAGCGCTTCCCTTTTTCCATATGAAACAAGTTGTTTTAATTGAATTTGACTGCAAAGAAAAAAAAAAAAAAAAAAAGGATTCTGGGACTATTTGGCCCGAATCAGCCACACCTCTTCAGAGACGGGCAGCATGTGTGCTTTTTTTTTTTTCTTTTTTTTTTCCGCTTCTGTTTTAAGGCAATGACTCATCCTCCCTCTGAGCCAAAGAAAATCTATCACACTAGACGCATATTTTTTGGTCAGCTTTGCTAAAAAAAATTGAACCCTATACTGCAGCTCTGCAGAGAAAAAACCCCCAGCAATTTAAAAACGTGGAGCGAATTTGCTTCATTACATCACGAGTGCACGGGAAACTGACACTTTTGGATCAAAGACTTGTAAATTGTTGGGTAGGCAGACGAGGACATTGAGGAGATGGCGGTCAAGTCTGGTTTACATTGCGGTTATACTTTTGTTACACTTGTCGGCAAATAGGGTCGGTTCAAAAACAAGTATTTGCTATAACTTTCAGACTTCGTCTTCTCATTGCAGTCAAATTTGAAGTTGATGGAACTTGAATCTGCAAGTTGAGGTTTGTTAGAAAAGATTGTTTTTGAATCGTTACAAAATTACCTCCACTTGTCTTTTCAAGTTCCATCAACTTCAAATTCAAAGGCAATCAGGACATTAATTTTTTAATGTTGTAATGTTTTGTTTTCTAAAGTCTGGTGTGCATGTATGTATGTGCAGTCCCATCGAGGGTACGTGAGAATTTTTTCACGCCATAAAATGAGTGTCTAAATTTTGATGTTGGAAATCAATAACGCGTTATTCTGACTTTCAACAAACGAAAGTAAGAGTGCCGAATACATCTGATTAAAATGTATCCAACACACAGTGAGGATGAGCTGCGTTCATGTGCGGTTTGCAAGTGTGGACACGTGTGATGGCGATTCATTTTGCAATGTGACACACACGCACGCACACGCTCCCCCTTGCAAATGTGTTGTCATGAGATTCCTTGAAGTCACACGGGATAATTCCCTTCGGAGGTTTGGTTTGCTGTGGCAGAGGAGCCGGGCTGTGTCGCTCTGTCGATCACCCAACACTGGGCTGCCTTTTGTGCCTGTGAGACAATGGGCCGCTGCAGGGAAGAGAGACAGGCAACCTGAACCGAACACAGGAAGCTCTTAAAGCTACACAAAACAAACTGCTGAGCTCTGGCATTCACCCCCCACCCACCCACACACACATGCACGAACGCACACACACACACACACACACACACACACACACACACACACACACACACACACACACACACTGAAAGACTATATCCAGCGTCGTTAAAGGTGAACTCAATCGTCTAATCTCCTCCAAAGTCACTGAGCAACTATCATTCCCCTCCTTCCTCTCTCTCCTTCCTCTTTCTCTTTCTCACAATTCCACAGGCTGCTCAAGGTGGAGGCCATCGACGAAAATGCCATCAGATCACACAGGAGGTTAGAGGTCATAGGACAAAAAATGCTGCGTTGAATGTGCTCCGTGGCTGAAAGGAAAGTCTGTGTGTGTGTGTGTGTGTGTGTGTGTGTGTGTGTGTGTGTGTGTGTGTTGTAATGACTGATCGATGGAAGCCAGCAAACAGGAAACGTTTTTTTTAAGTTCCTTTTTTGCCAGACTTCATCCAGACGGACATCTTTTCAGATTTGTTTATGTGAGCAAGGTATAGATTTCACGCATTTTAAACCTTGCATAAGATAAGACGTGCCTCTCAACATTTGTGAAAGAACAACTGTAGCATGTCGTATTCTTTCATGTTTTGGAATCCGCAGCAGGTAATCAATACTATGCCAAGGGGGGAGCAGTAAATAGCATGACTTGTGACGTGAATTGGAAAATAAATAAACAAACAGCAAAACAAACAGAAAGCTATCCAGCCATCACCAGTGAGAATATAATGAAAACCCTGAGAATGGACATGCACATTTGCACATACAAACACTTGATGTTCTTTGCTACCACAATACATGTCATTTTTGATGTCACGAACATTTGGCTAGGACCATTTGCACCTCACGCGTAATATTCTGCCAGCTATACAAATAGCGCTGTTTGGAATTTCAATTATCTGTTGCCTCTTTAGATTTTTTTTCCACTCAGGCACTATGAAAAGACCCCCCTCTCTCTCTCTTTCTCTCTGCTAGCGCCATCATTGTGCAAAGATGGAAAAATGGTATTCACCCCTCTTATTATCGCATCAAAATCTGCCTGGCCGTTGTACACATCGGCTCATTACCTTGGTGAAAAAGCCACCTTAACCTCCATTACAAGCTGGCCCTGTAATTAATGACTTTTTAAGCTATTGAACCAAAAGCAATTAGGTTATAAAGGAGGGCTTGTTCAGTAACATGAATACCTTTCCTTTATTAGTTGCATCCTTGAAGAGGAGACGCTAACCAAATGTGACAGTCGCTGGAATTAAGATGCTAATGTTTCCAGTTATTTGAACTTGTCAATCAAGCTTTTTTCATCGTTAGGGGTTGGGGGGGGGGGGGCAGTACCAAAAAAACAAAACAAAAAAAACAAAAAAACAAATCCAAGACTTCAATGGCATATCAAGGTTGAAGCATTTTCTGTACAGTTAAGGTTGTGCTTTTGTGTACGCGCGCTCTTTTTGCGTGCACGTTAAGCGGAAGAAAGCAAACCAGATACAGCTTATTCCATCAGCACAGTATGCGGAGCAAAGATAAGACTTCATACAACACATTTGCCCTGTATTTGTTTTAGACTTTATCGCGTGTTCCACTGGAGGTAGACACAGGCGAGACATGTGGTCTACATTCTAATGCCTGGAAGGGTCAGCTCAACGGTCAACCAGCACATTACTCTATGTCCACACAGGACAGGTTAGAACGCACAAGACTAATGCTGCAGCTCATACAAAAGGTCGTCTGTGGATATTAATGTGTAACTTTAACGGAACCTGCACCAGGAACAACTAGCATCTTTTTCTCATGAGTTGGAGGACACAGTGTACCGCAACAAGGGATAAATATGCCTCCAGTATCAAGTATCTACAGCTCATTTCCAACTAAACCCTGACTTTTTCAGAGAGCAAATTAAAGTAAAATACCTCATTGATATTTTTTTTTGTTGTGTTTTTGCACGGACAGTAATCGAAGGCCCGGGTGTAATTAGTCAGGCTTTTAGAAAACGTCTTTTCTTCAAAATTGATCCGACCAAACGATTCACTGCTCCTCATTATTCACATACATGCAGCTTACAAATGTCTGCCTGACGATAAATCATGGAACAGGCAAAAGTTCCCTAAATTGATTTAACCTGTTGAAGACATTGAAACAGTGATGTCAGAATATAATTGGTGTAACTATATGGAAAAAAAACGTCTTGTTTTTGGGCCACAGGTGATGTGTTTATCTCTGCCTCTCTGTCAGCTTTAGACAGTTTGCGTGCATCTGTGTTGCCGAGGGAATCAACAGCAGGATACTGATGCACACAAAGAAACTAAGCGGTACACGTCATGGTGCTATCTGTGGAAGTGTTTATATGCTTTTAAACCATAGTATATGATGCAACCAATTCTAGAGTGGTGCAGGGAAGAGTCTAAGAATATGGAAATAAGTCAACGTTGAATCGACTTCCGCTCCCAGGTAAAAATTAATTTTGGCCCTAAAGTGAACCATATGAGAGGCAGAAGTGCTAAGTGTGGCCCAAATGAGGCCCAGATGAGACTGCAATGGTTGTCTCAGTGAAATCTTGAGTTAAATTCGATTCATTAGGTCAGTGGTCAACAAGGACTTTGTATATTTTCACTTTATTTTCCTCAAAAAAATCTCTCAATACACCACTTGTGAATTTTTAGGCATTAATGCATGTTATGAAGCTAACAAGTGGTTAAATATTAAAAGAGGTCCTTGAGGATAGGGTTGGGTGATGTCTACAGAATTGCAGTGTGACGATGCTCACGATGAGTCATCGCCAACGGACGATGATATTGTCGTTACTGGGGGGATTTAGCTGCTCCCTAACAGAAAAGCCATCACACTGACAACTGTTGTCGCCACCATTTCCCGCTGGCTGTGACAACAACCTCCAGCTGTCAGTCAGCCCTGAAGACTGGACAGTGAAGGGACTCACATCCCTGCCAGGCGAACATGCAACAGAGGTTCCCATGCTGGGTTTCAAGAAGTCTTTGGAACGGAACTTAGTCGTGCTAAACTTGAAACAAATTTAGCAAGCTAGATATACCGAGGATGCTAAGCTAAAAGCATCAGCTGCTTGACTGAAAGACGTACATGGACTGCAACCCAAAGATACACAGCTGCCACTTGTGACGCCACTGGGGTTTGCCCCTACCGTGCAGGTTTAATGAGGATAAAGAGGACATGAAGACATTGATGCGTTGACTAGCTGCTGCAGGGTCTTTTTTCCTTCTCACGAGTCAAAACCACAACAAAACTGCGGCCTTACGGCAGGTCTGAGGTCACAAAATTCCTAAACAACACCAGGCTTTTAAAATGGTAGAGGGCTCAGTGGTAATGACCGTCAGCCATCAGCAATGGACAACGGCAGTGACTATAACTTGTGAATGTTATCTTGCTGAACAAAATGTATAAACCTCATCAACTTTTATCTGTTATTCAGAATTTATTTTCTGCAATAATCCAAAATCCTATGTAAAAATCCCACTGGCTTTTGGTGGAGGGAACCCATGGTGATGCCCCAAAAAAGTAGAAATGAAAGTACATTGTGGATATAACACACTGGTGTTAAAAAAAAAAAATTAAAAAATCAATATAGCAGTTCTTGCAGCCTACCACTAACACGTAGGTATGCAATCACAACTGCAGAGTATCTCATGGAATTTTGAGGTTGTTTGTATGCTTTTGTTTTCGTATGTGGGTGTGTATCACAGACTGTGATAATGATATGTGTGTGTGTGTGTGTGTGTGTGTGTGTGTGTGTGGGAGCGCACACTACCATCACCCCGTTCAACACACAGTGGCAGGAACGTGGTTGATCAGCGTGATCATTCGAAGGATACACCAGCAGTTATTTGGGCCTGCCCTTTGAAGTCCCAACAAATCATATACAGACATCAGTAATTATCAAGATGCTGAAGTCAAAAGTTTGTGACAAATTGTATTTTCTTCAGACATGTTGATTAGTATGATTCCAACGAATAGTTCAGTTAATTGCAGAATGTTTTCTGTTGACATTCCCTGTTATTAGACTACCAAATCCTCTGAATTAACTGCATGAATGACAAACATTCGCCTTTAAAAATGACAGTCCCCCAACCACCCGTCGCTTAAAATGCATTCCGTGACTCTTACAAAGCTCATTTCTTTTTGGCAGAAAATTTGTTTTAGAATTCATTATCTGCCATGAAATGCAAAGTCGTCTTCATTGGACAGTGTGAAATCCCTCCCTGTCTGCCTCTTCCTCTATGAAGTCCAGCTCACCATGTTAATCTCACAGCTGCAAAATCGGTGGCATCCACCCCGGAAGACTCGCAGGCCTGCTGTCTAAATAATTGCCTCATTAGTGTGTGGTGCACAGGTATGGCATAAATGCAAACTTTAAACAAGTGTGTATGCAAATCAAATTGCTTGTCCAACACACTTTATTCATGTGATCAAAAATCGGCTGAATTATACCGGGGGAACCTTGGCCCTGAAATGGAAATGAAGGGATAACTAATGCATTTTCAACCAGGGGAACGGTGTGCAAGTTGGGGCTCCGAGAAGATGATGCGCAAATAATTGACAGCTTTCAACGTTAGCATCGTTACATTTTCAGGGGGGAAAATTAGTGACAACCCCCCCCCCTAAAAAAAAACAACAAGAACAAAAACAAAGAGAGAGAATTAAAGCTAAAACCATAGTACCAAAAAAAAATAAATAAATAAAAAAATAACATCGTAGTGTCTAATTGGCTTTTGCACTTTCCTGTTGGAGAATCAATGCAGTCAGAAATATTGATTAGCAAGCTTTAATTGGCTATCTTACTGCTGCGAAACAGGTTGTTTACTTTTTTTTGAATATCCTGTAGTTCAAGGGGATTCAGACCCTGACAGCTGATTTGATGTGACAAGTTTTCCATCAATCTCCTGAAATCGTATCTCTCTTTTTTTTTCTTTTTTTTTTTACATCTCTTGAAACAACTGTACCACTTTTTCAAATACCATGTCCATCTATCTATCTGTTTCATTGCCACAGGAGACAAACTACAGCTTGCCGTGGTCTGGAGCCTTTGTTTCGACATTTCACACTGGATTTCATAAAACGGTTTATGGATACATGAAGTAAAATCTGAATCTTCGGCCATTCCACTTAATGATGGGTCTTACATTTTTCAGATGGTCAACATAGGCCAGATCGAGATATTCTTTTTTTTTATGTTTTATTTTTTATGGCTAAAGGGTGGCAAAACCACTTTTGCTGAGAACCCTATGAAATGGGCCACCACACGAGTACTTTACACTGCCCCGTGGGAAGAAAAAAAAAAAGGAGAGCGATACATCCTCTCAACAGCGTGTGGACTTCAACGCTGTGTAATCATGGTGTTGCAATATTAATGAAAAAAATGAAAGTGGTCTGACAGTGCAGTCAGGACATGAACCATCTGTATCAATTAACCTTTTCTTCTTCAAAAAAGCTGTGGACGAGCTTTATGTTCTAATGAAAAGCGGATGCTCGCCATGGAGAGGGCTATGCCATTCTTTTTTGGAGAGTGTTTTAATTTATTGAATTCATATGGCGTTTAATTGGTGAACGGATTTATTGGCAATCAAGTTTGTATTCAGGGGTTTGGGTTTCAGGGGGTGCCCCACTGCACGGTGCTACTCAGGGTCCCAGAGTATTCAGAAACTGCGCCGTTGCTTGGGTGAACGCTAGGAACTCAACCAGGCGGTAGCTTCATTTTTCTTACTGTGACGACGCACCCACTGTTACACCTTTGGCCCTGCAGCCATGGCTCAGAGCGCGTCTGAGACTGTTACCTGCATTGACCGCGTGACACAGACGAGCAAGGTCACCGCGAAACGCCGTGACAAGATGGCCGATTGGATACGATGACAGAGCACAAACAGATGATGCTTACGTTCAGCGTAATTAATATTTTGTGATCGTGGTGTAAACAAAAACAGGGTCTGCTGACTCCAAAACACATTTATTAATGACAGCTGAGAGAAGCAGGAGCATCACGATGGGTATCGAGTGTCAAGACAGGGTTCGTCACCTTCAAGGGTGCTGGACTACCTCTGTTCTCTGCCTGAAGTACCCGCAGTACCACACACAGTACAAGAGAACATGTTGAGCAGTTCAAACGTAACTTGATGAGTCAGATGGTTTGTTTTGTAGAACCGTCTGAGAAGTCATACACAGAAAACTGTTTGAAAAAGTCCAGACGCTATCACACAAAACTTGGCAGGTGATGGGATACAACACATTTTGAATGGAGAAAAGCCTCCAGGACTCTCTTTGCCCTTCACGTGGCAGCATCGACGCTAACTACTTCTGTAGCCGCAATTGTTTTTTTGTTGTTGTTTTTTTTTTAACAAACAGCCTCCCTGTTATCACCAGCCAGAACCACTGTGATTTGGGCCAATTTGAAGGTAGGAAAGAGCGTTTCTCTGACCTTACGATCACATCTCAAAAAAGAAAAACAAAACAGCAGTCTCACCAAGGTGCGACTCTGAACGCAACCAATCAGGAAGTGCTTTAGAAAAGTAAGATATTTTCAGTATAAAAGCACGGCTGGGGATGTTACTCGTGATGTTCCTGGGAAGAAGTAAAATAAAAAAGTTAAAAGCACTGCACATTTATAAATGAAAAGAGGCATTTTTTGGTTTGTGGACAATCAGCAGTGACCATATTTAGACAAATGGTGCCAAATGAAAATTTGTTGATGTGAAATAATTGTAAACACATCTATTTTTTTTTAAGGAAAAAGCACGTACCACATTCCCAGTGTTACATACCAGAAGACGGTTTCATACTTGCTTCATTAAAACAAAGCAGTTGCTCTCCAAAGGTTAAGTGGGGGGGTCTTCGCACAACCCATCGTCAGGAGGAAAAAAAAGAGGGGGAGGGGGTTGGCAGAGTTCTCCACACTCTTGCCTTAACTGCAGCCCTCTGCACATTGTAATCACATTAAGTTATGTTTGATGTATTATGTCAAGTTTAGTGGCAACCTCCCAGGAGTGTGTGTGTGTGTGTTTGTGTGTGTGCGCGTGTGTGTGTGTGTGTGTGTGTGGTGGTGGTGGTGGTGAGGGTCCACTTGAGGAATTTAACATATCTTTAGTCCATATGTAATTAAAAACTATGTTATCTCTGAGCAGAATGTTATGGCTAGGCATTGGCCTGGGTCCAGCTAACATTGATTTAATCCCACCCAGCTCTGTTTCTCTGTGGAAGGGGTCACTGGGTCACTAACTGCCTCCTCGTGTGCTATTCAGCTGCTGCTAGACGAGGGACGCCTCTTCGGAGGGGTTGAGTCACGGGACCCAAATACTGCTGGACACCTTCCATCCTGGTTTGTATAATAAAAAGGGGGATTTAGCCGTGCCCCCCACCCTTATCTCCCTCACCCCCCAACACCCCTTTTTTTTTTGCTTTTCAGACTACCAAGCAATCCAAATTCCTCCCACACTAAAATACATTTTAGCTTAAAGAAAAAAATATGAATCAAATATTGTAAATGGTTTGACTTGAATCATGTTTGTGCTGGAAGGAGTTGCTTAATCTGTTCCAGTGGATTAACTAAATAGGACTATTTCACTAAATGCTGCTTAGTATAAATTATGAAATATTAAATTTACTCCATCGACTGGAGCGTAGTTTACATTCAATCATCTACTCCTCCACAATTACAATAATTCTGGCTGTATGAGACGACGACGACGACGACGACGATGATGATGATGATGATGGATCGCAGACTCGCTGAGGCCTCCAGGACATTTAGAGTTTGTCAGAGAAGTCGTGAAACTTGGTGGTGTTTCAACTCGCATTCAAAACTCTAATAAACTCTTTAAGAGGTGGAATAAAAACATCCTGACATGTTTGGATTGATAGTTTTGGAAAGCCTGAAATGACTTGCCTGAATTACGCAGTCTTTGAGTATTGTATGCAGTACAAAATACTCAGAAACATTTATTTATCTTTTTCTATTCACAGGCTTTTTATTTAGATGGATCAATCCAGAAATTGTAGGCAAGCACAATTAGAATGAACCGTCTGACTACTGTAGGAGACTAAAACGTTAATATTTCACATGTATTTTATGTCAAATCTTGTTTTTTCTTCCATTTCTGATCACTAACAAATAAGATTTAACGTTCAGGATTTCAACCCCTTAAATGTGACTTTGTGTCTGTGTGCCACTGTTTTTTCACGAACACCTAAAATACGAATGAATTCTAAATGACAGTAACCGCTGGAAGAATGACTGGGGCATGGCAATGGATAGAAGCAACACTGATTTATGTGCAGAAAAAGAAAAATGCATCTTGGAGTCTCGAGGGGGGCTAAACTCTCCAACTGACAAACCAATAATCATTCAGTTTTCTCTTGCTATTTTTCTAATCTCCACTGGCAGGCGTTGTTTCCTGTGGACTCTTTTTTGGGTTTGTTTGTTTTTTTGATCAAAGTTACCAAGTACTTTTGTTGAGTGGCTGCACATTTCCACAGAGCGCGGTCTAGACCCTCTATGTGACAAGTCTTCCCGCAGATCACTCCTGTTACGATGTGGACCTAATCAGCCGCTTTTAGAGACATCTGAACTTGTCGATGCAGGGAAAACTGAAGCTGGAATTAATAACATTCACGATGACTGTATTCAATTACTGGTGAGCTAGACCAGAAGCGCTGGTATTTTTTGCATGCTTGCTCACTTACTGACATGGATTACTGACATAATTATTGGAATGGATCCATCATTTATGTGAAGTCTTTCCACCTGAGCCTATCCCGCTTTGACAAGTCAAAATGTCCTACGGTGAAACGGGCCAAGTGTAGTTCTGACCAGAAAAGTCTGGAAAAAAAAAACAACCCTCTTACGTCAAGCAAAAAAAGGGAGAGTTAGGAAAGAACAAATCTTGTATCTGTAATGAAATCCCATCAGACATTTTGTATCAACATTATGCACATATATTTGTATTTTTAGGCATTTTTTTTTCTAATTTAAATACTCTTTGAAGAGGGTTTACAGTCTTGGAAATCTTCCGTTGTAAATGATATCCTCTCTCATAAGTTCTGCATGGAAAGCAGATGCTGTAATTGAGAAGAGACTTGATGTCTTGCGCAGTCAAATTAGCTGAGGATGACCGTGCAGTGAACTGCGGGAGGTTTAATTCCCTGTGTTTACATCATGGCAGAGCCTTTGTTTTGTTTGATTCACTATGCTAATATGCAGTTCTCTCAGATCACACACACACACTGTTACTGACACGCCACACACAAACTGATGCACAATATCCACCTCTCTCAGCTCACCTGCTCTAGGTTCCAAAACGAATCGGAAGGGGAAAAAAAAAAGATTTGATTATGTGCATGCGTATAATTAGGTTCATTAGTCTTTTGGCAATGCTTTAATCGACGCAATATAAATGTTTAATTACATTTCTAATAAAATAAATAAATTAATCATTCATTGTTCTGGCAGCAATTGATTTTCAGTTCATAAATAAAATTACGGATTTTTTTTCTCCTTCTTTCGTTGTTTATTTGTCGTTAGATTGAAGTCTTAGATGTTTGTGGCTCCCTCAAGTGGTAGTTCATGATAGAGATGGCAGGTGATATCGGTGTCCACTGGTTTTGGGTTCTGGAGCACCACTGCTGGTACAAAAACATGCAATGGAGCCTTGTCAGCATGCCAGCTAGCAGCTCGTTAGCACGCATTGTTAGCATGACACTGTGTAGACTATATAAAAATAGTTGCAGCTGTTATGTTTGTGGTCTGAAAGCACACACGGCACCCAGCTGGGCAGGTGACAGGCGTGTTGATAGTGTTTGCAGGCAACATCCATCATACTGGTGAAGGGTCGAAAGCTAGTGACTCTCACGTCTGCATGAGCCGATCTGAACGACGAGTCTTTTGACCTGGGGTGAATGCTGTGCTAAGTCAGCTATCTGTGGGGATGCACTCATGCTCAGTCCACCGGGTGCCAGGTCAAACCTCACTTAGGGAAACAACTCATAGACACACACTTGCATAAACATACAAATTTCACCATACAAAGGTAAGAAATGTCCTCTGTTTCAGTCTCAGATGGTCAGTTAACTCCGATCTGGTGTTAATATTTTGCTATCTGTCCTGTTATCTGATCTGAGATCTGATCTGATCTTCACAGCAAACTCACATATCCTCTCTATTCACTTGTGTTGCAGATGGAACCATTTTTTTTGCTGTGCAAGTTGCGTGACCTTTTAATACAAATTTGCAGAACATTTCTCTGCAGCAGGCAAGTGTACCAGGACATATAATGAAGTGATCGGTATCATGGAGGTGATTTTGGGGGATCAAACTCAAGGCTGTGTGTGTGTGTGTGTGTGTGTGTGTGTGTGTGTGTGTGTGTGGGTGTGTGTGTGTGTGCAGCTCACTCTGGTTCTTTTTGGTTTCCTTTTGTGTTGCGAGAAGCTACAACCTTCCATATGTTCCCCTAATGCAATCTAACAAAAGTTCATCCTGTTGTTACTGGCATGGTCACCGGGAATCAAACACTGCAGGGAAATATGTCTTTTTTTCTTTCTTTCTTTCTTTTTTTTGTTGCTGGATTCATTCGTGCACGCTGTCTGGATAATGTTATCATTCAGACCATCTGACTGTATTTTCCGCTGTGCAAGAAGATCAGCTCTATTGAATGAAGGCCACATTTACAGGTGGTACTCAGTCATGGTGCTTTAAATGGTACTCTTAGCTTGAGCCCAATAATTCCTGTTTTATTTGTTGGTTTTTGCGGAAACAGAGACTTAAAAAACAGTTTCATAATCGAGATATTCTTTAAAAACACGTAGCTGGTAGCTAGTGAAACAAAATGGTGGGTCCAGACCATTACTCTCTCTCTCTCCCTCCCTCTCCTTCTTCTTTACTTTGACCACATGAACAAGAAAAAATAAAATTTTCAAAATGCAGTCATGAAACAGCATACAAACACGTGACAATATTGATGAAGAAATATTTTACAATGCAAGGATGAATTCTATAAGATATCTGAAAAAGGTGCAGGAGGAAACAAAAGCTAATTTGTTCCCACCACTTATTACAGCAGTTGTAAACAACTATTTTCATATATACAAAAAGTATATACCGGTATACAAAATCTGTCAAAAAATGTACACGACCCTGCAAATAAACTCGCGTAAAACCATATTTCTTCATTTTAAGCACAACCCATCACCTTACAGTTACCTGTCTCAACTATCCAAAGAAGTATCCCATTCTCAGAATCACCTGTAAGGTGTTTTCTTGCCATCAGAGCATGTCTTTACATCTTTAGTCATATTTTACTTCACTCTAGAGGCTGCAACTCTAGATTCTATTAGTCTCTGAAGAGTTGTTGCGATTCGGTTCATCCCTCACATAGATAATCTATGGTTTCTCTACAGGTTCTCTTTCTCAGGCCTGAGCTCTGATCCCTGGACCGTATTGGGCCTTGGAGCTTTGGGCCTGAGTCATTGAGGGCAGGAGCTGGACTCTGGAGTTATTATGTAAGGAACATATTATATTATTTTCCAGTTGTTATTGGAATAAAAAGGCAAATCTGATGTATTGCAGTCAAAAACTACAGCGGATCACAACTCCAGACCATGCTGGGTCATGGTAAACAAGCCCTGAGAGTCCTAAAGGAGGGCCAAGTAATGACACACAACAAGAAATGACTAAATATGTGCCGTTTTCACAGGATTAAGATGACCTCTGTAGATATTCCCTGGGGTCATCAGGTAATACTGGTCCTGAGTGAATACATGTACTTGGACTTAAAGAGTGTTTTTCTTACCCCAAACAAAGCATTTCATAAAAGGCCTCAGGAGTGTGTGTAAATCATGAAAACACTGGCTTGGTATCCAGTGTGTCGAACTTATGCTGCCTTAGCCGTTTAGTATTAGGAAGACAACCTTATGTCACCTCTGACTTCCTGTGTGATCGATCATTTCATGTCAATATTCCTGAATACACAAGCAGAGGTGTCAGGAACCCTTATGAATAAACGTTGGCCAACAGGAAGTTGGTCATAAAAAGGGATTGAAACAGCATTTTCTTACTTCCTGCTGACAAAAATGTGAATTAGGTCTTGCATTAAACCACGTTATTCGAGTTAGCAGAGGGCCAGACGACAGGTTTGATTGTTACCGTTTTGTCTGTGCACTTAAAGGCAGCAGCGAGGCGTCTTTGAAACCGTGGCACGTGGCGTCGCAACTTTTTCTTTTTTAAAACAACGCATCGGCTCTGGTCAGAGTTAGGGAAGGAGGCTTGGCTGAAACTTAATTGGAATAGACTTTTCCACCTCTAAATTCTAATGAACTGCGGGGTTTGAATGTCTCTTATTAGGGGCGAAATTGGCCATTAGCATTTTAAATGAGTGGCTATCTTCATTATAATCAGGGGTGAGATGCATTTCTGCGCTGAGGGATGTATTGATTGCTTTGGCAATGTCAAAGTCTGCATGAAGACACAGTGGCAGGCTTGAGTGTGACATGGTTTGGCCGCAGAGGGGGAGGAGGAGGAGGAGGGAATTATCCGGTGTGTACACTTTCAAATAATTACAGTGATATGAAGATAATTACAATGGAGGTAATGCAGCTTTTTTTTTTCATTAGACAAACATCTCCTATACGGTAATTCAATTTATGCTTCCTGTGAAAATAACCACTCATTTTGATTACGCCGAGCGAGGATGACACCGTCGTAATTGTACAGGATGTGTGGAGCCTAAATCTGTGGCTTCCATATTTTACAGTAACAAAGCACTTTTCCTTTCAGCGGGTGTTTGTGGATTCAGCAGAAATGATTTCGATGCTTATTAGCTGCATTCTTAACAGCCTGTGTGAGCCTTATCATGATTATTATTATGAAAAGGAAGGCTGCAATGCTGGAATAAGAGCATAAAAAGCTCTTTTATTACTACAGTTTCTGTGTCACACAATATATTTAAGAGAAGTTAATATTTAACAAGGAGCTTTTTTTCCATAATTGCCTTTGAAGAGGAAAGAAGATAATATTCACCAGCAGGTTCTGACACTTTCTTATAATATTTTTTCTCAGTCACTGCTGATGATAAGAGAACGATTACGGGGTCATTGAATAAATATTGAATACTAATTTCATGCAGCCATTTGTTTAATAATCACTGATGATTTCTCATTAGGGTAGTTTCACTTTTACAATCTTAGAAAATTACTTTTGAGTGTCTTTGATAGCTTTTGACAGTTATTCAATTTTTGACTCAAAGACCACCCCCCCCCCCCCCCGAGCAAATATTTGAAAGCCTTTTCAGACTAAAGCAAACTTGAGACCAAAAGTTGGCAAACATTTGCGGCGTATATCACCCAGACCCCTCGCTCATTATCAACCTCCCAGCCCAAACTATGATCACAATAATCTCATTTTAATTTGAGTTATAATGCAAATAAAAAAGAGGGGGAGGGGAGTGATGGGGGGGTGGGGTTGACTAATCAGATTGTGAGAGTTGGCCAGCCTGTGAGAAGACTTCCAGATGGCGTTGAGCTGGCACACTGGCACCGACGAAAAGCTGGGGACACCCCCCCACACACGAACACACACACATACACACACCCTCCACCCCCCCCCCCCCCCACAGACAGCATGCCATGCCCTCACCCTGCACTCCTCTACCCTCCTCTTATCTCTCCTGCCATTCTCCTGTTCTTGCCTAGACTTGACCCCTTCCCCCAGGTCTCCACTCTTTACTTATCCAACAAATCCTGATGTCCCTCCAGAACCAGACCAGCACCCTTTCGACCAGGCTCCTCACTCTCCTACAAGGGCGGGCGGGGGACAGAGCCCATGCCCTCCGATACTGGGGGCACAAGGTTGGCCCTGAGGCCCGGCAGCTGTCAATTAGTGATAACTGCAGAGAGATTCTCTCTCTATCTCTCTCTCTCTCTCACACACACACACACACACACACACACACACAAACAAACACACACACACACACTTTTCCCTCCCTCTCTCCCTCTCTCCACCCTTGTTCCTTCGTTAATCAGGGGGCCATCACCTAGCAACGGTCCTGAGGAAGTCCTCAGTGGGGATGCCTGGTGAGAGGCACACAGAAATGACGATGGGGTGGAGAGAGGGATGAAGAGCTCAGGAAGAGAGGGAGCGGGGGAGAGAGAGAATGATGAGAGGTAGAGGGGGGTAGATGAGAGAGGGAAAGAGGCAGAGAGGATAATGAAACCTCTCCAGAGGACTTTTTGATGTGAGTCAGCCATGGTCCACATGAGGATTCAGCGTTATTTATATACTGTCCTACATATCCACAGGTGTTTGTGTAACCTCCTTTGATGAGGATGACGAGCACAGGAAGTAGTAACGCACAGAAATAACTGACAATCAGGGAAGAGAGACAATTGATGCCCCACTCTGACATCTGCTTCAATTCTCTTGCAAATACATTAATATGAGGTGAATTTGACTGCAACCCCCACCCCATCCCTCTCCAACCACCAAAACCTCTGTCTGACAGAGTGGCAGCACATTGAGCCACGAACAGGTGATAAATCCTTGTCAGGTTTTATTAAAAACCCAGCCAGGCCAAATAGAACACCTCATATTGAGCTGTAATACCCAAGGAGACGCAGTGTGAAAGCGAGCGAGCGATAGAGACAGAGAGAGAAAGAGAGAGAGAGAGAGAGAGAGAGAGGAGAGGCTTCCTGTTTGGTATGCTACCCAGCAGTGAGCTACTGTCTCGTCTCTGATGTCATTAAAGTGGAGGTAAGAGGAGGAGGAATAACCGTTTGCAAGAACACACACACACACACAAACACATATCAACAGCCACACACACGCACACACACCTCTGCCCCTGCTGGTGTTCCAGACTAGCTAAAAAAAAATGACAAGGAGGAGGGCTGCAAGGTGAGGTGAAGCAAAACATCCTTGAATAAAATGGGATTTTATGGGATTATCACTGAAAAAGCCCACAGAGTTAAAAAAGTATACGTTTCTTTCAAAATTTTCCGTGTTTTTTTCTCTCTCAGTCAGTCTGCTGACTAGACAACAATAGAAATCATCACTTTGCACATTATTTATTTACCTGGTGGAGGAGCCCTCAGTGAGACAATGAATCAAGTCAAGTGAAAGATTTATAAGCAGCTTGACCGAAGCGTTCAGATAGTAAACGGGTCAGGTTGTCAAACGCAGGGAGGTGAACTGTGCAAAACCAATTACTCCGTCATGTCACGACGCCCCAAATAACCCAAAACTACAGCTGTTGAAAAAATAAAGTTAAGGTGGAGGTGTTAGCTCAGTGTTGGAGCAGCAGACTGGACCCCTGTCATCATTCTAAGCCCACCCACTCACTTCATACTGACACACGCAGGTATAAAGTCACACATATGTTCCATAACACTGCTGACAGAGTGCACACACACACACACACACACACACACACACACACACACACACACACTGGATGCAGGAGCTTGTGTCATCTCAGCGTATTTCTCTCTGAAACCAGATAGCCAAGATCTTTTCCTCCCTCCCTCCTTTTTTTCTTTTCTTTCTTCATCACGATCCATCTTTCTCTCTCCCTCTTGTGTGTGTTTTTGTCCTTGATGACCAAGCTGTTGGGTGGTCTGTCTGACCGTGCTGACCCCTGCGCTTGGGCCTGACGTAAATTTGCTAATGGTTAGCGTCTTGCTCCTCCTCTGACAGGGCTTTCTGTGTTCAGATGTGAGACAGCGTTCCTGCTGCAGAAGTAGAGCTGCATGTGTATGTGTGTGTGTGTGTGTGTGTATGTGTGTGTGAGAATACCAAGCAGGATGACACAACGTCACACTCCATTACAGTTTTACAAAACTTTTCTTTCATTTCAGACCACAATGTTTTGAATATTTTTTTCCCCATATATGCACCAAAATAATTGTTAGCAAAACTTTGGAAATTTGGATTTGCTTGTATAGAACATTTCATACGACGAGTGCAAACTTAATGTGCTTTGAAACAGCAAAAAGTCAATGTCACACATGACCAAATCATGTATGTAAACAACATATAAGGTAAGATTGTGAGTAATATTTAAAAAAAAAAAACAAGGTAAACATACGAGAGGAGAAAGTAGAACGATAAAACGGCATCAAGGCAAAGGTGTAAAAGGTGTTAGCTTTATCAAAAGGACATGGAAATGAGGCCATTTTATTGCCATCGGCACGTTTGAGGCAAATAAATTAAGTTGCATGTTATCGTCAGATGATGGCGGTATAGGCAACGTCACACACGACTGGAACACAGAGTAGAAGAAGAACCCAGGAACCAAAACTAGTCACCTATGTTACCAGTCAAAAATGAACAGAGGTCTTGAGGACTTACTTTCTGGAGGGCAAGTTTTGCCTTATCATGCCAAACAGTTTTACTTGAACCACCATGATGCAAAGAAAAAAGAGTGTGTGTGTGTGTGTGTGTGTGGGGGGGGGGGGCAAAATTGCAGTTTCTGTTAATCTCTTAAGGTAATACTTCAAAATGCTACATTTTTTTATGGACAAAATGGTATTTCAGCCCTCCACATTGACCCGTTTAGCTTTAAGGAAAAAAGAAACAGTGCAATGATTTGACTCTATTTTCATTCATAAATAAACTTAAAAAAACAAACCGGTTTGCGTCAAAGAACTCGCACCGCCAGCTCGTGCCTGTAAAGACTCAGACTGTGGGATTCATCTTCTGCCGTGTTGCCTCAAATTTAGATGAGAATTTGGTGGAGAGTAAAAAAAAATTTAAAGATTTTTTTTATTACTATTATAATATAAAAGTGTTTAAAAGTAATTACCATTTTATCTCCTACTCCTGTGGTAAATACATGTAAATCCAAGGCTGCGCTGAGATTGTTAGCCTGCTCTTATTATTGTTACCGTATATCTCTTGCAGCTGGAAGGTCTTAGGAAGTCTTGGCACGGCTACACTTGATGTGTTCACTTGCAGTGGTGAAAAGTGTTTGCCCTCCACCTAAAAATAACAGAAAAGTAAGAGAGAGATGACAGGAATTGATTTGTTGTAAGTCTTTCATCCATTTTACTGTAAATATACATCTGGGCGGAAGAAAAAAAGGGTAAAGCGCTGGGCAAACGATGGCGTTTAGGCTGCCAAATTAAAAATCTTAACAGCATGGCTCCTAATATGATACACATGAGAGTATAGCCTCCATTTTCCTCTCTCCACCCTTACTGAAACATTCAGATCAGCTCATCTCTCAATTTTCTTCATGCCACAAAGCAAACAAACAGAACACGTAAAAAACAATGTTGAACAATTGGAGTTCAAGGAGAGAAGAAGAGCTGCTGCTTCTTTTTTTTTTAATGACAGGAGACGGAGCAAGTGTGAGAGAGAGAAAGAGGGAGAGAGAGTGCTATCAGGAGCCCTGGGATGGGTCAGGGTTAAAGTACACCATGCTAACAGCGGCTGCCTGTAAACAGAGGCACACCTGCCACTCTGCACGCGTGTGCCTGCTGAGGGAGGTTAGCACGACGGCGTCTCCCAAGCCTTGTTTATACAGTAACCGAACAGAAAAGAGAGAAAGAACCGAAGAGTGTCTTCAAAGACAGCCTGACTCTGTGTAATCACTCCTGTTTGGGCTTTGATCTCAGGGAGGGGGGAGAGAGAAAGAGAGGGAGAGAGGAAAAATAATTACATGTTTCTGGGTGCCCTTTTACAATGAATGAAAGGCGATGTTAGATTTGAATCGTATGGTAATGGGAGGTTGTCTGTGCGAATGTGATGGGGAGGTGTTGAATGCTACTTGAGGGAAATAAAACAAGACCCGCTGAGACATTTTGTTCTACCAGCCCTGAAAGCTTCTGGCAACCTGCCTCATTCTGCCTCCACAGAACACAGAGGAGGGGTCAGAAAACGACTGGGGGGCTGACATTATCTAGCCACCCCCCCCCCCCCACCCCCATCCCATACACACACTAGTGCACTCTCTGAGAGGAGAGGACACACTGAGTGACTGACTGACCACTCTGCATTTCAGAGTGCCTCCACATATTTCCTCCATGGTGGGCTGGGAAAATGCTTTTATTATCATTATTATTATTTTGACTCCTTTATGAACGTCTCCCTGTGACCTGTGAGGAAGCGTATGAGGATTCTTGTTGTGCAGACATGTTTTATTATTTTTCTCCTTTCATCTTCTATCAGGATGAAAAGCCACAGACATGGAGTATTCTGGTATTGTTGAAAGAGATGTTGGTATTTTTTTTAATATAATGAATCCAAGCACAGGGAGAGAGAGGGAGAGAGAGAGAGAGAGAGAGAGAGAGAGAGAGAGAGAGAGAGAGAGAGAGAGAGAGAGAGAGAGAAAGCACCTTCAAGTTGTCCATACTAAACAACATAGAGAAACTTAACTGGACAATGAAGTGAAGATGAACGAATACGGCGAATTATTATTAATGTCCTCCATTTTTCATCATGCTGATACTTCATACTTGAACAGGCGTTTTGTTCACTATTGAATTTTGACCGTTTGCTTCATGAGAGATGAAAAGTGATTGAACGCTGCGGTCAGTTTGCCTTATGTAATTACGAGCGCGATACGTGAGGATGTGCAATCAATTGGGAAATCTATGACAGTTTTTTTTTTTTTTTTTTATCCTATTCAGTAACACAAGAGGACAACAGCCAATCATCCTTCACATGCCCTCTTGTGACTGATGCATCTACGACCCAACATGTAGGGCCGTATTGCACTCACACACAGTATTGGAAACTGCATAACATATTGAGGTTGTCTAAACATGATGATGGTGAAATCTTGCAATAACTATCAGTCATTCTGCGCTCAGTCTGAGTGAGTAGGACAGTAGCTGCATGGATTTGACCCTTGACGGATACAAGTGACCTCACTCAGCTGCTACAGAAGCATTTGAGTAGGAAAAAAAAAAAAAAATTTAAAAAAAATTCTGTCTTTAAGATTTACAACTCCCCCTTTGTCCAAAGGCTTAAAATGTACTCAGTAGTGCCCATTCATTGTTTAAAGCTCATGAAATAATAAAAAAAGAAAAATTAGATTGTGATAACCTGAGTGAAAAAATGGGTTAAATTGTAAAACAGTTGCTTCTTAAAAATCAGCGCATAAAAGCAATATTAAACACAATGTCCAGGATATTCAAAACAGGTGCTTAGGTATTTTGTTTTGTTTTTTTCTTCTCCTTAACATACAATCGCATTTGGGTGCGAAGGCAGACCATCAACCCAAGTCTCATGTTTTACCCGTGACACTCCTACTTCATATTAAAATATAATTTTCCCTGTCAGCGACGTACGTGTAGTGGCCTGGTAGCCGACAACGCGCGCAAAGTCGGAACACACTGGACAGTAGATGAGGGTTGTACCGTCAATGTTTAAATACCAGCTAACGTGCTAACAACTGCTTCTATCGTTCTCATTGGTCAGTAGATATGAAAAACCTCTATAGTTTGGGGATTCTGCTGCTGCTGGTATACAGTCTATCATGTTCCTGTGTCTAATGATACATTTTCAGAGGAGCACTGGGACTTGTGAGTCAACTAAGGAGCTTCTTCGGCGATGATCTGAATCACCACTTAGGGCCTACTCACTCGAGGCAATCCATCACATGCCTGAGCAAATTTGTGCACCAGAGTCCAGTTCATTTGACTCATGTGATCCCCCGTACACTTTATTTTGGCCCTGGTGTGGCTAGAAGAGGTGAGCTTAGGAGCACACAAGCAGAAGGCACAGAGCATGGACACGACACCATCTTGCAGCTCGGTGGGGAAAAAAAGGTCACTTCCAGGGGTACAAGACTGAAAACAAAAAAATAGCAAGTGTACAGTTTTGGATCTCCAACACCATCGACTCTGTCACGTAAGGTTACTGAAGACTGGGGAGCCCATTAAGCACTGAGTCAGCTGAAGGGGTACGAAGTTGATATCTTTTGGTGTGGCGTGTACAGCTCAGTGATGACGTAAGCAAGCTCAGACCTGGAGTGATATGTGAGCACAGGACCTGGGCGGGGACAACTGTAAAAATCTAACCAAGCCAAATGCCAATGCACCCTCAATGGCTCAATTGGAAAGCCAGGACAGCAAAAAAAAACAAACAAACAAACTAGCTAACAAAAAGGGGTCTGTTTTCTGTAAAAACCAAAACATAAAGTCTTAAGGTGGTACATGTTGGCCAGGTAGTGTCATCCCTGCCCCGTCCTGTGTTCCGTATAGAAGAACGACTACAGCAGCTCACGTGTTTGCTGAGCTCTGCTGCTGTCATACCTGTGATCGGGCCGAGCAGGGATGCAAAGAAACAGAAATGGAGAGATGAAGGAGTGAAACCAACAGGGAAGAAAGAGTGGAGATGAAGGGGGGAGGCGGGGTAGGTATAGATGAAAGAAAAGATGGTGACAGATTCAAGTGAGAAGCGACATGGGAGAGGTGGAGAGATGGAAGTAAGGAGGGAAACAGAAGCAGGGAACCCAGCAGGTGTTCTCAGCACGTCTGCCTCCTCCGCTGCAGGTTCTCAGCCTCAGCCTGGGGAACGATGACGTCGATGCTGCTGCCACGCAGGCCGGATGACTGAGAGGCCCAGTAAACAGCCTGTTCCACTGCAGGGCAGAGGACGAGCCACATGCAGCTTTGCCTCCCCATCTACCATCTAGATAAATCTTAGAAGATAGACTTGAAGATAATTCATATATGATGTATAAATGTATAATGGACTTAAAATGCAATTTATTAAAAAAAAAAAAAAAAAAAAGCCTGTTTGTGCAGGACGGTGCAAACCTACTGTAGCTGGAGAAAGAGGCGGCCAAATGCCATTATGATGAGGATCAGGACATTTCTATAATTTGATTGCGCAGGTTAACTGACTGTTGTTCTCCATTAATCCTGATCCTGTTTCTGTGTCATTTAGTGTGTTGTTGTTGTTGATGTGTTTTTTGCAGTGCGTCTGACACCAGGTGGATTAAGTCGGTTAATTCACAATGAATCAAACAAAAGCTAATACTAATCCAGCGTAAGGCCTCGGTGTGATGTCTGACGCTCGGGATTAATTCACAACACCCCCCCCCCCACCCCCAACCAGTCTAATCCTTAACGAAGCAGACGGGATGCTATCCTAACTGACAGTTTCTGCCTCATTATGGCAGGTTGATATGCTTCAACTACTCTCTTCCTTCGAAAGTAATAAAAAAGAAAAATCATTCTGATGGCTGAGACAAAAGAGGAAACCATTTACAGAAAGAATAAACCCAGTAAAAACTTTCCCACAGCTTTTCTTCTGCAGCTATTAAGCCCATCTCAAAGCATTTTTGGAGTGTGTTCTGCTGCTCTTAAGGTTTAGGTTTTGACATTTTGAAATCAATAGGAGGCAGAGTTGTTGTTGGGTTTTGTTTTTTTTTTTCTGCAGTCTTGCGAAACATGGTTGAAAACACTTCAATCAGGCCTGCAGAGAACCTGACACAAGAGACGGAGAGATCGATCCATAATGAGAGGAGTCCTACCTGGGGTTCCACTCGAGGTTGAGGCAACCTCAAATCCAGAAAATCCGAACAACTTTACCACATTGGTAGCTTACATCAACTTGTTAAAATGTAGTTTGTCCGAAAAGAAAAAGAAGGAAAAAAAAAAAAGAAAGAAAATGAGAAGGCTCATTTTGTACTTTTCTTTTTCGATCAGATTTTTGTCCTTTTCTATTTAAACAAGCGAGTTACTTGCAGTTCATTTAAAATGTAGTTTCAGATGAGTTTCATTTAGGTCAAAAAAAGAAAAAGAAACATGAATCATTGACGATGACACGAAGAGCACGCTGTTGTTCCGGTGTAGAACTGTGGAACAATCATTTTATTGGCAGAAGTGCGCCCATCTCCTGGAGCAGCTGGGGGATGATACCTGCATTTACAAATGTAATGTTGGATTTAAACCAGACGTGATCATTCAGGTGCTTTAGCATCATTATCCCCGAGTCTTAAACCTGCCGTGGCGATACTCTCCCTGGGACCTACTGAACATAGGTAGAACACCAATGTGGAACTTAAACGATCACCACACTGCAGTTTTAAATGGAAAAACATTAAAAAAAATTGACTTCTTCCAACAATTTTCTTTTGCAAGTGTGTGTGTGCTTGAGCTGGAGCTTTTATCAACCCCCCCCCCCCCCCCCCAACCACTCCCAAACATTTCCAACCCAAGCCACTGTTCAAGAAACGTATCGGCCATTTCAAAAGATGCTATTGTATCATCAAGCCAGCCTGGTTAATTAGGCTGCCTTCCTCTGTTGAATACACACTCCCTCTGGGCCCCACAGCTGCTCGTACGATGGAGGTTAAGTGCTAAAACATGTACCCCCCCCCCCACACACACACAGCTACTACATGACTCACGGAGGTATTGTACCAATGGATTTCTGATTACCTGACTGTACTCTGAGTTTGTCAGAGGGTAGCACAAAGGGAAAGATGAAAGAGGTGAAGTTCTGTTAACATTTTTCGCAAGTGAGTTTTTGAAATGGGGAGGGGGCCAGGGATGATGCAGAGAGAAAAAAGAGAGGAATAGAACATCTAACAGCTACTAAATTTCATTTCATTTACATTGAAAAGTTGTTCAAAGTACATCCTGAATAGATGGAAGCGTCCCCCCCCCCCCCCCGCACGCGCTCCCCCCGCCCTCTCTCCTGCTTACTTCAAACAGAATAACCGCGATAAGAGTCGGTTCACCTCAAAACTCCCTGCTATCTCCAAGAATTAATGTGATGTCATCAAGACCAAATGACTCACTCCCTAAAATATGTTTTAGCCATGCAGACAGTCATATGTCAGCAGTTTGGAACGGCTAAGCCTTCCATCCCATTAAAATAATCACTGACTCAGCAGTAACAGTCAGTGAAACTCACGAATTTTTCTGAGTGGGGAAAAAAAAAAAAAAAAAAAAACAGCGTTAGGCAATTTTTGTAAAGAAATACCTGGGAAACCTGTCAAAGTGCTCCACTATGAGGCTTTTAAAATGCTACGTAGCATTTTAGCACCTAGTAAATCTACAGTGTAATATAGAGACGTGAGGCCTCCACTCTGACTGTGTCATTTTGCGGGTGAGTGCTCATGTGTTTATGTGAGCTTCTCAGTGGATTTGTTATATGGCGAGTCAGTAAAGTGGTCCAATGTGAAAACCATCTTCCCAAAGTCAGAGAAAATGTGATGCGAATCGACGTGGATAATAAATAGCTGCGATAACTTGAGGAGGAACCCATATTCCGCCGGAGAGATGGGTCCGCGCGAGGACAAAGCAGCCATAAAAGACTGAATGAAGAGATGTAAAACAATAAGGCCAGAGAGGATGGGAGGAAAGAAAGAGGTGGGGAGATAGAGGAAGGGAGGGTGGGGGTGATGACCCTGGCAGGCAAGAAAAAGGAGATGGAGAGATAGAGAGAAATAGAATGAGAGGAGAGGGAAGAGGCGGAGGAGAGTGCAAGAGAGAGAGAGAGGGTGAGTAAGCCATGTCTGCACTCCATCAAAAACTGTGTCAGTCATTCGCCACCCCACCCCAGCCCACCCCACCTACCCTATGCCCCACTCTCTCTTCAACTCGCACATTAATTCCACTTCTTTTAACCGCCAGCCAGGGGTGTCCTCGACTGAATGTCAATCCTCTGTTCAGGGTGACAGAGGAGTGAACGAGAGAGAGAGAGAGAGAGAGACAGAGAGAGGGCAAGAATGGAGGGGGTGAAAAACGCTTGGCTTGCTCAGAGGCCTTTTTTTTATCTGAAGGCCTTACCCATCCTGACCTGCTCCTTTCCATTTTAATTGCACCCTTTTTCTTTTTTCTTTTCTTTTTTTTAGTCAAATATGACTCCCGTCTGGTCGAGCAGCGTTTGGAGACATTTGATAAGATACCAGGCTGTATCACAATGTTTGACAGGCGTGAGGACTGCAGACATCTGAGGCTCAGACGGAAAGACGGACAGGGTGACAAAAGTGTAGCCAGCCAAAGGAAGAGAGGAGGGCTGGAGAAGAAGAAATATTCCCTTCAGCTTCAAAATCCAATGCCAGGCTCGTTTCAACCTAAACCGGATCTTGATTGACATTTATGTCCTGACATTAAGAACTTAAGAGATACAGGTCGATCCAGTTTAGTGTTCATGTTCCTGATGTATGCAACACAAGCTGTGTGTATGTGTATGTATATATATATGTGTGTGTGTGTGTGTGTGTATACATACATCCATATGTATATATATATTTATATATATCATGTGAAAAATAATTACGCTTAGGCTGACACCCAAGGTCGACAGGCTCCAACAGCTGCCCGATGGCTGATGGCTATTTTTCCTTCTCCTGTCTGGACTTTGCTGGGTATTAAAAACCACATCACACAGGGTGTTTTTCATGCTGTCATATGATACAGCACACGAAGGCCTGACTTGCTGCAAGAATTCACAGGCTTCTTGGCAAGTGGAGGGCTTTTTTGTTGCTGTTGTTAATAGGTTTTAAGTTAAATGTCTAACTTATTTATGAAACCTGGATTGGACACCATTTACAGCAAGACCAAAAAAAGGGGTTAAAAAATTGCAAAAACATTGTTACCGCTTCTGGAAATCAACATGTCTGAAACACACTTTGGTACTCGCTAATAATTCATGAATGCTGGTGAATGTTGTTATATAACGACGCTCCACTAGAAGGCTTAAAAAAATGAATGAAAGTGGAGAAAAAAATGAAAGTGCATTGTTCCATTCTTGCATCACGATAAAACAAATAAATACCATCATCGCATGTTTGTGTTTCATTCAAGGGCGTTGCGTAACTCCTCTAAGGTTGTAGTGTTTTGACAATTCAGTTACCATGGTTACGTTTCACCAACATCCTCATCTGATGGTGTCATTGTATTGGTTATCTTTCCAATAAGGGGCAACAAAGCAAAAAGAAACGGTTAAAAACGTGCTTTGAAATAATTCAAACTGCAACAACGAACGGACATAAATTTGCTTATCTGCTAGCCTTATGAAGATATTATTTCATCACAAAAATATGACTGCGTATGCTTGAATAAAATGACTTAATGCTGACGTACATCAGCAGCACACGAGCTATAAAGTCGCTCGTGCACTTGTTAGCGTGTTGATTCAGGAGCCACTTGAAATGGACAAAGACCTGAATTCAGGGTCCAGATCCAGTTTTGCAGAGGTTTTTAAGGTAGACTGGCACTGAAATCTTTCCCTCCTCCCTGACAAGTTGGACATTACAACGGCACAGCCATAAAATTCACTGATCGTCTTATATTTCACAAATTAAACTTGTACGTTTTTCACCGGGGAAAAGGGACGATAACGGATTTACTAGCAAGTATTTAAGGGTAAGCACTTCCAGATCAAACATCTTAAGCAAATCCTCATTTATGCAAACCGCATTTTAAAGTATCAATGAAAATGTGAGCGCCGCCATTGCTAAAGAGATTTTATGGCATTCAGGGATTCTCCTGAAATTTCAGAATTTCGCTTGTGTGTTGAATAGAATCTCACTTTCAAGGGTAAAAGTACAAAATACTACCAAAAACCCCCACTAAACTCCATCAGCTCTGTGACAAGTGGCTCACTGCTGACATTTCAGAGAGACACTGCCCCCAACCTGGGATGTTGTTCCAGCCTGAGAGAGTCAGGAGGGTATTTCAGTGAAACAAGGTGGTTCCTAAACACTCTGCTTGCTGTGCCATGGCCCTGCACTTCTATCCCACAGCGCACTCTCCCCTAAGAGTGAGAAATGGGCATGGGGCGGAGAGGAGGGAGGGAGGGAGGGAGGGGGGCATTGGGAGGCAGTCCTGGGTGAAATTCAAGGCCAAAGCACTCATGTCTCCTCCATCTAACACCTCCCGCCCTCAGGCGCAGGACATTACCTCGCTCCTGGATATAATCACACCCAGCCAGGAGCCTAGCTTCGGCTGTTTATGAGTTAGCCGGGATGTGTAAGGCGATGCATGTGTTAGGAGTACCTGTGTTGTTGCATGTGCATATCAGTGGGAATTACACCCAGGCCCAGGTGTCCCCTCATAAGAGTGCCTCTCCAGCTTATTCTCTTTTATTAGCGCCTCCTCTTTTTCATTAACTGAAAAGGTTACTGGTGCATTTGTAATACCTCCTCGTGAATCTCTAGCACCCCTGCATTCCTTCCTGCCCAGGGCCGAGCTAAAGCTCCAAACCTTCCTGACACACACACACACACACACACACACACACACACACACACACACACACACACACACACACACAGTCACCTTTCACTTCAGAGGACATTACTTTGACTTATAACCTGCACCCTAAAATGTAATTATTTATATCATATAGGGACTTCCTCTTTGTCTCCAAAAGGGAGTAGGGTACACACAATGTGGCTATAAACAGATTTATATCCCAACAACATGCCTGGCACACACGACCACCGGAACACAACCACAGACACACATAAACACACACCTTACTTGGTCTCCTTCAGCAGTTAAGAGGACACACCAATGGACTTGTCCTCCCCAAACACAAGTAGGGAAATATCACCTCAGGAATAAATAACTCAGCCGGGTTAATTATTTGGCAGACGCGTGTGTAGATTAATAACAGAATAAAAATGCAGGGGTAGACGGTGGTGCACTGAAAGGTAAGGAAGGTGTGTGTGTGTGTGTGTGTGTGTGTGTGTGTAAGAGCGGGGGTTGGGGGAGGAGGAATGATGGGCAATTGAGCAGAGTTATTGGAGAGCAACAGTGCATGTGCTGGCTTCAGATAGATGTAGGAGCAGGTCTAGCCCCAAGGCTGTGAATATGCTGTCTGGGAGGAGAGAGAGAGAGAGCGAGAGAGAGAGAGCGAGAGAGAGAGAGAGAGCGAGAGCGAGAGAGATTAACTCAGGCAGTTGGGTGACATCATGCCTTCTGCAGAGGCAGTTATGAGAAGTATCCATCACATGTATTGTCGTCAAGTAAAGAAAAACAGATGATAACAAAAAGAAAATAAAGTAAGAAAATATTTAAATTGCTGCAAGTGTTTTAAATAGAAGATAATTTTTCAGAGTTGTATCATTTGTCTTTTCCACCAAATGAATCCTCTACCGGATGCACTGAAATAATTATACCCTGCTGAGTGTCAGATAATGATGTTAAAACCAGGGGTTACTCTTTCCTGGAACTCATATTCAAATCAATGCTGGGATAAACCTGGTGGTGGTGGTGGGCTGATCAGTTTAATAAAAAAACAGAAACAACCCCATGTGGAGTTATTATCATCACAAATGCACAAACAACCCAAATACCCTTAATCTAGTGAAGGGGTAAAGCCTGTATTGACCTAGTGGTGTGGTGTGTGTGTGTGTGTGTGTGAGTGTGTGTGTGCGTGTGTGTGTGTGTTTGACCTAGTCTGCCTGGTGCAGTGATAGGATCCCTAAACCCTGTTCACCTGAGGAGGGCAGACTGGGGTAATTTTCCTCTCTTTGAAGGGACAGAGAGGGAGAGAGAGAGAGAAGAGAGAGAGAGAGAGAGAGAGAGAGAGAGAGAATGGATGTATGTTTTGGATTTATGCTTTTTCCACTCAAAAATCTCTATTTATGGCCAGGCTAGCACGGAGAGCTCATTTCACTCAAATGATGGCTGTGTTTACCGTAATTGATCAGAAGCTTGATATCTTTTATTTTACAAGCAGAACTGTGTTTAAGGGTCAGAACAGACAGACAAGCAATCAAGATTTTTTAAAAAAAAAGACAGATTGAGAGAGAAAATGAGAGGTGGGGAAAGAAATCATACACTCCACAGAGGCCATAGATCCTTGTCATTTTCATGCACTAGGCCCTTTTGCTGCTCCCTTCCCCCACCCATCCATCTATCTGCCCTCCACCCACCCACCCATCTCCCCTCTAACCCCTCTCGCCCTGCAGGGCAGGCCCTGCCTTCCATCTGTTGTCTGTCCCAGCTAGGAGCAGCCCCATTCCCCCTCCACTCACATTTACAATTCAATTAAAAGCAACAAGCCCCTTCTTCTTCCTCTTCTTCCTCCTCCTCCTCATCTCTCCCTCTTTTTGTTTTTTTTAAAGCTGTGCCTGGATGAGCACAGCAGAAAGGCCTACACCCCATGTAGCGATGCAGTCATGACACACACTTACTGGGGCACTGCGAAGCAATACCAAAACCCACAGATGATGCAAACACACATTGACACATAAATACACTGAGTGTGTGCAAAAGAGCAAAAGGAGAGAGAGGGGAGATACACACACACACACACACACACACACACACACACACACACACACAATTTTTTTTTAATCCTCATTTAGTGAATAGAAAACAGGGTTTGTGGGACTGAGTCCAGGAACAATACAAGTGAGGAAAGTGGGTCAAACTTTGCATTAGAATAACGTATGTAACGGTGATGTAACAACCCAACAACAACATCAAGTGCTTTACATGATGAATTAGTCAAATTACAAGATTTGTCTTTCTTAAATATTGCAGACAGAAAACATGTTGTACAAAATATATCACGTGTCAACACTCACTGATGATTCTGCTCCAGATAGCTGCTAAAGTGGAATAATAAAGCTTCCCCTGTCAAAACAGTTTATCGGCTCTTTACAATTAACCCGACTTCCAAATAAACAGTTTTTTATCCTCTCTTATGATATAATACATGAGTAGAGAAGTATTATGAAACCTTAGAGTCTAAATTAAGCTGCTCATAAATCTCTCTCTCTCTCTCTCTTGCTCTCTCTCTCACTGCTGTAATGTGAAAGCAATATCCACAGGCATCCCTCCTCCTGGAAAAAAAAAAAGAAGGGGAAAAATGAGAGTCTTTAATATTTAATTATGGTGATGCCAACATGCAACTTTTATCACTTTCTTGTGTCATTTGCATCTTGGGCGAGCCCAGAAGATATACACAAAGAACTAGTGAGAGAGAGAGAGAGAGAGAGAGGGAGAGAGAGAGCAAGAGAGAGAGAGAGACTGGGATGTAGAAAGAAGGAGAGAAGAGGCTGACGAATACAAGAAGAAAGGGGAAGCAAAGGAGGGGAGGGAACTCGCTGTCATAGGGGAACCCATATGACAGAGAGAGTGAGCTCAAGAGAGATAAAGGTGGGAGATAAGGGAGGAAAAACAAAAAAAAAAGATTAAAACAAGAGAAATGCAGCAAAGAGGAAAAGAGACCCAACTGGGCCTGATTTTTGTAACAAAAAATAGAGTATTTTATGTTATTTGAAGTCATGCCTGGCTGTCTGCAACCTCCCCACACTGGTTGTGTCTATATGTCCCCGTCTCCCCAACTATAATACATGCGCCCGCCATCCCCCCCACCCATCTCCCTGCCTGTCTCAGGCGATGAGGCAGACTGCGTTAATGACTGATAATGTGTGTAATTACCAGCCCGACAGCCACACGGAGCCGATGAAGAATCAGACCAGCACACAACTCCTCTTGGAGGGCCTCTTGTTCCCCCTCATTCACTCTGAATGGTTGTGGGGTCTAAATGAAGCCCTACTAGGTGATGTTGCTGCTGCACTTACGGGGGGGGGGGGGCGCTGACAGTCATTAGGGTGGCCAGTGAAATGAAGAAAAAAAAAGAGGGGGGGGGTGCTGTCATTATCATGAGAATGCATAGCTAGGTAATTTTGATGCGGTTGAAATTTAAAGGTAGATTCTGAAATATTTTTCCTTAAAATTAAAATGTAGACTTACACAAATTAGTCTGACTCAGTCATCACTAATGGGCCTCTAGACATGCATGGGGGTGACTACAGCCACTGGTCTGTAGCCTGTATTTTAATGTTTTGTGTCTGGATGAGGAGTGGATGTGTAACCCACCACCCAGAAAAAGCACAGAGGTGAGGTTAGACGGGAATAAAACACAGCGACTTGACAAAATTCATTCCTGAGAAAATGGCAAATGCACACAGAGCAGCAAACAAAAAGAAATACAGACCTGTTGAGGACAAATGGCAAGAGGAAAAAGCTCTTTCTAGAATGAGAGTGAATACAGTTTGGCTTTCACTGGCTTGAAAGCACTGAAGGAGAAGCTGTGGATGAAGAGTGTTGTGGAGCTGGCCTGCTTGCTGTAGGACAGGTAGGTGACAAACACTGGTGGATTGCTTGTGATAGCTAGCAGTTAGCTGGTGCTAAATCAAATTTAGCTTGCGCTGTTCGGGGTTTAGCTTGTGCTAGCCGGCAGACCTAGCCGGGTTTGAGCTTGTCCGAGTCAGCATGTACCCGGTCCCAGCCATCAGCTAGCTTGTCCTAGCTAGCATTTAGCTTGTATTTGCTTGCATTTAACTTAGAGCTGACATTTAGCTTGACCTAGTCAGCATTTAGTCTGTCCTAGCCTTACTTGATATTAGTATTTACTGTGTTCAGCACCTAACCAGATGCCTTGGTGTGTGTTAACCACCCCCCGTCTCAGATTTTTCCCTGTCAAAAGGGTTTTCTATGGAGTTTTTCCTCAGTCAATGTGAGGGTCTAAGGGCAGAGGATGTTGTTATGATGCCATGTAAAGCCCTTTGAGACAAACTGTTTGTGAAAACGGGCTATACAAATAAAATTGCCTTGCCTTGCCCTCTCTTTCTTTTTGACAAGGCGCAACAAACTTTGATACACACTCTCCTCTAATTAAACAGATATACCAATCAGTCTGCTCGCTATTTTTTTCTTCTTTCTAGAAATGCCATTCACAAATATATTGCCCAAACACAGAGAATCTAAACTGCTGTAAATATTTAATACTGGAGTCCAGTACCTCCACCTGTGTAAACTCATAAAGCTTTAGCTGAGACCTGGGGGCTGTGGGGTGGTGGGGTGGTGTTTCTGGCCTTCTCGGATAGAAGGAAGTCATAAGAGAGGCTCGGGCCATGTGGGGACGACATCTCTGCCTCTACACTTGTGGCAAAAGGAGAAGTGAGATTTACAACTACAGCTAAAACATCTATGTTTTCCCCATCATGGTATTACTAGGTTTGCCTCAGGCCGATTCCAACTTAATGAAATATGTGCAACTGAAAATACCAGAAAAAGAGAGCTGTGGTTAACAGGAAAAGAGAGAGCAACTCTTTAGTGAGCTTGAAAACCACATTGCACATCGTCTCAAACCGATCTGCAGCATTCTGTACACAGCTCTCAACTCGCTCTCAGGAATAAATACTTAGCTGTGTTTCCAGTCATTTTTATAGCTGATACTCCACAGATGGTGTTTTGGCTGTGGTGAATATTAGCCTGATGTTCTTTAATTCATCTTTAGGGAATACATTTATGCCATTTTTTGCAACATAGAATTGCTAAAATCCCCAGTGAAAGCCCTGATATTATCACTGACCAGCTGCTGTTAGCTGGACGGTAAGATTCTCAAGTGTAAGACAGAAGGAAATACATGAACTACTAGCCAGCTCACACACTTAATCACTCAATATTGTGTGGAGTGTAGATCTGGAGACTATATATCTGGGACAATACGTTTTTGCAGGTCTAAGACAAGACAAAGAGTGCTGAGCTGGTGGTTGGAGCTTCTAAATCAGGACTCCTACTGTGTGAACCTTGATTAAGGCCTTGACTGTTTTCTTACCCCATAAATTATTCGATCCCACTTAACTCTCCAAAGATCACTTTTAAGTTACACGTCCTCAAACACCCTGTGAAGCATGCATGCTTTTTTTTCTTTTTTTTTTAAGTGTGATGGAAAGGCTAGTCTATCTGGACTGGCATGACATGGTACTGCGCAGTGCAGATGTATGAAAGAGCCTTATGTTGAGACTTTGTCGGTGATGAAAGTGTGAACCAAATAACCCAGTGAGGGGCTGCTGCGGGTGTGGAGGGACGTCGCCATCATAACACCTTGTCCTGTGACCATGTGGCATAGAGCAGAAATGAAGCCACGAGAAACCATTAAAAAATTCAGCTAATTTGCTTATAAAGGGAACTCACTCACAGCTTTTAACGTCTTAACAACTTCTTCTGCGGGCGATCAAGACAAGACCACAGCTTATTCCCATCGATGTGATTCCAAGATGACCAACTTTTTACATACAGTTTAAGGTATTGGAACCTAATGCTTCTTTGAAGAGTCCCACGTTAGGTAACCTTATTCATAATTCAGTTTCTAGGAATACTTCTTCTTTTCACATTTAAATGTAAAAGTGAGACTCCAGAATAACAGCGTTGGATTTGTTTGACTCAGCTCGTCGGCTCACTCTCAGCTCACGTACCTGATCAGTCAGACTCACGTATGCTGTATGTGCAGTGCGGATGTTTAAGGGGAAATACACTTCCTATATGTACCTAAATATGTGAGAAAAAGCATAATATGTAAATTTGGAAGACAGAAAGTATGTTTGGAGGAACCCTATTTGACCCAAACGCCTCCTCCTTAGCTTCTGAACAAAAAGCCATAAAAGTGATATAAACCATTTTATATAAACGCTCTCATCAACAGTGCCAACCCTCCAAAACATCACATGGTCCTTTACCAGGTTCAGTAACTCCACTGTAATTTTACTATTTGGAATCATAATCCTGATACTTCTTTACTTTGATGAACAACTACTCCTTTACTCCTCAGAACCACCTTGATAGGTTTTTACCTATAAACCCATGATGTGGGTTGGTTCTTACATCAAGAACACGAAGGTTATTTGCTGCAACCTTCTTAATAAGTTCCACATGTGACAACTTGCAGTGAGTTCTAAATACAGCCAATTACTGGTGTAATGGCTCTCGATAAATCCCTTAAGTGCAAGCTGGAGTTCCACTTATAAAAAGGATATTCCTACTTAGGATGTTTTGAGTCAACAAGAGTGTTACAATGAATGTTTCCTGAAATATGCGGACGATATTTACAGCTTCGTAATGTGCAAGATTCAAGGATGTGTCTACAACGCTTAACATTCAGTTAAACCTGTAAAACACTTAACATCTGGAAGGGAAGTGTATTTTCCTCCATCCTGCATGTCAGTGGTTGTTTAATGAGAGGAAACAGGCATAGATGGCAAATCCAAAGCTCCCGGCAATGTCTGAAACAGTGTCTGTTTTCCACTCTGCCTGTATTGAGCCTTAATGCATCTGGCACCCTGAGCAGCATGATGCTGCAGCTTTAGCATGGCAAACACCAGCAACTCCACAAAGGAAAGGACTCATGGAGTGAAGGGAGAGAGAGCGCCATCCCTCAGATTTAGTTTGAGGCTAAAACTATTGCCAGGCACTTTCATGCCCACCTGCGCTGTGACAAAGATACATTTGTGACAGTTTTTTTTTTTCTTTTCTTTTTTTGGTCCTTATAAAACCTGGAAAATTTAAAAACTCTGGAGGCTATTTACAATAATCTGCAAGAAACAGAGAGACAGGTGATAAATTTAAAGGAAAAGCCCCGATGACGAGGTGGTTTCCTGAATGACAATGCCCCTACCCAGAGGGCTTGAGGGTCAGTGACTTGAGTGAATTCTCAGTCGCCAGATCTCAATCTGATTTAGCAGATATGGGATATTTTGGGCTGACGAAAACACTGCTCCCCATTGCCATCATCAGAAGCACCAAATGATGGAATATCTTTTGGAAGACTGGTGTTCACCCCATGCGTACAATACACCAAAGAGCATTGAGGCCCCCAATTCGTAAAGCGCAGCTCAAGAACCATGACATACTGTAGAACAGCAAGTGACACGTAAAAGTTGAAGAACTGAATCACTGGGCCAAGATCTTTCCAAAAAAACAGCCCATGTCAAAATGGATGCACAAAAGTGAGACCATATAAACTTTCCCCCTTCATCAGATGACTGTGGAAACAGTCCTCCAGTGTCAGACTCTGCACATACGGTGTACACGGGTCAAACATTCAACTGTAAAAAATGAAAGAAACATGTTTTTTTTTTTAGGGGGGGGGGTCGAAGGAAAGAAAAGTCAAACCTCATTAATTCCTGTCGCTCTCCTTGACTTTCATTCTCTACTTTTCAATGTGTTTGTTATCATTTGTATACCGTCCGATCAATGGGTCAATAGATCAATACATAACAAATGACACTGTGGGTGTTAATGACAACCTGGGATTAGGACGGATAATGCTGCCTCAGAAGATCGATCGATTAGCAGCAGTTACCATCATACCCCTCTGCAGAGGTGCACACATGCAGGATCAGACCGGAGGAGTGGGCGGCGCGCCTCAAAGCTCCGCGCAGCTCCCCCCTACGCCAGTCCCAACCACGGTGCCATAACGCACAACGCATGCTCTTAGGGAACCCGAGAAAGATTTGCCAAGTGCCAAGATGAGAGAGCGAGCGAATGCTGAAATGTCAAAGCACCTTAATTAACACAGGGGGCTATAACGGTGATCAAGGCTCCCTTGAGGAGCAGAAGCCGTGTACAACCCAATCTCTCCGCCTCAGCCTTGCTCTTCCGGATCGATGGGAATAGATTTTCTGCTTTTGCACACACCTGAATGCTGTCAACAGGGCCACGTAAATTTGGTTCTCCGTCTCTTCCGCTTTTTACCCTCCTCCGTTCGGACTCTTATACTGTATTGAATTCATATTTCCCCTTCACAGCACACGGAAACCCGGGGAGTGTTTTTGGCAGGCCAGGCTTGTTATAAAACTGTCTGTTTATGGTGGTCTTGGTTTAAGTCTGCTCTTCCTGCCCTCAGATTGAAAGGCTTCTTTGAAAACGAGGCCTTGGGTGGCTTTGGTAGGATTCTGTCCTGTGAGCACTGCAGGGGCACTCACACACACCTACACACTCATAAGTTCACACACACAGGCGCGCATAAGTTCACATGCAGAAACACAGACGTGGGTTGCTCTCTCATTACTCAGCAAGGCTTTCATGCTTGACCTGCTTTTTAACTTTCTGATCTGGATTAGTGGCAGATAATTTAGGGAGGAGTGGAGCAGTGAGTGTGTGTGTGAGTGAATGTGTGTGTGTGTGTGTGTGTGTGTGTGTGTGTGTGTGTGTGCGTGCGTGCATGCATGCGCATGCGCGCGTGTGTGTGTCTGCCTGAGCTGAAGGGCTTAAAGGTAGTGCGCTGTTATCATTCACAGTCCAACTGAAGACTGAGCTGACACAGCTGCCTCGGAGAATTACTGCCGCTGTTTTTCTATTGCACAGAGAGGGCGCTGGAGAGAGACTGAGAAGTATTTTCTGTGAACGAAAACTTGTGTTTCCATTTAAAGTTTGGAAACATCGCCAAAAAAAAAAGAAATGTTTGAAGATGACATTACAGGCAACATTACACATGGCTGTAAAAAAAGAAAAAAAAAACAGTAGAAGAAGAAAAGGTTTTCCTGGCCAGTTCTAATCGTTCTTTTACATTCGCTAGTAGTTGTCGGCCATGCTGCTTGCTGCCTGGAGACAAAATTTGACCTGATGTGGAAATTAAGTGTTTCCAGCTACAATTTTGTGTATTTACTCTCCCACCTTGAGGGAGCGTTAAAAACTTTTTTGGCAGAATTCAGAGTTTTACTTTAATTTCATGTTGTTCTTTCCGTCTACCTTATCTACGCACAATCCTGGAAAATGTCCATCGAGATTCAAGTTTCACCGAGATGCAAAATTTCCTTTGATGGCATTGTCGCTGATGCGCTTCAATACACAAGAAAAAGTAAAATTTTGTTTCATTTGAAAGACAATTGAGCAGTGCAAGTAGAGTCAATGAAGTCTGAGAGTGATAAAAACTCATTGACGAGTACATCTAGGGGACAATCGGACAGACTTGCGCCAAAATGTAAAGGGCTCTTCCTCAACCCCATGCTCCACCCGTCCACCAGGATTGGTGGAATTTTGCTTCATGGTACTTGTGTAATCCTGGCAAACAACTTCAGAGCCTTGTGAGTTCCAGAGATGTGAAACGGACTCGTTAAAGACAAGTTAACAGAGTGCCACCTCACTGGAGAAAAAAGAGGGTTGATGTGTGTGTGTTAGTGTGTGTGTATGTGGGAGTGTGTGGGTGTTACAGTCGGGTGAGGGGGCTCAGTGATAAATCCATTTACATCCTCCCGTGTTTTATTTGCTCCCATGGACTCTGCTCACGTCTCCCCATTCAGGCTTGTTTACCTGGCAAGCCGAGTGTGACTGAAGAAAATTCCCGCTGCCTGAGGTGGGATTGGAGGGGAATGTGGGGCAGCAGGGGAGGGTTAAGGTATAGGATGAAGGAGACAGAGGAAGGGTTAGGATAGGATGAGGTGGGGGGGTGACACCGAATTACTGAAAGCTGTAAGTCCCCCCCCCCAGCCCCCCATGGCTTAATTATCATGTGCAGCCTAGTGGAGATGAAATAACAGAGACTCTCACACTAACACCCACACTGGGATGATCGAAGGTTTGTATACACACACACACACACACACACACACACACACACACACACACACACACACACACAAATGCACAAACAGGAGGAGAGAGACATCATGGTCTGCTTTTAATCAAAGCTAATCGGCAAGGAAAATAAACAAGCTGGCATGGTAGACATCTATCTTTGGCTGAGGCTGAAGCTGCTAGATAAGGAGGAACAGGCCTCACAGACATGTGTTCTCCTCTTTAAAACACCGCCTGCTCCTCGTTGGTAGAATTAAGCTTTAATATGGGTCTTAGGAAGCATCTCGAAGGTGAAAAGGTGAAATTATGGGATGGATTTTTCCAAGACACATCAATCATCTTCAACTTAGTTCGTATTTGTCGGGGGTCGGGAGTTTCCCTGTCTTTGAATGGCTCGCCTTGCAAGGAAATCCACGCAAGAAGAGCTTTAAAAGGCATTACAAGATTATTCGGAGTGTCTGCAAGTGATCTGTCAAAGTTGCCACATTGCTTTGCATGAATCTTTAATTAGCCAAGAAAAAGGCTTGTTAAGATGGGAATAGCGCAGTGTGGTTTTCATAGCACTTCAACTTCCATGTCAACTCAACAGAGACAAAATAAAAAAGCAGTTCTCTCCTACTCTAAAATGGGAAAACATTAGATTCAGAAGCAAAAAAACAAACGTTTGTTTTCTTAAAATCTTTATGTTTTGTGTTCAAGGACGATCACATTAAGCAAGCGGAATGAAAGATAGAAACCGAGACAAGAAAGAGAAAAGGGAATGGAGGAGCAGAGAAGAGTATCAGTCATGGGGTAATCGCTCTATCAGTGGCCAGAATAATGAATCCAATTTCCCAAGTAGTGCCCTTGTCATTTAGAATCTGTGGAATGCAGATTCATGTGGCTCCGCACTTAGAAGCTGTTTGATCCTGGAGACGAAGTATAATGCATTCTGGGACAGAGGTTTATAGTGTCTCAGCTATATTGAATTGACTTGATCTTGTACACGAATTAACCATTTTTCATCACATATGTGGAACCTCTGAGGACATGAGAGTTCTAAATTTAATGAAACGTGATGCATTCTTGACAGTAAACCATTTTAATGCGCAGTATCGCTCCGCGTTTGTAAGAAAATTGAGATCCTCGAGTTTATGAACTCCTATCAAATAAATAAGCGCGCGCTGCAATTTGAGAGTGGAATCATCTGATAGCTTTGATGTTTGACCACAAACTCCTGACCATTTTGTCAACCGTCAAAGTCTGTGGAGCAGCAGGGAATCAGGCACAAAGACCAGGTCCAGGGCTAATTTACTGGGATCACTGCACTGACCCCGAGCAGATAAGGTGCCAGCGATGAAACTTCCTTCATTTCCTCTAGTTGTTGCAGTATGGGAGCAGAGGCAGCCACCTACAAGCTTAAGGACATCGGGGCTAAAAGGTGAACGCTACACTCGGCTAAACTTCAGGCTTGATCAAAAGGAACGCAACCTGGGCTTGAGGAGGCAGCGGAGCTTATCGTCCTGGCAGAGAGGCTTTGGGGGAGAAGATCCCCAGCACCTGATAGCTTCAGGTTGTTCTAGGAACAGGAGTAAAGTCACTCCTGTCTTTTTACCTCAACTGGCTGTGCATTAAAGTGAACACAATCACGCCTTTTTTGAAAACATGTTTCTGCATGAGCGTGTTTCATCGGTCTGAGTGTTCAGACCATTTTCACAGCAGAAACTCTGAAAATCTTACTTTTTTTTTCTTGACGAGAGAACCGCCACTTTCTAGAAGTGACGTCCATTCCACGATGTTGAGTGTAAGTTCTTCCTGTGATGTAGAACACCTGTCATCATAGGGTTTTTTTTGTCTAGCAGGGCTCTCTCTGGGTCATCCTCAGACGAGCCCTCCATCATCTCTTGTACGGAGAACTGGGATGACTCGGCTAATACAGGGAAATTTGGCCAGTGGCTGCAATTTGACTGCAAAAAAATAAAAAAATAAATAAATAAATCCTGCAACTTTTATCAAAATGTTTCCGAAATTCGTCACGAAATCAAACATATTTGACTGCGTTGTCACAAAAAAAAAAAATCTGCACAGACTGACTATTGGAGGTTAAACTACAAATCATGTTGACATATTTGAATATGTGGTCCACCGCAATGCCTACACCATCTGTGCAAATGTATCATTCATGAATTTAATTGCGAGTAATTAACTGGAGCCCAATTATCAAGAGAGATAATCAATACCGGTGGATCAACATGCAGCTGCGTTATCTTGGATGCAAGGATGAGTACATTTGTGAACCTGTGAATGTGGAGGAGCAAAAAAAAAAAAGCTGCCACATGTAAGATAATGTAATCATTCTGGCTTTCTTCCATACGGAACACTTTATTCCCACTCGATTCTATATTGAACTTCTCTAACGCATCTGCTGACTAAAGACTGCATCGGCACGAAGGCTGACAAAACATTGCTTATTCACACTAAAGCAGCCCGAGACATGACAGGAGGGATGCAACTGGGAAGAATTCGAAAGAGATGGAAAGGAGATGCAAGTGCAGGAAGGTAAGAACAGGATATTGCTGAGTCTGAGCTTTTCTGCAGGATGCAGGAAAAAAAATGGAATGAAGGAGAGGATGGAGAATGTTTAAAAGTAAAGAAAATCATTGCATGTTTCCCCCCTGCTTGGCCCACTAACCGCACGGTTCTCTAGTGCTTGGCTGAGCTGTGATCAATATTGACGTTGTCATCAAGCAGCTCTCTGGTAATGAGGGTGGGAAAGGGGTGGGGGGGGGGTCTTATAGAAGAGACAATAGACCTGAGCACCATGTGTCTTGCATTAATGTCCAGCCCATTAAGCTTCTATGAAAAAAACTGACATTCTTCATGTTTGGCGCTTGAGAAACTTTCTCACTTTTTAATCAACACTTATGTAATTATAGTTCTGACTTGATGATGCATTCCTCGGTATTTTGGGGTTTTTGTGTAAACATGAGTTGCATGCAAAAATAGCGAGCTGTCTATAACATTATGTTGGGGTTGTGGAACAATTTAAAAACACATAAGAGAGAGGTTGCGTGTGTGTGTGTGTGTGTGTGTGTGTGTGTGTGTGTGTGTGTGTGTGTGTGTTTGTGTGAGAGCAAGAGAGCATGCTCTGTCACGGACTGTGCAGGGGTCAGGAGATTGTGCAACTCATCCCTCAGTGTTGGGCCTCACTAATAACCGTGCAAACACACATTTTAAAAGCTGTGACACTAAAAATCCAAGGGCATAAAAACTGTCCATCACTGCGAGTGAGAAGACACCAGGAGAAGGAACATAATGAAAGATGTGAAACAAGAACTGACAAATCAATCCTAAATCCATCAGCAGCGTGCACCGCAAAACAGGATAAGACACGCAAAACAAGATGGCAGTTTGGGGGTTGTGTGCGTTTACTTTCAGCCCACCCTGCTTCTGTTTGTGTCTGGGTAAATGCTGCTGTTACTCAGTTGAGGCGGCAGTGGCGGCAGCGGCAGCAGCGGCGGCAGCGGCGGCGGCGGCAGCTGTGGCAGCCCAGAGCCACGCTGGCTGCCACTGAAAGTTAAGTTTACTGTGAGATCTGATGCTTTGTTGACAGGCAGCCAGAGCACACAGGGAAGCTCAAGGACTTGGAGATTGTGTAACTATTTGAAAAACTGTACAGAGTCAACCATATGATTCCTCTGGATGTCTCAGCCAACAGTTGTGACAACAGAAATGAAGCAGGAAGGGGGGTGGGGGTGGGGGTATTTTCATGATATACCCCAACCAAGTGAGCCAAGGGGAGTGCATAAACAGCTAATTAATCATCGTCGTTACAAAGAGCTACACCAGAGAACGAGCTGATGCCAAAAAATTCTGGCAATTCAAAAGCAGTAAATATCCCAACAGAATGATATTTTTATACACCGTAACTTTCCTTAACGGTACTGTTCAAGATCACGTCTGGAGATAAGGCACATATTTGCTAAATGGTGTAGTAATATACAGACTTGTTTTGATTCAGCGCTATCGTGTGGAGGTGATGTATTTGAGAAGTTTGGAATTTTTCCAACAACATCTACTGTTTGTCCAACAAAAAAGAGAGAGAACGAGAGAGGCAGAGTCTCTTTTTACATTCAACACGTAACAATAGCTAACACACGCATACATACATACTGGAATTGATGCTGACAAATGTATCTCTCACGGATCAAATATTGTGTTTACAGCATATCTGTGTTGCTTCTGGGTAGGAAGGAAAACATCTTCCTCATTAACCTAGGCTACTGTCTCGCCACCACTGTTGACTTAGTCATTTGTTTGCATTTGATGGTAGCAGTTGCAGCAGTAGCAATAACACTAGCAGTAGTAGTAGTAGTAGTAGTAGTCGTAGTAGAAGTAGCAGAAGTGGAGGAAGCTGCCCACATGTCTTCTTTTGATCGTTCTCTCTTCTCTGTCTGAAATATAACGGGTAGATTACAGCCGTGCCAGAATGACAGCGGCTGCATTTCATACAAATGCTGTGAATACATAATGCATAGCATTGTCTGCATGAACCCTTTCACATGCTAATGCCAACCTTTCTGCAGATGTCTCAGAGGTATGAGCTGGTGACTGTGGAGTGACACAGAAGGGGTAAAAATAATAATAATAACAATAATAATAATAATGACAACAATAATAAAAAAGGGAGAAAACTAATCAGCATCTCGGCTGCTGTCATTCACATGTAATCAAGTGTTTTTTTATATATATAAGTGTTCCAAAAAAATGATGTTGCAATAATTCGCCTCCAAGTGGTGAGTTAGTTCCTAAAGATGGTTCATGGCTTCATGATAATTGGGACTTTCCAGAAAAAATAACCTCGGATGTTATACAGCCGTGCAGACAGAAGCTCTATACCAAAGGCATGGCGGAGTCATCAGGATCAGTGATTAACATGTCTGGAAGTATAACCGCTGCAGAAGGAACTGCTCTCAGCAGCACTAAATCCTGATCCACTTAATTGTACGCTGCTACGCGAAAGGCACGGCCACTAAATGCTGTTGTGAGATGAATAAAATGCCCATTTAGCATTTACCAGAAAGTTCCAACACATATTGATGTTTTCTGCATCAACGGTAGAGTTGGATAATGAATTTAATATGAGATAGAGGTATTTACCTTCAAAGGCACAGCGCAAATTTACAGTTGTAACTTCTTGTGCCGCTTCAATTCACGCAACAACAGAGCAGGACTGTGCTCAGGTCTTTAGAGGCACAAAAAGAAAATGTGCTGGGGTGTGTGTGTGTGTGTGTGTGTGGGGGGGGGGGCTTGTGTGTTCACCCCTTTAGTGTGTTTTCTTTCCTTCTTTTGTTACTCACACAAGGCATGAGGTGAATTGTAGCGTCCACTGTTGACAGGGCCTGGGTGACCTTCCTCCCCAGTGAGTGCTGGAAACACTGGACAGGCTTGCCACGGTCAGGGTCTGTGTTTACTACACTTTTGTTCAGGCTGCAGCTCTGAGATCAGCGATCACCTCCAATGTTCTCAGCCCCAGAGAGTTGACAAACTGATCTCAGGTCAGAGATTCCAGCCTGAGGAGCATGACATCAGCTTTGGTCGCTGGTCTCAGGTTTCTCTGTTGGATGGTGATGGTGGTGCGTTCGCTGTCCTTCCTACTGTTGACTTTCCGGCCTGCTGCTATGTCTAAATAAACACTGGCTAGGTTTAGGCGAGCTCTCCCATCTATCCTGCTGTCACTACTCTTCACCCTTATCTGATTCCAGCCATAGACCCCCCCCCCAACATACACACACACACACACACACACTCACACACACACACAAACCTCCCAACAATTAAGCCTGTTTTTAAGTGGATGTGCCATTCTGACATAGATTTTATTTTGAAAGTTTCCATCAGCAACTCTTGCACTTTGACTTTTAAAAACCCTCACCGTCAAGACTAATGGGAAACAGATATCCCCTCAGAGAACCATTGAGGGTAATTCTGTTATTCAATAATAAAAAAGAGTTTAAAAAAGGACTTCAAGTAAAAAATAACTGGACACAGGCCTTATAATTTCATTTCATGTCAAGTCCATTATCTAACCTCCTCCAAAAACAATGGAAAATTGGATCTGTGCTGCTATTGATTTAAAATAAACTGTAAAATAAATTATTGATTGTTTGTAAACATGCCGATAAAGCTACTAAAGACAAATATTACCCTCTTAATTTTTCAATAATGGTGAGACTGCCTGACCGAAGAAGTTACTTTTGAACTAAGGGTCAGGGAGAAGCAAAAGAGGGGGAACAGGGAGAGCAAAAAAAAAAAAAAAAGTTGATCTCTGAGGAATGCTACGAGCAGAGGTTCTAACACACATTTTAGTGACCTATTAAGAGCCTTATGGGCCCCGCGTCCACATCGGCCCTCAGCCCTGGTAATCTGGCCTATCCTCTTAAAAGTGGAATTGATTGAAAGAATTGATCTTCTCTAGGTTGGCAGACACAGCCTCCATAATTACCTCACGTAAATCTCTGCAATCACATATGAAATGTCAGGATCTTATGCTCCTTCGCTCAGCTGCTCCTCCTCCTCCTCCTCCTCACTATAAGTTTTAGGGCTAAGATGAAATTCTTTCTGTGCTTGATAAAGAAGAGGATCAAATTGGAAATAAAACTTATCATACACAATCCAGAGGAGAAAGTTAGTTAACGTGAAGTTCTAATCGCTAAATTATCCCAAAGTCAAAAGTGACTTTCACGCAAAGATTTTGTAAAACTGCTTAGGAAAATGAAATAACAAAGAAATTTGTTTGTAACATCAGAAAAAGAGTATTTGGGTAATGATAGGAAAGGAAATAGGTCAAGAAGAACTGTGGCCGTGGATTAGAAAGTAGAGTTCCTTCATTTTAAATGGGTTAAAGATAAAAGGTACACGCTCACCTCTAAAGGACTTTTCCTACTAGCCAGAAAAACCTGCAAACACCCGCTAACATCTGGCTTTGTTTAGTAAATGAGAACAGGTTTAATTTGCATTCAGTACTGGGTCAAATGCAAGAGATGGGGGTTACTCATTGGCTGTGATCGGCTTAGACCGGAACACAAACTTCGGGTGAACGCTGTCATTTGCAACCACCCACATAGAGCGAGCGGTTGGGGCCCCACTATCAATATATGGTAATAAAGAAACACCGTCCACCTCTGATCAAGAAGTGTGTGTGTGTGTGTGTGTAACTTGCTTATTCTTAATGGTGTGTTTCTGTTTGGGGGTCAAAACATGTTATTTAATGCAAATACAGTATGTACATTTATCTCACCTAAATATTCTCCTGTACATGTAAATTAGTCACCTGATAAATCTCTGAATAGACATTTAAACATATCACCGTCATCCTGGGTTAAACAGGGGCAGTATGACGTCAAGCCTTGCACCCATCCACATGCAACGGCTAACAAGCTGACCAGCCATCTCTGATCAAATGTTCCTCATACGTCTGCTCTCTCTTGGCTAAATCAGCGGCGAGTATGCACAGGGCAGCCGTGGAACCCGAAAAAAAAAAAAAAAAGCAGCTGCAAAGATGGGAGGGTGACGGATTAGGGCCTGAGCCTTACTCAGATGGGGCATTTCCATGACAGTGAGCTGCACCACAGCTTAACAGCCCGCCCCTGTTTATGCTTTTTGGAGGAGAAGCCAGATTCCCCTCCCCGTGACAGATGGCCTTTCAGCCACAAAGTGCAGTGTATAGACTCAGCTTGCTCTGGGGCAAGACAGCAAAAGCTCTGATGACACAGCATTCAGCAAACAACTCCCAGATACAGAGGTGGTGGCCTGCACTGAAAGCTCACAGGGAGAGCCAGCGAGTAGCCAAATGACCAGAGAAGCTGCTGAGTTTCAGATAAACGCAATAAAGAAGGGCGAGGGAAAAAAAACCAAAGGACACCCGAGCTAAAGGGGGAGGGCGCATTGGGGGTGGAAACCAAATAGGGCTTGATGATACATAACATACCTCAATTTAGATTCAATCCAGTGTACCCATTACTGAATCAATACACCCCCGAAAAAAGAAAGCATCAATTCTGCTTTTAATTAAGAGGATTGTTAAATTTGGTCAGTTGAAGTGTGAAGAGATTTCTTTACGGGGGAGGCAAAGCAGCAGATTTTTTTTTTTTTTTTTTTTTTGCATTGGAGGGTAAACAGTGAGTGAAAAGGACCAGCTGCTGGAGAGAATTAGCCCCAGTCTCATCTGATCCAACACAAACCTAGTCCCTGCTTACTCTCAGGAAAGGAAAAAAAAAAATCTGGCCTGACCTAGTCTGACCTCTCATACAAAGCCGGAGAGGCCCTGGAGGCGGTGAATTAATTGCAGCCTACTAAGCCTGATACACCCTATCTTAAATAGGAAGGAGTTGTGGGCTCTCAGAAGTGCTGTAGACCAGACTAGAAAAAAAAAGCCTAAAAGGGGGGGAAATTAGTTTCAAATGTAAGGCAGTAACCAAAAACAAACACCCTGGGAATGTGTTTTTATTTTTTTTGTTTGCTCATAGGATAAATCCCCCCCCCAAAAAGCATGTTAAACAAGCAGGTTTTGACACTCGCAGGTAGATAAAAGCTGCGAGCAACAGTAGAAAACTTCCTCTCAACGCTTGTCTCGCGAAACAGCTGAAATGGGGGGAAAAAAAACAACAACATTCCCTCAAATCTCCTTGTATACGCTGAAATGATTGAGAGACTGGAGCCTCTGTTCGCTATGTTTACCCTGGCTGCTCACTCTTCAAACCCACACTGTTGGAGCCACCTAAATTGGCCTCTCGCGCCATATAGATTTTCCATCACAGGCCAGCATCTAAACAAGACACAGAATCGAGAAGAGGGAAGCGATGCCGAGCGTTCGCCAGTCTGATCGCTGACCCCATTGTCTTCCTCAAATAAAATACATACTCAGATTAATAGGCCCGATAACACCAGAGCAGTAGCTCACTGCAGCGGTGGGAAGGGGATGTCTTTACCCTGACACGGCTGTTTTTTTCTCTCTTTTTTTTTTTTTTTCAAGGAAAGTGAAATATGTAAAGTAAGAGGGAATAGATCGTTGAAGCCGACAGCAACAGTACCACTTATTTATATAGTATTTAGCCACAGAGAGGTTGAATAGTGAGCATGTAATGGTGCGGGCAGCATGGGAAACAAGAAATGTCATGTCTGGGGAGCGATGGTGTTAGCCGTGGTGGTGCGGGGACTTCTGACGTCACTGGATCAATAGCGCCTGACGAGGAATTTTAAAAGATACTATCTGTCTGACTGCTGGTGGCAATAAACTGAAGATTAACCTTTACGTCCCTCCCAGTCCTGGGAAGTACCCTGAAGGGCATGCTCCACTGTTTACTAATCAAAAAAAGTTGCTTTTTCGATACCGTTAAGACCAGGGAATGGCTTAGTGGCTCTGCACTAGACCCTGAAAGTTATTGACTTCTCTCTCCCCCCCCCCCCCCCCCCCCCCTATATGAGCATCATAAATGTGAAAGATGAACACTCCACAGCCAAGTATTATATATATCACCAGCAACAGCTCCGGAAATGTGTATACAGACACAGTTTTGGTTTATTAAAAATAAACATCATATATTATCGCTGTTCCGCAGCACAAATGTAATAATTCCTACTGCATCCTGTGCATAGAAACGTAGAAAATGTAATCGCATGACAAGAGAACGATGGGGTTGTTGTTTGGGAGAGGCTGCTTGGCCGGCTGTATGGCTGTGTCCTTTGTGAGCTATACGGAGTGTGTGTGTGTGTGTGTGGGGGGGACGGGGGACGACAAGAGCTCCTTTTCTCCTTCAGAAGCATGATCCTCTTTCACCCCGTACCTTTGAGCTGGGAGCCAAGGTTTTCAATGGCTGTGACCTCTGTGGCCTCCTCTGGCCCCCACTGGCCTCCAACCCTCCAGCTGTTCGTCCTCCTAGTCCAACACACTGCCCAGTACAAACCCCCCTGTTTTCCAGAGGCGAGATGAGCAGCACCCCTTCTGGTCCTTAAAGAACTGACCCCCCCAGGCCAAGGCCACAAGACCACAGGCAAAATGCCAGAGTTCCCACATGAGCGTTAGAGCATGACGAGAAAGAGGAGAGCGAGAGAGAGAGAGAGAGAGAGAGAGAGAGAGAGAGAGAGAGAGAGAGAGAGAAATTTAACAGGGTGTGTGAGATGAGAAGGTTTCTAAAGAGAGAAGGAAAATAAATGAAGTGGAGGAGTAGGAGATGGATGTTCCCACATAGCATAAATCAGAAAGAAAAAAAGAACAGATATATGAGGTTTATATAAAGAAAAAATGGGTTGAGTAGTTTTGGAGTGTGAGAAAGTGTCGTTAGACAAAGTAAGCGGTGACAAGGCATTAAGATGGTGCTGCACAGACGCAGACAGACGCCAAGGTGCAATAGAAGAGCTTGCTTCCCCTTCTGCATGGCTGGCTCCGATGACAGGACAATATTCCCTCAGCACCGACCGCTAACTGGATGATAGCACCAATCTCTCTCTCCCTCTCTCTCTCTCTGCCTCTCCCTCCTCGCTACCCCCTTCTTGCTTCCTGTCTGTCTGGGTCTCACTGTCATTTCTTTCCGTCTCCCTGTCTTTCTATTTCATCTCCTTGTGTTCTTGTCATATCCAAAGCAGGCCAACTTATGCAGGCAACGTCGCAGCCATCTAAAGCAAACATTAGCCCCATAGCTTGGTTTGTTTACCTGTTGACAAAAAATAAAGCATCGCCCAAGGCTGATCTCTCATTAGAGCAACAAAAGACAGACAACAGCAACTTGAGAGCGCTTTAAAAATGCCTATAATTTGATGGGCGTGTGTGAATGTGTGTGTTTTTGTGTATGTGTGTGTACAGGATGAAAGCCTCTGAGGACTATCCATTGACTATGAAATGTGATGATCCCCCTTCACCTTCAGACACAGGGAGAGTTCAGCTTAACATTGCCCTGGGCACTAAACCTTGAAGCCTGCAGTGTGAAAAGATTCCAGTGTGTGTGTGTGTGTGTGTGTGTGTGTGTGTGTGTGTGTGTGTGTGTGTGTGCGCGCAGTTACAATTTTTTTTTCCATAAAATACTCCACTCTCATTCTTCATGCCTTTACATTGTACACAGGATATTTCTAAATTACATTCTGTCTGTCACAAACTCCGGGGATGGATGACTCATAGAAGTTGTGAGCCTATATTTCCATACTTTTGGCTCATAACTGAGTGATTCACTGGTTTTCTCATTGGAGTGTATTTGAATATGAATGTGTGTGTGTGAAATTGTGTTTTGTATGGCTTTGCGTATGCTTGATTTTTCCCTTTAATGTCTGTGGCGGTGTTTTTGCATGCATGTTGGTGTGTATCACTAGACATGCGGCCCCCGTTGGTTGGTCGGGTGTTGGCAGGTTTGCGATACCCTGCTGGGACCATCCCTGCCCAAGCAGCCTGGCGGAGGGGACAAGCTGTGGCATGCACACACACTCATACACACACATAGAGCAGCTGCTCCTTCTGCAGCTGCTGCTGTCGCCCAACCCTGAACTCCCTGTTCCAAGTGAAGGGTGGGCGGGTGGGAGGAGGGTAAGTAGAAATGGGAAAAGAGAAAGAGAAAAAGAGAGAGAGAGAGAGAGAGAGAGCTGTCAAAATAAATTGGAGACATATGAGGAAGAGGTGAGAAATGGGAAGGAGGAAGGTAATGGAAGCGTAAGGGGAGAGATATCTGAAAAACACTCACACCAAAAGTGATCTGACACACTCATGCACACGTGTAGTCCCTCTCACCTATTAACAGGTGGAAAAATACCCACTATCACCTCCATTGCAAGTCTTGACCTCTCAGGAATTGACACTACATGCAATCATTTGGCTCCTAGCAGATACTAATAGAGATAATCAGATCATTGGGATCAGTTTGGGCGATTGCCCCTGGAGAACCACGGCTATGGTGTAAAGAGCAGAAACAAAAGCTCCTTTTCTAACACGGGAACCTTCCCCCGGAACTAGGAACCATCGGAGGAACTACTGTTATTTCAACCAGGAACTAGGGTCTAAATTTAGTTCCAAGGATATTATGTTACCCCCAAGACAGTCAGACAGGAGAAAGCTGATGACTGATGGACCAGCAATGAGGTACACAGACACATCCAGGGAAGATTGGAAACGGCAAAAACAAAGTTTAGCAGATTTTTATACGACGGCAGACTAATTTTATGTCAGTTTTGCAGGTCTTAAGACCAAGCTGAAATACAGAAAACAACAAACAAAACTTATTTTAGTTCTAGGCTAAATCATTCCCAGGAACTTTTACTTTAAAAAGGAGCTAGAAGTGAACGACGCAAGCGGGGCCCCAAGCGAAGCTAAAGGCTACACTGCACAAAAAAACCCCACTTCTCCCGAGGATCCTTCTAGTAAAATATCTGATCTCTTACTATCCAGATGGACGAGCAAAGGTCAAGTGTGATATTCTGTGTGATTCTCATTAAGAAAAAGTGAAAACCCCAACATACCTGACAGTGCTGCCAAGTACACTGCTCGCCGCGATGCGCCGTGCTGACAAGAAATCTGATTTTTAGGAAGTAAACAGGAAGTGAACTTTGTATACCGTCACGGACGAAGTTTTCTCACCTGAACACGAAATGGGCGGACACACAAACTCGCACACTGGAGACAATCACTCGTGGCCATAATCCTGTATACACTACTGCAGATTAATTCTTTATTTGAAACAAGTGTTGAATACTGCGTTAAAATTACGCGCTTTTCTGTTGAATCGCACAACAGCAAGAAACTCTGCGGAGCATCAAAGATACTCCTCTTTTTTATTTCTTCACTTTTTCCTTTTAGAATTTGCAGTAAACGACCTCCATGTATCACCAGAGTATCACTAACACTGGTGCTGCAGAAGCAACAGCTTGCCTGCCGAGAGGTGTCCGTGGGTTTTGGCAGCATCAGAGGGTTTTTGGGGTCAAAAAACATATCAATCAAATAAACAGCGTATTCTAAATTTGTCATACTTGTTCACTCATTTTTTTAATTTTTATTTTTTAATTATGTCTTCTTCTTTTTTTTTCCTTTCCACTCCTCCAGAAAGGCCAAGAAGTGGAGCTCTCTGTGTTGATATGTCAGAGGCTGCTACCGGGCTGCAGAAGAGGAAGTGGAGAGGTGGTTGGATATGGGGGAAGGGGGTTTGGGGCACATCGAACGTGTCCAATTAGTAAAGTAATTAGTTAATTAACACTGAAGACCCTGAAGGCCCTCCTAAGCAGCCTTATATAGACCTCCTCCAAACCAATCAGCAGACTTTGAAGGCTTTACTAAGCGGTGGAGCGGAGATACACCAGCTAACCAGCCCACAGCATCATCTGTCAAGCACAAAGGGGTGACTAACCTGCACGACGTCAGTCCTTTTGGCGTTTTTTGGACCTAGAGGATATGACATCATCCTGTTTCAGCCCAGCTTCAGATGGTGAAGCTAAATATCTCAATTCCACTCTTCATATTCCAGCATCCTTTTACAGTGACACCGCATGATGTAGCTTGTGTGCTTTTCTTTCTGCATTTACAGCCAAGAGAAAGGCAGAGAGAGAGGGAGAGAGATAAGATAGAAAGAGTTAAACGACAGCCTGCCCGGCATTGCTTCATAGCTACAGGCACAGCGCAGGAGAAATGTGCTTACATCATCACAATCAGTTCAGGCAACCTGCAGAGGGCACTGCTAATAGCAGAAACACAGAGTGGAGGAGGTAAGCGAACAACCCAGGAGGAAATCAGCGAGGCAATCCCACGCAACTAGGTCTTCTGACATTCTTGGCAGCCTTTCAGAGAGGTCAGTCCCAAAGTAACTGAGCAGTGCAAACCTTCAAGAGCAACTGGCGAGCTGGGGACCAGAGGCTTTAGTCATCACTAATTAAAGTTTGCATTGCGTACAGGGATGAATCTTTATCAGAAGATCTGCAACCCCTAAGACTTGGACAAGATGCCCCCCCCCCCAACAACTGAGTGAAAACATCTCTAGAAATGCAAAAAGAGAGAGAAAAAGAAAAAGTACCATTTTTTTGCACTGTGACCCAGATAAGGTCTTTGCCATTAGTTGAGAAACAGCTCACACGTGTGATGACATGTAACGAGGATAAAAAGTATCATAGCGCCCACATTAAGGGTCAGCGTAACTTTTCTAAATGAAATGCTCACAAGCATCACTCCCTCTCGTCCCAATGAGTCTTCTTTGACACACTTTGTCTTTGCTCCTAGTTTTTTTTTTCTGGCAGATAAAATCATAAGTGACGGTTGAACACACTAAAGTGAACCGCTTTCTTCTCATCTATTAATCACCATTGCAACCGTGTGTGTGTGTGTGTGTGTGTGTGTGAGTGTGCATTGTTGCAGGTTATGTGGGTAGCCAGCTGCCGAGCTGTTCTGGATGCTGATTGGAAGTGAGTGTTGAACGCTCAGGACAATTATGGAATCATTACTGCCACTATGCCAGAGGCAAAATATGAACACTGTGCCATTTGTCAACCAACCACAGCTTTCTAATCAAGCGCACATGTGTTTGTATGTTCGTCTTTTTGTGTGCGTGTGGTCATACGTGTGTGTGTGTGTGTGTGTGTGTGTGTGTGTGTAATGCCTGAGAGCCATGGCATGTTGGCAGAGGAGCAGGAATGTCGGTGTGCATATGTTTTTTGGGAGCCGGTGTGTGTGTGTGTGTGGGGGGGGGGGGGGGGGGGGGGGAGCATTTAATGGATGAGTCAAGATCCTCCCTCCTCAATAGTTTGTGTCTCTACATTTGTTTAAATGTGTGGTGGTATAAAAATGGACAAGAGGCTATAGTCTGGCAGCACATGAACAGATTTGTGTGTGTGCGCGTGTGTGTGTGGGTAGAGGGTGTGGAATGCCCTGCCTACGCACAACTGTCTAAACATTTCCCATCAGCTGTCTCTCCACTCCCTTCAAGGAGAAATAACTTAGCATGAGTTATTTGTTTTTTTTTCATTGCGCCCCATACTATCACCTCACACTGGCTGCAGAGACCTTATACGCGGCCGTGTCCCTCTGTGGCCTCTTCTAGACGAGAGAGGTGTCTGTCAAAATGGACAAACAAACCAGTGAGGGGAGGCTTCCAGGAAGAGGATGAGAACAGAGGGATAAAAGAGGGGTAGAGGAGGACTGGAAGAAAACACCTCACACTTGTCTTTAATCAGTCGTATTTTTCTCCTCCCCTTCCTTTGGCCTCACAGGAAGCACCTGTAATCCATCTCTGTTTTTGCGTGCGTGTGTGTGTGTGTGTGTGTGTGTGTGTGTGTGTGTGTGTGTATGTGTGTGTGTGTGTGTGTGTGTGTGTGTGTGTGTGTGTGTGGGGATCACGTGAAACCAGGTGGCATAAATACTTTAGGGTGACATAATTAATTGATTCAATAAGTGATATTAGCAGGTAATATCTATCACAGGTGCATTTTCTTTCATGGCTTGGAAGTGCCAACGGCAAAGTCATACGAGTGCGCACTCCCAGGATTCTAAAAGGAGCACTCCTATGAGAACACCTCGAAGTTAAAGAAAAGAAGAGAAATTAAAAAAAAAAAAATCAAGCAATTTTACTCTGACAATATCTATGTTAGTGAAAGTTACCCTTTCCAGTTCTGTTTCTCTGCTCTGTCCCGGCTCCAGCATGGATCTTTCTGTGTGAGTCTGCATGTTCTCACTGTTCCTGTGTGGGTTCTCTCTGGTTCTCCTGCTTCCTCCCACAGTCCAAAGACATCAAGAGGGGACGAGGCTGATTGATACTCTAAATTGACCGTAGGTGTGACTGTGAGTGTGAATGGTCGTCTGTCTCTATGTGTTGGCCCTGCGATGGACTGGTGACCTGTCCAGGGTGAACCCTGCCTCTCACCCAAAGGCTGTTGGGATAGGCTCCACCCCCCCCCCAACCCTTAACAGGACAAGCAGTAGAAAATGGATGGGTGGATGGATGGAGTGAATAAAACAGTATATGTAGCGTTGCTAGTAGATGGTAGTATAGTCAACATTATTTGATGGTTGTATGACGTGATCTCTCAACTTTGGGGACGTTTTTTTGGTGCTTGCATGCATCCATGTTGTTGGTGATGATTGTTTCAATCAAAACAGATGGTACAAATAATCTCATTTTGCAACCAAGCAGGTAAACATTACGATGTATGTTTCTGAAGATATATTATGCCATAAATAGGAGATGTCTCACTAAAGTATTCACTTCAAAAAAGGGTAAAAGTCTCCACAAGCGACTTTTAAACTATATTGGGGATATTGAGCTTTTTTCACAGGGCAGCATAGCTCGGAGGTACAGTGGCCATCTAGCAACCGAAGGGTCGCTGGTTTGATCCACACTTCCCCCGGTGACCATGCCGAAGTATCCCTGAGCAAAACACTGAACACCTAATTGCTCCTGATGGACCTGCAACGGACTGGCAACCCATCCAGGGTGAAGTCCCCCTCTCACCCAATGGGATAAGGGCCCCAGTCCCCCGTGACCCTTCACGGACAAACGTTATAGAAAATGTACAGATGAAGTTTTTTTTTTTCATATTTTGCCTTTTTTATTTTTCTAAAGGCATTTTTCAAAATGCGTCAATAGAATCTGATGTAAACCCAACTTCTCACCAACTACAACCAAGCGTCAGTATTCTCAGGCTTATGTATGAAGTCTGTCACTGTGTATCTTATAAGTGCCAGAAAGGATTAGCCACTCCCACGTCGATCACCGATAAGCTACAAAAAAACAAAACAAAAAACGGTCATGTATCTTGTTACTGTCTCCTCTTTCTCCCTGCACTCCAACTAAACACGTTTTCTGAACCTAAAGCAACACAGACACGTCTGATGTAGCTGAGATTCCCACAGACGCAAACATGCCATCACTATTAGGATCAAAGACAGACCCCAGCCGGGCTTTGGGACTGGAGCCATCAGAAAGAAGCGATTGATAGCAGAGGAGGTGAAACTTGTTTCTTAATGTCAGCTCTGATTAATTTGTCTGCACTAACAGCAGAGGTGGAAATTTATATCCATACAGTATATACAGTATATATATGTAATTACTTACAGAAGAAGATTAGAAGATGGAAGGGAGAAAATAAAATAAGAAAAGAGTTGCTAGCAAGGTTTGAAGAGTAAGATTGCCTGTCCCTCCGTGACACAAATTGGCAAAGAGTTCAGAGCGAGCCAGCGTCTTGGTCTCAAAGCCTGTGGAGCGTTGGATGCCCAGGACGAATCAACATGCTTCAACCCTTTCAAAAGAAATGATTTTCCCTGGGGCACAAGAGCAGGGGTTCTCTCCTCTGGGTTCCCCCTGAATTGGACTACGAATCGATCACCAAAGAAAAAGAAGAAAGAAAAAAAAAGCATTTCAAAGGCTTTCAAACTATGAGGTCTTTCTCTTTCTCAAACTTTAAGAAAATAGACTCCAGGATAAGACATCTACGCAGCTTCACTTGTGGCTGTGAGAGTCCTAAAAGCTTTGAGACTCTTTCAAAAAAAAAAAAAAAAAAACATATTATATATATATATACGGGAAGAGAGAGAGAAGGCTTGGTGAAAAGTTCTGAATACTGGGAAACATCATCAGGAATATAGTGGTGAAATTAGAAGTAAACAAAAAAATCAAAATCAAAAAATGACAAAGGACAACCCACAAAAAAACAATGGTTTGGATTCCAGCCCAACAGCATGGAGTCGGATAACGTGGAGGACAGGGCGCCATATGTGCGTCGCTCACGCTGACCACGCTTGAACCTGCACGCATGCAGCAGTTTACTCCAGACATGTGTTTTGGCTATCAAAGCCATTAAAATCCCATTACTCGGTGCGACAACAGAGATCGTAAGTCTTTCTCAGACTTTAAAAATCGTTCATCATGTGATGAATAATGTACCTACACACACACACACACACACACACACAGAGATGTGGAACACTTGATCGGTTTCATAAATGCAACAAAGCAAGTCACATTTATTTCTACAGTAAGAACAAGACGCTCGTCAGATTGTTATTGTCACTCGTGCGCTCATTACAAATGAGCGTTGCATTCTTTACAGTGAAGACTTATGGTGTCCTGACCCGTACACGCCAAGAATCCTAACTCTCACCACAGCTGCTCACTAAAAGGCCAAGAGCCTGAACGGGTTCAAAGGTCACCCATGATGTGACTTGATCCTACACAATCGATGAACACGAGGTCCCGGCCTTTAGCGAGCGAGATCTTAATGGGGTAGAACAACTGGACAAATGATTAAGAAAGGCTGATGGTATAAACAGCAGTTCAACTGTGCAGAAAACAAAAGTCAAACTATTTCCAGATACGGTTCTATGGGAACACTGGGAACCAGAGTGGGGTTGACGGGGAGTGGAGAGCGAGTGCTGAGGGACTGTCGGGCTCAATCGGTTTACAGAACAACTCATTTAAAAGAAAAAAAAACAGATGGTTACTCATATGGAAAGTTGGCAGCTCTAAATCATGACATCACGCACCTATTTATTACATCGAATAACTAATTGATATTAAACATATCAGCATCCAAAGATTTTTTTCCTTTTCTTTTTGTTTCAGGTCTCATCCGTTAAATCGGGGGTTTAGATTTACGACCTTTGCTGCCACCGGGGTGGGACTGAGATCTGTTGTTTCATTTTAGCTGAGCTCTGGCGGAGTTTAGTTTCTTTTTTTTTTTTGCACGATAAAGAGTTAAAAAAAAAGAAGATGAAACACCCCCCCCCCACACACACACACAAAATAAGGAATAGCAATCGCCAAGTTCAATCATTTTAATCAAAGCCTATTCAACATGGAGATTCTGTAACAGTGAAAGAAAAGCCCACTTTTATAATCTCAGCTTGTTTACACGCAACCAAAGAAGCTGACATCGTGAAAACACAATGTGTTAACTTCAGTTGTTGTCCATCCTTTACCCAGATGGACGTTTGGCACTTGAAGTATGTCGAGTATTCCACCCCCCCACCCCCCACACACGCCCAATTCTGATTCCATGTACTTCTAAAAAACAAAACAAAAAAATGCCACTGCATATCAATTATGATGCTGTTCGAATTTTCTTGTTCAACAGGGTCACATGATCGGCTGGTTGTTAAAAAAAGGTCAAAAAAAAAAAAAAGGTCAAAAAAAAAAGTTGAGATTTTGCAGCAGGAGACAAGTGTTCAAATCCTGATGGTAACAAGTTTAAAAAAGTTTTCACAGACTTAAGTTTTTGTTGTTGTTGGTTTTTTTAAGTTTCTGAACCAAATTTGCCAAGGGTGGTCGGGTTTTATTTTCATTTCTAATATCTACACCGCAACATTTTCCTAACCGGAAAAGGAAACTGAATACCAAAAAAAGAAAACAAATAAATAAAAACTACAAGTCCTTCAACTTTTGTCACTAGAGTCATGCTGCTGAACCCCGTTTTGACATGAAAACGTACAAGAATCATCTAACTTTCAATTGTTGTTGTTTTCACCATGTTGCCATGTGATGTATCGAGAGGTTTTATAGGAAAAAGCAAATTCACGATTTAAAAAAAAAAAGTTCTCATTATTACATTTTTCTTGTTTTCCCACTGAAAAAATGCCTAAAAAGCCGGCGATCACGTTAAATGACGTATCGAAACCGTTGAGAGTCATGAACGCTCATCAACGACGTTGAGTCGCCTCCACAATGAGTAACAGACAGAGGCGACAAGAGGGAGAAACTTTGCGTTGGTCCAGTTCACACTTCATAAAGCGGCGACATATTTTATTCCATGCATTCATACAGCACCCCCCCAACCAAACCAGGAGACGTTTCTACAACATGAAATGATGCATTTGCTCAGTCATTTTTTCCACTTAGTTAGAGGGTTTAAGAAAGCTGCATTGTGCGACAATGTTTTTATCTCACTGCGGGGAGTGAGCGAAGGAATTACCTCTCTCCATATAACTCGCATTCCAAACCCAAATACACACTCGCTTTAAAAAAAAAAAAAGAGGTTGTAAAAGCCGTGAAACTGCACGGTTAATATCCCACCTCTGGCGTGGCAATTTATTAAACCTTATGATACGAAGACAGAACAAAAAAAACCCTCAAAAACAACAAAAATACGCACATTAACAGTTCCCCCGTTCTTTTCCGAATTAGTCAACAACACTTTGAAATAGCATTTTTATGAAGAAGACATAGAGAAGTTAATCAGGAATATAATTCGTCCCGTTGAGAGACACGCAGAGTTGAGGTCAGGAGGGTAAGCCTCAGGTAAATGTGAGGTGGGGGGAGAACACAGTCTTGCCTCTTATTCCTGTCTGATTTAAGAGGATCCACAGGGGGGCCGGTGGTAAACCCAGCGGGAACATGAACCTTCAGGAGTAGGAGAATGAGGGGCTGGTGTTGTACTTTAGGCTTCACATAATGACCAACAAGTCTCACCCCCCCCCCCTCCACCTCGCCCCCCCCCCCCCTCCCCCGCCTTCTTCCTCTACTCCACAATGTGGAGTCCACATATCACCTCCCACTCCACCGTCCTGCTCCAATTCTATAGCTTTGACCACTGAGACCCCTCATTCAACCTGTGTATAGGAGAAACCTTTCCCTCCACTCTGTACCCTCTCCAGTTCAGCAGGTCCTTTTCAGACAGCTGGCCGGGTTCCTGCTGTTTTATGCGAAGTATTGTGATCCCACAAGCTCTCTCTTGGGGGTGGTGGTGGGGGGGGGGGGGGTCAGAGCTTGCTGATTTGATCTTCTCTTCTTTCACAGCCTTTCTCGAATTTTCATCAAAACTTCTTCTTCTCGGCCTAACTTGCCATGGGGAAGCCTGGGCGCAAACATAATTCTCTGTGTCCGTGACACAGACATCATCTGTGACAGTGGAGACACTGATGAGGACGGAGATACCAGAATAGGAAGGGGGTGGAAGGAGGGGAGGGGAATGGATGGAGGGGGGGGGGGTCTTAACTTCACATCAACCCAGTCACATGAAAGCAGTGGAACTCTAAATATTCATCAGTGCTTCAAACAGTCTCTCCAATATTTAAAAACCATTCTTTCCCAACAGAGAGTTATCCTCATTTTTTTGGCGAGCAGCATGAGTCATGACTGCACCCTTGCACGAGTTCACTCGTTTTTTAAAGGGGATTTAAATAATCTATGACTAATCAATCTCTTTGGCATCCAAAGAATTACAGATCTCTAGAATAGCTTCAAGTGGCTTTTAATTATCACAAATAATCAGTGTTGAAGAGCCGGGAAGTTAGAGGACAACTTTCTTGTGGTAACTGCAATTTTTGGGGGGCAGCTTTCACAATGTATATTATGGGCTTGTCTCATTGTTTTGAGTTTTTTCAGCCATTACTCTCTGATTTCAAATCTTTAAATATAATCCGATGATGCATCAAGATCCCGTACAGTGGTCAGTTTTGGATTACAATCCCTATTCATGAGTATAGGCTGATGAGTGGCAGTAGATTTCTAGTAGTAATTTTAGTAGTAGCAGTAGTAGATGATCTGCATTGATACAAACACCACACCTTAAAGGTGTAATGGACGACACTTATACCTCCCAGTTGATAGGTGTCAGTCTCACTCTCACTACACTCACCTATTCTACCCATTACCAGGTCAACACATTGAACCAAGAATGGTCAGAGTTGGAATAATTGTGATAAGACATACAATTCATGTTGTCCATCCAGTCACAGCACTTTTTGTGATATTGTCACCCACTAACAATAACAGCATGTATCTAGAAAAAGGCTAAAGTTGGAATCTTGAGTGATTGCTGCTGTTAGTTAGCGAACATTAGCTTAGCTGTCCGGCAGAAAAGTGGCCACCTCAGCATGGCTGCTCAGAACTTATTTGTCTTTCAGCTTAAGACCAGCGTAGTGATACTGAACTAATCTTGCTGCTTTGTTGGTCCAACAGTATTATCAGCCATTTCATGTTCCAATAAATATTCATTTCAATAATTATTTCCCCACTATAATATTTTTTTTTCCAATTTCATTCTGTACATTTTTAAAAGTTCTGTGAATGTATCATTTTTAGGGCCTGAGCCCGGAGGCACTCCGGGGCGAAGACCCGATTAAGTTTGCTTGTTTTTAATTGTTTTCTTACAATTTTTGTCCCTTGCACCTTTAATTACTCGAAGTTGTTCAATCTTATTGTGATCTTGAGACCTTTGTTTAAGGAACTATGCTGTTACAACACTGTATCAAAATGAATGAGAGTGACTTCAAAATGTCAGAACCCAGTGAAAACTGCATATCTTTCTTATGGTTTTAAATTTCAACTCGACCTCATAGAAACACTTTAAATAGCTACAACCTCACTGCTGCGATGGTAAAACTAACACCACCGACAAAATAGTCTGATCTGATCCTTTCACGGTAGACGCATGGAATCCTCGGTTCATTCGCTCTGGGCAAAGGTTGGTATTTTACAGATTAGAAAACATACTTATTATTGGCTGATAACAGTATCTTGGAACACCTTTCGCCTGCTGTGGGGGGATTGCTGGAACTATTCAATCGCAAACTCTGACATATTTGAACCGTCCATTCATCGGCCTCAAAAATCCAATGACATAATGTTCAGGCAATTTGAGCAATATTGTCATAGTTTTGGTCTTGACATTAAATCTGGTGTCTTCCTGAACCACGACACCTTTGAAAAATTGAGCGGAATCAAAGAATGCTTGAGTGCTACAGCGCCACATCCATGGAACTAGAAGAATTTACTCAGCAACAAATACACGTAGGGTGAAAGTGTAAGAGAAGGATCAAGGACTGATTCCTTGGGTTTTTGTGTGTCAGATTTGGGAATATGCTTGAAGAAGCACACGCAACTGTGAGGCTTTAATGGAGTTGAAATGTTTCTCTTTCTTTAAACTCTTACAGGAAGTGAGGTTCAGAAGCCAAAAGGTAGTTGTTGACTGATCAGTGTTGAACAACCAGTGTCAAATCGTCCACCTCCATTTGTTCCCAGACAGTAAAAACCCTCCCCAGGACAGACGGCTAGTCTCCTGGAGGACTTCAGCTCGGTGGTGTTTGAATTCGACCTGCGGATAATAGTAGAATACAAGAGCTATTGTAAACTGATAGTAAAGGCTTATGCAGGGAAATCCCATTGGCATGGCTGGCATTTACTGGTAAACCAAAACACAAAGCCAATAATCTCTGTGTCATTAAGAGTGATTCCACTCCCTCTTCCGACCCCCCCAACCCCCCACCCCCCCCTCACTCAACCTAATGTGATGACAGAGATAAAAACCATGCCGGTCTAACTGTACATGGGAGAATTAGAGGCAGAATGATGACGGTGCTAACACGAACTGGCTCAGTGTTTTATGTTCTAATGGCAGTGAGCTTGCTTAGTTAGCAGGCGACGTATTAATTGGGATAATAAAGAAATCCCTCTATCTAGTGGTTTAACTGATAATGCTTTTAAAACACAAAGGTTTTGCCCCTTTATGGGGGTCATCTAAATCATCACGGAATTCTATAACGATGTGTTCCAAAGCACCCATACCGCCAGAGAAAAATCGCCGTTAGACAGCACTTTTCACGAAAGGTAGCTTTTAACACTGCAATCAAGTGGTTTCCCTACATGAAGGGGTGCTGTGTAGGTCATGCATTCATTTTAGAAACAAAGTTGTCACACTTACCAGACAGACAGACAGACAGAGAGAGAGAGAGAGGCCCTGGTGTAATTACCGCACTAGCAGATAACCCCTGCAATCACCCCAGATGCCGAGACTTCCGCTGCACCTCACACGCGTTTGCACAATTGTCTCTTGTCCTTTGAGGGCCTTGTTAAATGTGTTTGTTTTGGTTTTTTGACAGGTTTCTCTCAATTTGCAGGCTGAGTTGGGGTATTCCAGAGGCTAAGTGTCTTCACCAGTACTTCCACTGTGATTCAGGGAGTTGAATAGCTTCCTTTCCCTGTACTATGGACATCAATGCTTTATAAAACCTGATTTTTTTTCTTATTTTCTTCACCTTCCTCGTCTTTGTTGTAGAGTCTAAATGTGTTCCGAGGGTGCAACAGCCTCTTAGTGTTTCATAAACGGCTTTTGGAAGTAATTCAGTAAGCACCATCGTGAAAAAGAGATGAAATATAGATTGCCATTGGGTTTATTAACACCTGCCACATCACACTGATTTCATATTGCGATGTTGGATTTACGCAGCTTTCTATTATTTTCTTGACTGCCCCCCCCCCCCATCACGTCGGCCTCCCGATCTGCTTGTGTAATTACCTCATCAAACAAACCATCAACAAAACCCCTAATATAGGATTTGTAAGGAAAAGAAAAACAAAAACAACAACAAAAAAGAAACATATCATCACAGCTAACATACAGAATGTGAGACATGTGACGTTTAGAAGTCAGGAGAGCAAAGCCTTGAGGGCATACAATCAATATTACATTTTCCATTGCCACCTTCATAGCTATTGTAAATGGCTTGTGTCAAAAATAATAACAGGTTGTATCAGAAACCTTGGGTTTGCAATTTCTTTCCCAGTGCTTGGAGGCCCCGTCTGCTCTCCCTCCCGTACTCCAGCACCACTGGGTGTTAATGATGCCGCGGTGGCAGACACTTCTCACACAGAGTCTGACTTTTCTTCTTCTTCTTTTTTTTTTGCTTCTGCCCATTCTGCCCACTTTATCTCTTTAATTCTGGCAGCACTGAGATCTGCTGGGAGAATGTGTGTGCGAGAAAACACAAGTGATGATTAGCCCTTTATACGTGTTCCGGCGCTCAGCCAGGAGTGTGGTATCATTATTATTATTATTAGCAGTTCAGGAGAGATTTTAATCTATTCTCACTCCTGTTGTCAAAGCACTCTAGGCAGCAATAAGCACGAAGATATGCAGTAATATACACACGAGAGGGGCGGACTCGTTGGAAGCGTTGCTACTTTGGGTACTTCTGAGAGAGAGAGGTACTTAACTAATTTATTTAAAGATGAGTTGACTGCTTTATCTCATCCAGACATCATCTTCTCAGTTGTGCTCAGTCCCACACACAAACACACATATAATTTACTTTTACACCCCACTCCACTGAGGCAGGCGTGTGGTCCACGCCATAGCTCATACGCACATGACTTATGACCTATTAAACCACCTAACAGAGCGTTAACATCGTTGGCAGCTTTGGAAATCAGAGCCAATAAATGTTGAACCGTCAGTTAGGGAAATACATGCAATGCAAAAAAAACCCAACAACTCAGACATCTTGGGAATGTGTATGACAAAAATTGCAGTTTATACACACACACACACACACACACACACACACACACACACACACACACACACACACATATATATATATATATAAGCTTAAAAGCATTTGTCCTGGTTCTTTTTTTCTCTGAAAGGAGATGACACTGTCATATTTTTTTTTAAATCACAAAAGCAAGATTTTGGAATCATTTCATCCATGTCAAAACTTCCCAGTACAGGCTTCGTTATCCTACAGTGGTAATTACTACCGACACGATTGTCTGTCTGATCCCAAACAGGTAAGTTGTCACATCCTCAGAAAATGTCCTGTGTGATATGATGGTGGCTATCGAGGTGTGCAGAGACCACAAGTAATACATTATGGCAGGACGATGCTGCGGCTCATCATCACGTCAACGGACGAGAGCAGCTTTTCTACGTGTGGTTCTTTTTTTTTTTTCCTTAAAGGCTTCCAGAGAGGAGGCGTCTTTTCTAAAGGGATGTCTCTGTCTGTCTGAGCGGGGCCTTATCTGAGGAGCAATCTGCAGGAAGTCACAGAATCCCGTGCTTATCTCGGCTAATTGTGGATGTGCCTGTGTTTGTGTGTGTTTGGTAAAGGATGGGGTGGGGGGAGAGGGAGTTGAGAGGTTGCCAGATGCTGCAGGATCCAGCAGAGCACGTTGGGGCATGAGTGGCAGGAAAGACTGACAGACACAACACGAACACCTGACAGAAACAAACAACAGAGGCGCGTACACAACAACACATATATAGAAACACCCAGGGCATAGGTGACATTTAATCCATCCATCACATTTGAGCCAAAAGGCAGATGTCAAGGATGTTCAAACCTTGTGTGTGTGCGTGTGTGTGCGCGCGCCCTGTTGGGAAGTAAATGTAAACACTGATGAAAGAATTTCAATACAGGTACAGGTCAAAGTCTAAAGTAACACTGGGATTTGATGACATTTAATAATCCTGTTTCCTTGCTACTTTTTTGTTGTTGTTGTTGATGTTTTCCGGTCGTGTGCACTTGTCACTGGTTGCGAGGCAACAAACGTCACCGTCCAGTTCACCTAAAAGGATGCGCAGCATCCAGTTTTGCAACATGAGAGATAGCTCCAGTGGGTGTTTTTAAAGAGGTGATAAAAAGGTCTGTGACCTTCCCCCAAATGCAAGTCCCCCCCTCCCCTCTGATTTGTGAGCCGCAGCCATGGAAAGTGTTGTTTGAAGGAAGGAAAGTGGGTGGTCTGCCACTGGGTTCATGCACCTCTCTCTACAAACAGCCCGAATTTACATCTTTTTAATGGCCGCTGTGTCCACTGGCTGTTGTAAATCAGTAGAGGGGTTTTAACCTCTAGGAGCCAGCGGGGGTTAATGCTGAGGGCAAGAGCCACTGCTGTTTTGGCCGAGGACTGCAGCAAAAGGATGCCCTTGACAACAGCATGCTTCAGACTGGTAGAGGGCGTGTGTGGCTTTTGAGTCACTTTTGCTTTACAGTTACTAGCCGATAATGACGCCATTAATTAAACATTCTGAATACAAGAGCAGATGAAATCTGCCTAAGACACGTGTATTAATATCACTCAACTCCCTCAAATACAGAATCCCATAATTACGGCAACTTTTGAGGTAACTAGAAAACACTCTCAAAGGAGGATTGGAATACTACCAAAAACTGTTCACTAATAGGCCTCACATATAAGGCTTCCAGATCACCAATCCAGAATATGATCCGTACCATCTCTGGGGGTGGGGCCAGTCAGGCCTTAAAACAGTACTTAAAGAGTTAATCACACTACTCATTATTAATATTATTATTATTATTATTATTATTATAATCCTGTAGATAACTGTCTCTCCACCAAATTTCATCAAAATCAGTCCATTAGCTATTGAAATATCCTGTAAACAAACACAGACGAACATGCCAGCAACCACATTATACCTCCTAGGCAGTAAAGAGCCTGTCAATGATAGAAGAAAAGAAAACCCATCCAGGAAACAATCGTGCTTGTTTTTACCCTTTCTCTTCCATATTCAGGAACAATACTCTCCCCAATGGCATTTCCCTCCGCAATCATAAAGAGCATTAATCTCCTGGGCACCAAATGAGCAATCGGCCGTAACACACCTGGCGAGGCTCACTGCTGGGCTCGCTGCCTCGCTTGAAAGGCCATACGCGCACCAGGAGAATTGGCTTCCTTCTAATTGAGATTCGAGGAGATTATTCTCATTTTGATTTTTCTAATGACCATCAAAATGAGACCACCACCATAATAAGAATTCTATTTGAACAGACCTCGCAGCAGACCCGTGTGTCAAGTCAGATAGGATCCGTTTGTCTCTTTTGCAATTATTAGAATTTTAAATGTGACGTGAATACAAGCAAGCAATAGCCTACCTTTTTCATTGCTTCAAAGAAAAAAAAAAGGCCTAACTCACAACTATCGATAGACTTTTCACTATGAAACTAGGAGTTGTGATTGATTTGAATTTTCCAAGTGGCAATTTTTGACCTGTCAAACCATAATTCCCATTCGTCATTGCTTCATCAATGTTGATGGGGCTATTTCCCAACCAATTCTCTGAGCAGGAGAAACATGGGCTTGACCTTTTTCGGCTATATAAAACATCGCTTTCCCCCACTACCTTGATTCTCCATCCTCAATGTATTGGAGATCAAATGAAGTCATCGATTATGCTCTTGCAAATACGCCAAGGTAGAACGGAATGATACCACACTTAGAGATCATTGCGCAAATGTACCCTAAATCACAAAAATGGGAGGGGGGGGGGGGGTAGTTACTCGCGTGGGTGTCAGGGTGAGTACTTGCGCATTCACTCAGTGTTTAATCAATGGATAAAACTGTCTATCCATTCAGGTATTGATGTTTCCTATGACAACTGCTTATCCACATAGAGCAGGGGAGACACCAGAGGCCTTTCAATCATCTCCCAGGCTGAAAAGGAGCACAGCGAGGGACGGAGGTGGTGAATCTCTTAACGCTGGATTCATGCTGCGTGCTCAATTATACCACAATACGAGCCCGATCAGAGGAGGAGTCAATCAACAGTGTACAGAGCACAGGTTCTACCGCTGTTTGAGAGCTCCACTTGGGTCATTCTGGCACAATGGCAGTTAATCAATATGGATCTACTCCTTCTGATCTGCTGCCGGTGACCAACAGCAATCACTAACAACAGTATAATTGCAATGGCCATAATGATACCCCCATTCTTATCATCCTAGACCAGGAAAAAAAGGCTGAAAGATACCATTCAGCCTATCTTGAGAACTCTTTCTCACACACGCCTCTGTAACAAGGTATTGTGGTATAGTCAGTCTGGTCACCTTATTAACGTCATGTTTAGACACATATCGACCAGACTGCAGCGACAATCAATCTGTGGTTTAGGAAAGACAATAACGCCGACTTCAACCCAACACTGTAATGTCTCTAAGGCACTTTAGAGTGTGTCTCCTACATGTAGAAAACAATAATCATTTCCTGGTTCTATGCCTGGTAATGCTAAATGATTGAATTAGTATTTATTTCACTAGCAAGTAATCTATTTTGGAAATTACAGCATCAATGATAGCCGGCGCCTTTTCTAATAGGATTGCTTAAAGTTTGATGACTTCTTAATCTGAATCTGTGACAGATCTATCAGGTAATGGAAGCCAGTGGTAACATAATAAAGGTGCCCCTTCTTCTCACTCAGCATATCTCATATTAATGTTTTCATCCTGTAATAACTAAAAGCCATTTCATTACTCATTAATCAGAACCCAAAGCTGCTGCTTTCAAGTACGCACCAGAAATATGATCCTACAATTTTCAGAGACAGAAACGATGTATTATGACCAAGCAGCTGGCAGGGTGAAAAAACACAGTATACAATGTTGTCTGTCAAGAAAAGTTTACTTATAGCCATAACAAAACAACAGAGAAGCCAAAGATTTTATATATATATATATATATATATATATATATATATATATATATATATATATATATATATATATATATATATGTGTGTGTGTGTGTGTGTGTGTATATATATATATATATGTGTATATATATATGTATATATATATATATACACACACACACACACACACACACACACACACACACATACATGCATCGGCCTCTGTGACAATCAATAACTTAAAAAAGAAACAGTTAGAAAATATGTGGAATCAGCATTCACGGAGTAAAGCAGAGCAACAGCATTGATTTGCAGATGGTTTGTTTAGACATTCAAGGGATTTTAAACAGTGCACAATGTTGTCAGATCGCTCATCAAATCCATATCAAGTTGTGCACGCGTGTATGTGTCTCACGAGTTTTGATGTTTATTAAAGTGGATGCCAGGTAAATAGAAGAAGTCAGCATAAAACAACAGGAGCTCAAATAGAGCTGGAGGTATTGTATCTGATTTATGCGTGTGGTCATCTGTGGCAGAAGTTGCGTGCGTGTGTGTGTGTATGGTTTTTTTCCCCTTTGTGTGTTTAAATCAATGGTCATCCCCTGATACAAGATGGCCTCATAAATCATTGTTTGTTGATCACTTGTCAGGAGGCAGGGGCCTTATGGCATCCCCCTAATTATTGCAGCTCACAGAACCACTGGATGAATACAGGACAGGAATGCTGAAGCAAATCAAAGCGGCTGAATTTAGACAAATACGGCATTCTGCATCATTTCACATGCTATGCTATGCCATGCTATTACATTATGCTATACTATGCTGTTACATTATGTGATATGATGTTATATGCTATGCTATTCTATGCTACACAGTACTATGATATGCTATGCTGTGCGACGCCATACTGTGATATGCTATGCTATGTCATACGTTGATAGATGAGGTGTCATGGATAGAAGTGTGTGTGTGTGTATGTGTGTGGGTGGGTGTCTGGGTGATAGGGTCGGGCAGGTTGGATTCTAGGGTGCACTGAAGTGAGAAATCTAGTGTATGAGATATCAGTCACACAATTTCAATGTGCTAGGAGACTGTGTCATGACAGGAACAAGCCGCCTGTGGGATTGAAATTGGACAAAAAAACAACTAAGTCTGTTATTGTGGCTGTTCAATCACTGTGATAGCTTGTACCTCTCTTTAAACAAATCTGAACACATCTTTATTGCCACTCACGATCAAGTTGTCAGTGGACAACAAGCCTTTGCAATCACTACCAGACCTGACACGGGCATTCCAACTGGTATTGCTTTTGTAAAGTTCAGCGTAATGAGGAATTTTGGCAAATGTGTTCAGGGTGTAGTATTGAGTTTTCAGCACAAAGCAGGTTTCTGTCGCCGCTTTGCTTTAAATGCACAGCAATTACTCGCTTGGAGCTGGCGCTTAAAAGATGAGTGGAGTATAGTTTCTGTAGTACAACCTAATGGGATTATTAGTGAGTTTTTATGGGGAGGGAACTTCCAGCTCACTCTAATACTGGAAATGGGATTGTATATTTCAGTAATATACTGTACCAACCAACTGGTCCTCATGTTAATTACTGTATTACCCTCTCTAATTAAGAAATCTTTAAAGGGGAGTTTAATAATTCATCTAATCACAGTGGCACCATTTCTTCTATTGCTCTCTCTCTCTCTCCTTTTTTTTTAACCTAGCTGATTCTCAGTCGTAGGCATAGCAGCAGTTACACCTCGTTATTGGGAGTTAAAATGTGTTAGCTTGAGGCTCGAACATGGCCTTAGCATGTTTAAATCACGCTGAGCATATCACAGAAGCCATGCAGGCTGCTGCCTTTGATATATATTTGCAGCATAATGTGTGGTTTTGAAAATCAATGAGCTGTCTTCTTTTGATCACAGTTGTGTCCCTCATCTCACCACTCCGTGAAAATGGCTTATGACCATCCTGTCACAGAGGTGAGCCACATGCAGACTCCACATGGATGGAAGTACAGTCGCCTGCACAGGACTCCATGTTTTATCTAATGCTACAAATCATTCACTGCAGATTGTACAATTTATGCCATGTTGTTATGTCCTCTGCACATACCTGCTAAAAAAAAAAAGAAAAAAAAAGGTGTACCCTTTTACTATTGCGAATAGACGAGCTGCCTGTCTGTTTGTTTTGCTGTTTGTGGCAGCTGTTATTCTTTCTTACATTTCTGCATGTGTACTTACACATGGAGTTTAGGCGGCGATGATCCACGTCAAAAATTGTATGGGTACTTCCTTGATCCGTGCTATTTCCCCACAAGGGTTATTGATATGGCCTAACAGCACGAATCTCGCAACCAGACAGACGAGCAAACACCATGAAAAACGCCAGCGCACTTCCTCGGTAGAGGTGTAAAATAAAACAGTATACGGTTGCTTGCATTAACACCATCACACCAGAAACAGCCAGAAAATGGCCACTTTCACGCGTATTTTGTGATCAGCATCAATGCCGATTAGAGCCCGGGCGGAGAAATCAAATTGACTTCAGACACGTACAAGACGCACAGGAAATGAAGTAGAGCTCCTCACAGTTTGCAGTATTCAAAAAGTGTTAATACAAAGAATAAATAAATGCATATTATATATATATATATATGTATATACACACACACACGTATATATACGTATATATACTGTATGTATTTGTGAATATGTTGAATAGATATGGTATTTCCAGCCATCCAAAATAACTCAATTCTTGAAGGTCTCAGATTAGCGATCCATGATTTCATCCGATACAATATGAAACATGTGAAGGAAGGAAATGTAGGTCACCCAGAACACCGTGAAACAGCAGCAGCAGCAGCATGCAGGCCTGCGTTTCTCCTGGATCTGTGAGGACATTCTCAACCGCCTGTGGGTATTTGTAATGACCCAGTGACAGCATTTCTCTGCTGGCGGCTGAGGTGCTCAACGAAATGAATAACTCTGACCAGCCAGGAGAGGAGGAGGAGAGCGAGGCTGTGCGTGTGTGTCTGTGTGTGCATGTCACTCGTGTTTGTGTGTATCAGTGGTGAGAAGTGAGGCTACATGTCACATCTCCTCAGACGCGAGAGCGCCAGTCCCCACCGGCTACAAACAATTCTACAATCACCCAGAAACTCCCACTGAGGCTGTGTGTGTATGTGTGTGTGTGTGTGTGTGTGTGTGTGTCATGCTTGTAGCCTTGACCAGACAACATGGTCTTCTGGCCTTAACAGTCTGTTGTGATAGGAACAATTACAGAAACTGCCTTCAACTTCCAGTAAACACAGTTTACACATCTTTTGTACTGTATTTTTAGGAACCTAAGATTTCTCCAGATAGATTCAGTTTGATACAAATCAATCAGTCTGATTCGTTCTGTACTTTTTTGTTGTTTTTTGGAGGTTAGACATGCAATAATCAAGGGCGCATGGGGTGCGGGGGAGAGTTTTTCAGTCCTGCTCAGGTCCTGGCACACCTTCATTGAGCTTATCCATCTTTTACAATAACATGTAAAGTTGTCTGTCCCTCCACATTCAGACCCGAGTCCTTCAAATCTACATGCAGTTAATGGACTTTTTGGCAGCGGTTGTCATATTATAGATGCAGCGGCCCTGTGAGGGCTTCACTTCACCTGAGTGTTGCTCATCAGTCAGGTCAACCGTTCATCATCGTGCGATTAGTTACCGGCAGATCTGTTAAATATTTCAGCGACTTCACGTCATCATTTTTAAACCGGCCTCATTAGATACCTTTAAGTATTTGTTTTTAAGTTTAGCTGCATGCATGCGAATTATTTTCTTTTATTATTTTCCGCACAGGATTTGCAAAGGCCGGAGACCTGCTAGGAAAAGCTTGCAGGATAGCAATGATTAGAACCCTGGACCTCATGTTAAGCTAGCCATGCTTCCTGTATAGAGAGCCTGGAGGAGTGCGCGCTAATTATTTGCGAAAGCGGCAAAGACGAACTCA
>NC_141336.1:16765526-16950526 GCF_037954235.1 Aulostomus chinensis | reverse complement strand
GCTCACAGCGTGGAGAGCATGTATCAGTATCCCCATAGCAATATTAGACAACCTCCCACGGGAGGACGAGGCAGGAGGGAGGAGGAGAAGAAGAGGAGCACATGTGGATCAGCGATGACACAACATGGAATCTTACTGCGCAGTGGCATAAGCTAAAGCAATGATGTAATGCAACTGAGCTCGCTGGGTGAGACGGAAGGAGGGGAAAGATGCGAGGGGAGCAAAACGGGCTTTATTATGAGTGGATTTAATGTCAGGAGGCTGAGACAGACACCAGTCACAGAGGAATTTTGTATTTGAGCGCTATAGACGACACATTTTAGAGGTCCTCTTCAAGCAGTTGTGTGGCAGAGAGAGGGGGAGGAGGAGGGAGGGAGGGAGGGGGGTATTTGGGTCTTTGTATAGGTGTCACGTACAGCATTTGACTGTGACATCCAGAGGTGTATGAATGATTTAAAAGCTCAAGGGATTGGAAATTACTTTCTTTTGTTGTCACAATATATCCCCTCCTCTCCCTCCCTCTCCCTCCCTCTCTCTCTCTCTCTCTAGATTCCTGGGATGTTTCTCTCTTTCTCTCTCAGCATCTCCTGAGCATTCTACATTTCCCTTTATTTATTTAAGGAGGAAATAGAAGGAAATTTCAACGGGTCACTAATTTCATTTCACCATGTACCAGTGGCATTAGCCCTGAGCAGATATTTCAGAGGAACACAAAAATCAATGTTGAGATTCTACTGGGAATAACCGTGGAACCCATTAGCAACTTTGACCAATAGGTCAGGTAAAGTAATAGCTAGATAAATGTTTTATTACAGATTTGCAAAGGAGAGGAAAAGAGAGGGAGGGGAGGTGAAGGAGGGTGTGTAGGGGGGTGGGGTGGTGGAGGGGGGTGGGCGTGTACCTGCGCAGCCATGCATGGAGAATATTCATCATTAGATTCTATTGCTGTAATGAACACAAATCTCTGGGTGGCTTCTGGTTGGTTTAGGATCAGTTAAAAAGGTGGACCTGTGGTACAGCCACGCCTCGCAGGAGACAAAAGGACGCACCGGTGGTCCTCTTGAGATACAGAAGGGGGGTTTGGGGATTGGGGGGGTGCACTCAACAAAAGATGTAATCACTTAAAGTTAATATTTTCACAGATTAATCATTCTTTGACACCCTAATTGCATTTTATATGACGTCACACACGAGGAGACATGGCGTTGCCTGTCTAAGAGGGACCAGAGCGACATTTACAATGATAACATCCTTTAAATCCTGCTCTGCTACTTTACATGTCTTTATCAGACACAGTTCCCTATTTGCTCTTGATTCATTTCATGCTCTAACAGCACACGCGTATGATGCTCTTGACATTTGTCTTGCTGTTTCCTCACCATTTATTTAGTTTCACACAAAATATATAATTTATACACCAAGAGGAAATCAGGTAAGCTGCATATTTGTGGACTGTGGATCAACAAGCAGCTTCCCAGCTCACACTGACCCTCTACTACCTCACTCCACTGACATTTTTGCAGGATTAACAATCTAGAATAGAAACATTTCCACATTTTCACGATTTTTTCCCCCCCTCTCCTTCCTTCATAGATTAAACATCATTTGCCTGGAACTCGTGCGACTGTTTATCTCTAAGTGAGCATATGTCAATTTTTTTTTTTCACTCCTCGCAGCTCTCAAGCCGTTCAGTGCTGCTGCTGCTGCTACTTTTCTGAATGGAGGCCAGACAGACTGACTGCTCCCACACACTGAGAGCAGCAAGCGGCTCCTGTTTCCAGCTCTGTCTCCATGGGGACCGCCTAGCTCACCAATCACATCGCGTAACGCAAAGCGAGCGGGCAATTCAATTTCTTAAAGCCGCAGCGTCCACTTTAAACGGATTTCTTCTGAGAGGAGGAAGAGGGGGGGGGTGGGTGAAATACAGCTTAAGTGCAAGGAGAAAAAAAAAAAGCAGATACAGTAAAGCATCTCAACACTGCAGTTTACATCTTTTCCTTTTTTTTCTTTCTTTTTATTAAATGTGAATTCACATGTTAGTTTGAGCCCATCCATAATCAGAGCATCCGCCTATGTACAAAATAGGCATCATTCTGTCATCACATCCTTTTCAAACGCAACAAATAACACATTTGTGTACATATATTCACAAACTGAAAGGACAGTCGATGGTGGTAGGTACTTATTTATTAAAAGATGAGTCAAAGACAGATTCACACTTGGAATGTGAAATAACTACTGCCCAGAACTTCCAACAACAACAACAAAACCAAAAAAACAATATGTCTTGGCATATAATTAAGTCATATTCCAAAACCTTTTTATCAAACTGACTTCATATGTGAGACCCACATAAAAATAAACAATATCTGCTTTTTTTTTTTTGTTTGTTTTTTTAAGTGCAAGAAATTAAAAAATACAGGTTTATGGTTAATGTTTTTTAAAAAAAGAAGGCAGTCTTCAGTTTGAAAATAAAGTTTCATTTTATGAAACAGGACTATGGAATGTTCTTTTTTGCTTACTTGTAATGCCAGACCACCACGGTATCAGACTATGCCCTTGTTATCGGTTTGTTGGTTTGTTTTTGCAGAACTTTTTTTTTTTTTTTTTTTTTACCCCTAATTTTCTATCAGATTTGCAGAGTCAAAAAACAAAAACAAAACCTTCCCAATCTTGTGTCAAATAACATTCAAATGTGTGATTTTTTTTTTCTTTCCTTTTTCCCCCCAAAAATGTTTTCTATTGTATGCATCACACCACACAGGCCACATTATCTTGTTTTGTATCAGTTCCAGCTGATTTTGCTTTATTCTTCTCTTTATTTCTGCCCGGACAGGCTTTCAGCATCATAACATGAAATGATGTTGACAGTGCACACGTCTGTTTTTCCATCACTTGCTACAATTGTTGATGGTCTGTATCTTAGGAGTATATATTGCACAAAAAAATGAAGAGGGGCAAAAAAACAGTATGTGCCATAAAAATACCAAAATCCAGTTTCACACCTGCGATTGGGACCCATCCACATATCACGAGTATGATATACATAAACTCCTAACTTTACTATATTACAGTACATATACAATCTTGAAACTAGTTCCAGCTCTGAGGTATGTGTTCCCCATGATGCCATTGTATTGTCTACAAATACTCAACAAATCTGTTCTACAACTGTACAAAACCTAGTTTAAAATCACAAGGCATTTTTGATGCAAGTTTTAATTTAACTTAATCCTTAAAACCAGGACTCCCTTGCATGCTAAAAACAAATGATAAAGGGAAGAAGTGCCTGAAACTCACTGAAAGCACAGTAAGAACATTCCCTTTTTTTTTTTAAACTGTACAAAAATATGCCTGAAAATATCTTACTTTTCTTTTAAAAAGATGAGGTCTGTTATGTATCAAAATGTTTCCTCCACACGTGTGTTCTGCTGAGGTTTAGGCTGCTTAAAATTGTTTTTTTTTTTTTTCATCCAAAACGAGGAGGTAAAACGGAATCAGATACAAAAACGAAAACAAAATAAAAATTAAAAAAAAACGACAAAAACAAACATTTGCGGCATTTAGAAATTACATAAACCGTTTGTAAAGTAACATCCTGAACAATTGTCAGTTCACAGATTTGCTTTGAGTCAGTCCACAGTCGTTTTTTTCATCTCCCTGCAGTTTGATTTTTATTTTTTGTCTTAAGAGGATAGGATGCATAGAAGTTCACGTTTTTTTCCCTTTTTTTTCTCTTTTTTGTTGTTGTTGTTGTTGTTGTTGTGTGTGTGGCCCGTTTAAGCTGAAGAGTAAACGTAGACCTACTGTAGGGGGGAAAAAATCCATAAAACCCTGTCATGCTGCCAGAAAAAAAACGTCTGCAGACTTTTGCTTCCTTTTTTCTTTTTTTTTTCTCTTTCTTTTTTCTTTTTTTTTTTGCTACCAGCTTCATAAGCATCTCATTCCTCCTCAAAACCTCACCTTGCCTCCTTTGGTCCTCCACCTCATGCAGGACCCCCCCCCCCCCCCTTCAAGAAAAAAAAATCCCACCCCCTCCCTCCCAAGAGGAAGGAGGGAGGCAGGGCTATAGGGGACAACTCGACCAGGACACACGTATAATTTGACTTCTCCCTTCTCTGTTATTACTAGAGAACGGGTTTTTTTCTTTCTTTTCTTTTCTCTCTTTCTTTTAAATCAGTATGTAAAGACCAGGTCGGAAAAGTTCGCCTCCAGCCAGTCCCCGGCAATCATCTCACTGAGTTCTGGCGTGCAATAGTCTGGGAATTCAAAGTGAGAGCCCAGGCTGCCCTCGCTGAAGGAGTCCAAGTCCTTATCCACAAGAGACAGCGAGAGGTTTCCTGAATTGGGGTTACCCAGCTCCGAGCCTGGGGCGCTGGGGGCGAAATTCAAACTAAAGTCAAACAGCAAATCGTCCGCGTCCTCGCCGGAAGAGGAGCTGCTGCTAGAGGAGGAGGAGGAAGAGGAGGAGGAGGAGGATGTAGAGACCGACCTGGAGGATGCTGGTGAGACAGAAGCGGCGTGCAATGCGCTCTGCTTGGAAATGTTTTTGATATTGTAATAAAGTCTGTTGTTGTTGTTCCGTACTTCTTCGTACATGCTCGTCCCCTCGGATTCAGCCGAGGAGCTCAAAGTTGGGCTCGCGGGAACTTTGGCGACGTTATACGGCCTCAGGCGCTCCTCATCCCGCGGCTTAATCCCCATCCGGTAGTCCTCCTCGTACTCGTCGTCGTCGTCCTCGTCGGTGAGCTCACTTTTGACAGTCTTTGTAACTTTAAAAGTGGGAAACACGCAGTCCTCCGCGTAGCCGTGAGAGGACTTGGAGCCGCTCTTAGTCTTTATCTTGGAACACTTCTTACTGGGAGTCTTTGACATTTTACCGCACTTCTCCGGAGACGGTGCTGATGATTTCGAACTGTCGAGCTTTGGTTTTTTCTTGGGTCTGTACTTGTAATCGGGATAGTCGGCCATGTGTTTTAGCCGCAGCCTCTCGGCTTCTCTGATAAACGGGATCTTTTCACTGTCCTTCAGCATCTTCCACCTCTTCCCCAGCCGCTTGGAAATCTCGGCGTTGTGCATGTCCGGCGACTGCTCCATGATCTTTCTCCTCTCGATTTTGGACCAGACCATAAATGCATTCATGGGTCTCTTGATGTGACCGGTCGCTGTCTTGCACCAGTCCGGGTTTATCGCAACGGGGCTGCATGCCATAAATTCACTCTCCTCCGAGTCCGTAGCCTCCCGCGACATGCTCCCGTCCGTCTCGCTGTTGTCTGTGTGCTGCACCATTGTCCTTTCTTCCCTCTCACTTTGTTTCCGGACGCCGCAGTGTCGAACAGCCCCACACTGACGGCTGTACTCTGGCTGTTTGCGCCCGGTTCGTCCGTGTCCTGCGTAATGCGTGTCTCAAGCTCTGCACTCTTTTTCCAGAGTTACAAACTGCCTTCTTAACTAGTTATCAGGTTTTTCATGTCCCCTGCGTCACACCCAGCCATCCAATCACGTCCCTTCCACTCCGCCCAGCAGACTTCATCCGAGACTCCTCTTAACCCTTTTATTCCTCTCTCCCCGAGCTCCCATTGGAGTGGAGGAGGTGGGGATTTGTGGCACACAGCGTCTGGGGCAACACGTCGGGCGAGACAAGCATATTAAACACACACTTAGCCGCTATACGCGCTCATGAGATGAACATCATGCGCCAAAATAAAGTGCGCATAACGAAATAGGAGCGTTCTCCCGATTTTTAGAGTTTATAGATAATTTAAAAAAACGAGTGTATTCCGCTAATAGACTGATAGTCTTTACAGATGTTTCTGGAGGAAAAAGATGTGATTATTTCCTCCCTTAGGTTGGATACTGAAGGTGGCGCTTGGACACTGTTGCAGGCGGCTGGATGCGTTAGCGCGCCTCCCCGCCCGCCAGCCTGCCTCGACTGCTGTTGAAGGATATATTTTTAGGAACCGGTAATGGCTTTTAGTGGAGACTCGATGCAATAATATCATCTTAAATTTCACAGTTTTCTCTCCGAGTGGACAAGTGTTGTCACATCTAGTCAATTTCGCTTCGCCTCCTTTTCTCTCTCTCTCTGTCTCTCTCTCTCTCTCCTGTTTGTTTCCGCGTCTGCGTTTGTGTGAGTGAAGGAAGTAGGTCAGTAGTACATTCTGGTTTTATGGATCTTGGTTAACATGTCTGGGCATCACAAGCACATGTGGATCATCGTTTAGAATCAGATGATATTCCTCACTCACACACACACACACACACACACACACACTAATCACTCATCTGATAACACTAATATTTTATGAGTTAAAAATCCAGAATTAGAAAGAAGTATAACATGGTAGGATTTGGGTTGTGCTGCCTAGCCAGTCAGCCATGGGAAGCTCCCTGCTGAGTTTGCTGTGTCAAGAGGCAGTGTAGCATCTACCTCCTGCACCACCCCCCACCCCCCTCACTCCCCCACCCCAACCCCAACCCCAGCCCTGGCTTGGCTTGGCTCTGGGTGGCAGCCAGCAGTGCTATTGGAGGCTGGGGCGATAAGACGTCCTTCTTTTTTCTCTCTGCTTCGTCCCCTAGAGGGCAATCACTTACCCTTTTGAAACCCTCCCCCCACACAGCCACCTTATTTTCCCCAGCTGGGGTTTAAGAAGTGTCTCTACTGGGGCAGCCAGGGAAAAAAAAAGAAGGAAAAGAGAAAGGGATTGCATATTATATATATATATATATATATATATATATATATATATATATATATATATATATATATGCATGCCTTTTTAGCAGGGAGACAACCTCCTTGCCTGTCTGGCTCTCAGATGCAGATCGGGGGCTGAAATGCTTCATCATGACCACCCGTGTGCTGATTAAGCTTTATCAGATATATGTGCCGGAGCAGAGAGGGTCTCAGGAGGTTGGCGCATGTTCATGTGCATGTTTTACTGTCAGCACGTTTTTGTTTTTGTTTTGTTTTTTTTCCCTTTCTTTTCCCTCAAGATGGGTTCATTGGAGTGGATCTTTCTTTGGATCAGTGCTGACGTGGATGCAAGCAGATTATTTCAAATGAACTGATATAACGATAGGATACGGTATGGAACGCATAGTGCGCAAGCAGCGGATTATAACATGTCATTGCACCTAGAAATGAGGTCTGCAGATTTTTTTGGGGGGTGGGCTGATGACTTCTAAGTAATCATTTTCATCATCCATATCATTTTAAATGTCACCTTCAGTGCTTGGGGTCTCTCCTGCTCCCTCTGCTTATCTCTCTCCCTCTCTCTCTCTATCTCTGATGGTTTCCTGCTGGACATGAATCACAGTACGACCTAATGATGAGCATGCAGGGTGGCTGTCCTGCTCATTAGCATGGCTCATTATTGGCTGTGAATGAGGTGCTGGTGTCAGACGCACATACAGCCTATGAGTCATTTTAGGGAGGGTCTCATCGCCATGTCTGCCTCGCACAGATGCACCAGCAATACACCCCCCCCCCCCCCCCATGAACCACCCACTCTCTCCCTCCCTCCCCTCCACACCAACCAACTCATTCAGTGACTGGTGATCGGCGTGAAGAGAGAGAGAGAGAGACAGAGAGTTACTGGATCCATGTTGTGTTTTCATTTCATTTTCACTCTAGAGATTACACACGATTAAACAGTGCAAAAAAAAAAAAAAAAGGATTCAGAGAGCTGTATTATCACTGTGTGATTTCTAATACCAGCAGCTTTTTTTACCCCCGAAGGCAGATGTTTTAATGCTTATTTACTGCTCCGTGTCAAGGGAGAGGACATTTTATTCCAGAGAGCGATGGAGTGTTGAATTAAGTGATGGTTTTCATGTAGGAACATTGAAAAAAAAAAAAAAAAAAAAAAAAAAAAAACAATTCCCTTTGCATTGCTTATCTAAAAGCCCCCGAAAGCAGCTGCTGCTCTCACAAAGGGCCAGTGAAGCGTTAGATCAATACTAACCCTGGCTAGAGGCTATCTGATGCTCAAAATGCATGGATCCATCTCCTCTGCATAGCCCTGAGACAGGTGTGGACTTCTGGAAGCCACTATCTGATGGCTTCACAATGGGTAAAGGAGTGTGGGAGGGGGTTATGTGTGTATGGGTGGGTGGGGAATTTGGAAAGTGGGTGATGAGGAAAAAGGAAAGGAGGAAGGGGGGGGGTGTATCGGTATAAAAACGCAAATTAACTTTTGCAGTTGACAGACGCAGTCTCCAGTATCCTCAGGTTACAGTGTTTATTGGCAGGCAAGTGAATCGGTGTTGTTGTAGCTCGTACAGTCGTGGAGTGACTTTATGGTAACCCGGTGTCATGTTTAGAGTTTATGTAACAAGTTCCACAAGTTTTGAAAAAGTAAGTCACTCTCGTCTCTTTCCAATTAAAGCGATCTATTCCCGCGGTGTGGCGAGCATCGGCTTCTGAATCTGATGATTAATAGTTTGCACGTTTGTTTTTTATCGTTGTTTAGACTCGCGATATGATGCTAAACCGAGTACTTTCAGCTGGCCTGGAATCAGTTTTCACCGTCCGTCCGCTGCGTCCCTCAAAGATCGTCCTTTCTCTTGAGAGAAGACAATAAGGAGGAACTGGCAGCAGTTTGGAGGTTGTTGTTTCGCCACTTAAGTGTTTTGTGCCTCGGAGGCCATTTTATACGTCCTGTTGTTGCTTTACATTCTCGACTCAATGCAAATGTATCTCCCGGGTGTCAGGTTCTTTGTTGACCTCCTTGATGTGGCCTCTGTCTCTCAAGGTCTGATGCTTTAGCGGATACTTGAGACTGGAGTATCTTGTCGTGAATGCAAACAGCTGATGCTTGAGCACTGTGCTGGAATGTTTGTTGCAAGGACACACAAACACAATCAGGGTGAAGCTGCCGGGGCCCTACACGAACACACTCGTACTTGTTAGGCACGTTTGTGTGCAGTTACTGCAGTATACGACCAAGTTTTGTGTTCTCGGCTGGTTTAAAGAAAGAGGGGAAAACAAAACCAGTTGTGGGAAATTACTCGACAAGTAACTTTTCTCTGGTCAGTCACTTTACTTGAGGATCGTTACATGAAAACTTCCACTTTTTGAAGATTTTTTCCACATTATCAGAAAAACAGTAAACACGCTTGTTTCTACAACTCCATATAAGGGCAGGTTTGCTTTTGAAACGATCCTAATTCCTATGATATTGTTGCATAAGGTCATTTTTGTTCTTTTTTTTTAAGACAAGGTGAGAATAAACAAGATTTTGGCTGGAAGCTAGGACCCCATTAAATATACTAGATTTATAGGAGAAGGCGAAAGAAGGTCAGCTGATTCGAGGGCTCAGGTGGGATGAGCCTCCAAGATTTTCCTCACTTCCCAGTAAAACACCGTAGTTTACAAAAGTTTGTGAGACACTCCTGCAAAAAAAGTGAATGTCACACAAGTTAGCACGTCAGTTACAAACCTACTGCTACAATTACGTAAGACAATGGAAATGAAGAAGTATTCTTCACCAACAGTACTGCCGCACTTACACTTTCGGAAGTATCTGAAAACTTTTCTTTCTCACCGCTGATGATACAACTAAATATACTTCTTACCCCTGAAGGAACATGTATAAATACTGCATTTAAGCAACGTGAGATATGTACCTTCCACTTCTTTTCACGTGCAGCCTCTTTACAGGTGACAACTGTTCTTGGGGGTGGGGGTGGGGGTGGGGGGGGTAAAGTATTTCCTGCATTTTTGCCCTTCTTCTCTCTCCTCTTGCAGCACAGACACCGGCCCACAAAGCAACTGGAATCCGCAATGGCCCAAAGGAGATGACATCATCGTGGAGCAACAGCAGGCTTTACACAGTACAGTATGTTCTACAGTAATCATATTGCCATGTCATTCCTCATAGGCTCCGACCATTTAAATCCTTTAATTATATACCAGCAGCGTTGAGACATTGTTGACGGTAGGGGTCCGGTACACCTATCGGCTTCTATTGTGTTGTGTTTTAATAAACTTGTGGAGGAAGAGCTGCCCCCCCCCCCCCCCACACACACACACACACACACACACCCCCGAGCATTTGCTGCCACTGTAATGAGAGCGTGTTTAGTCTGGAGAATGTGTAGGACTAATGCTGATGGATTGTATGGCTGCAGGTCAGGTCCCTGCACTCACACATATCAGAGGACACAGTCCAGGGAGTGTGTGTTCTTTAAAAATAATAAAAAAAAGGAAAAAAAAAACCCAGCTTGGCATGAAGTTATTATGAACATTTTTGTTCAACAGAAACTTAAAAAAAAATAAAACAATCCAGGTTGATGCAGTCACATGTGTCACTTGGAAATAGATCTGTTTATCACTCGCTTGGGAAAAAAAAGCCTGAAATTGTTCCAGTTGAAACCATGTGGCTCTGCTCCCCCCCCCCCCCGCCAGCCCAGACTTGCACCCCCCCCTCCCCACCCCCACCCCCACCCATAAGATAAGATAGTGTTGACTACAAGCCAGTCTGTGTAGCGACTGGTGAGATGGTGAGAGGCCTCCGCCGTGCTTAGTCACCCTCAGTCGCATCCTGTTGCTCTGAAGTTTTACTGGTTTATGATCTTTGCACCACCAAGTCGAATAGTGACAGTTCAAAGCAGCGTGACAAATTGAGAATCCATGCCCCGTGGACAAATCTCTCGTTATAATTAGTAGGTAGGATTACCCAGAAGTCCGGGTGGTGGTGGGTGGGTGGGTGGGGGGGGGGGGGGGTGGTGTTGTTTGTTTTGGCTTGAATAAAAATTAATGATCCCATGTTCCATACATAGCTCACTCCACTCGTAGTTTTCATGATTACTTTTACATTTAATTTTTATTTATTTCATAAAGCATATTTTTTTTAAATAAAAAGTATTGTTTTTACGTACCACTTAACAATAAGTCTCCCCTAATAAAGAATAATAAACGGTTGTAAGTGTGTCATTGTGTTGTAAAGCCTTCATAAATCCTTAATTAACAGTTGTAAATGACATATATTCATGTGAAATACATTAATATAATTGGGGGTCACTATTTGGTAAGATGAAGGTGTGCTATACAACAACATGCACATATAGCATACCTACATCTTGCCAAACACTGACCCTGACATTGATATGTGGGAAATTAAGGTACAAGTAATTTACAACATTTAATTAATGGTTTATGAAGGGTTTACAACAATTACAACACACACAACTGTTTTGTTATTAAATTATGTTCTTTCATTACACCCCCCCCCCACACACACACCGATAATACAAAGAAGCTAACACTAAGTTATCATATCTATATATCTATATATCTACATATATATCTATATCTATATATCTCTATATATATCTATATCTCTATATATATCTATATATATCTATATCTATATATCTTTATAAAAATCTATATCTATATATATAGATATAGATAAAAGATTCAGCCGGATCATTCAGAGTTTTATAACCTTGAAAAACTAAAACAAGATGAAATGGACCTGTGAAGAGACAAACACCTGAAGCAAATCTGAGCATTCACTCTTGTTTGAACAGTGACCAGATAAGATAGCTCAAAGTTATCAGTGCAAGATGAATTCCCAGAGGAAACCACCCCCCCACCCCCTACACACACACACACACACACACACACACACACACACACACACACACACACACACACACACACACACACACACACCTTACCCCAGGAGGGGTTTCATCAATGTAGCAGGGGAAGGGAGAAAATCAATTCCTCAAAGCACATGGTGACAAATAACCACTGAAATCTAGGGAGGAATTAGTTCAACTGCTTTATGCCTTCAAAAAAAAAAAATGTGGAAAAAAAGATGCAAAGATATGATAAAACACAGCAAAGTAAACACTGAACAACTTTGTAAACATAATCATAATCATGTGGGCCAGAAGGAAAACATCCTGGGTTGTTTTTTTTTCTTTTTTTAATTTTTATTGGGGGGGGGGGGTGGTGGTTCAGTCGTGGGGGCCAACTGATGTTTCGCAGCACTCTGAAATAAGATAGAACAGCCTTTCATCTATTTTCCATACGCATAAATCTCATTCATTTGGAAATAAACATGTATTACGGAACACATTGTCTTCTAGTTAGCTTTGGAATCCTTGAAAACTTTGGTCTATACACATGGCACGCCATCGGAATCACAACTTCTGCCCTCAAATAAATATATATATATATATATATATATATACATACATTTTTTTTTTCCCCCCAGTGTCTGGAGATACCAATGGAACAACAGGAAAAAAAAGAAGAAAACTTCAATAGAGTCCTGTGACTTCCCACTTTATTCATTACACATACTGTACTACGTATGCACATATAGACTAGTATTTCCCTCCTGAATCATGTCCGTATCAGAGTTTCCCCCACGTACTGACTCACTGCTCTTCCCCTTCATGTCTCTTAAGGATTTCTTAGACAGGCTCCAAGAAAGATTTTCATAAATGCCCTCTTTTGGCAAATCCTCCACAGCCCTCTGTATGCTTCAAGAGCTATCTCTATCTTACCAGTAAAGGTCACTGAAGGAGACTCAGGGATATGAGGGAAGGCACCAGAAAGTGTTGAACAACCACAGATCAATAACAGAAAGTTTGGTTGTGCGTCTGTTAGCAGTTAGGCAGCTAACTTGGCTATCGTAAAGCTTTGAGTGTTTTCACGAGGTGAAAACATTAAAGGTTTGGATCCAAGGGAGGTATGAAATATATTCAGCTGTGGTGAATAAAAGTGTTTATTCAGGTAAAATTAAAAAACAAAAAAAAAAACACAAGCAAATGAGGAAAAATATCTTACTTTAACAACAGATGGCTAGAAAATGAGCTGATAACTCACACAACACTTTGCCCAAGAGTAGCAAAGTCACAACACAACAGACACAGAAAAATGCAAACTCGCAACACCTTGCAGAAATGCTGCAAACTCACAACGCATGACACAAACACCGCAAACTCACAACGCATGACACAAACACAGCAAACTCAACGCGTTTCAGAAATCCTTCAAACGCACAAAACTTTGCACAACACAACACATTCCAAAACACTACAAACTCGTAACACGAAAATGCACGTAACACTGCAACCTAGCGAGCGACTAGGATTTTTCACTTTTTTTGTATGTGTTTATTGTCTTGTTTTTTTTTTTTCTTTTTCAAATGCAGTGTTTTGAGCTCTCAGGGCCACCGTACACTCTTACATAACTGTCTACAGTGTGGCGCATAGATACCGATGATGTCACTATGTGGCTGTCTGGAAAGCTCTCTCGTTCAGGTATCTCCATTACCGTTGCCTCAGATTTACTGTTCCATTCTCGTGAGGTTTTTCTGTCAGTGGAGCAGATCAGAGCCGTGAGATAATTCAGAAAATAAATAGAGAAGTTTCAACCAAAAAAAAAGAAGAATTGAGTCATACAGGTATGAACGGGTTAGCTCTTTCTCTTCCTGCAAACAGTTCCTCCTTGATGCATCCCAACGCTAATCCCAAATCTCATTAGAAGTGTGTGTCCAGCGTATGAGACAAGGTATGAGAATTTTCGGTACCTGATTCTAACCTCCACCCTAAAACCAAGTCTTGACCTTTAAACGGCCTTTTGAAGATGTGAGAATGTCATCACTTTATAAAAATGTCCTCACTCTGTTGGTTAAATACAAGTACAAGAACACACACACACACACACAGGGACTAACAAAGAACAAGAGTCAAACCTCATTTCATTTCAAACCTCCGACTAATAAATATAGGTGAGTTTTGTGTCTGTGTGTGTGTCTGTGTTTCCCTGGAAATTTGGCCACCACTGCAAGGTTTAGCTGGTGGCCTGGAGTCAAAATAAGAAATCAATATTCAATAAAATAGCCATGTTTGCTCTCTTTCTCTCTCTGACGTTCTCCTTACTAGGAATTAGTGGTGTATATGTGTGTGTGTGTGTGTGTGTGTGTGTGTGTTCTTTTAAAATTAATAAGAATATCACAAAGTTTTACCATGAAGGTATTAGACGAAGGAAAGGTCCGTAAACCTGTGGTGGAAACAACACATAATTAGTGTCTTGTTAATTGGGGAGAACCATTACAGCGTACTTAATGTGATGCTCGACTAAATTGTTTGCCAGCACAACATAATGATTTTACACTCTGTAATTGTGTTTTGTGTAAGACCTCCCCCCCCCCCCCCCCTTTTTGACCTTTTTTAAAACACGATAACGTGAAAAATATCCCCAGGCATTATATTTGAACTACTTTTATATAACAAGCTGATTGCATAAATATTACATTGGCTCTCCGTCTGCTCTTTTCTCTTATCACACGTGGTGATATGTGATATAACACTCACGGCCGTACAGCCACGATGGCTAAAATAGGCTTCAAACTAACTGTCTAGATATATCGCGGCCCCTCTGATCTCTATCTGTCCATCACTCCAGTAATCTGACCATTGTGGATAAGTACTGTGAGAGGTGTTAAAGCACTAGGAAGACCAGTACTTTAATCATAGCTAATCCCTGGTAGCTAGACATGTCTTGAGGGGACACAGGACAGACACATCACCCCAATTAGCAGTCGCGTTAGCTTTAAAACCCCGTCATTAGGATCCCATAACCTTCCTGTCAGTCATCGTTGCTGCTGCAGCCTCTACTTGGTGAACTCTTACAAATTTGTCACATTTATGCACGACGGTCACGTACGCGTGCGTGTTGGTGAACTCTTACAAATTTGTCACATTTATGCACGACGGTCACGTACGCGTGCGTGTTTGTAGGTGGACCTGTAACACAGACACACATGTGCAGATGCAATATATATGAGACAATTCAGATACACACACACACACACATAATCATTTCAGGAATAAAAAATGTTGAGGCAGGCGGATGTTTATCACTTCCTATTTTCAGTAAATTGGCTAGACGTCATGTAGCATGAAGGTTTATCCTCACAAAACCTTCTTCCTCTTATGAAAAATTTTATTGTGATTCTGATGACTAAGCCTACAAATGCCCGGAAATGCGAGAGATCAGCGCAGCAGCACAAATCCCTGCAATGACAACCTCAAGCATAAACGCTGGACGTTCCTTTTCAGCCTTAAAACAGCAACAACAACAACAAAGTACTCGGTTTTGTCACCAGAATTAGCAACTGCAAGTCTTCTAACCTCCCGATTTGAAAACTCCCCAGTCTTTGTCACAATTGCTAACACGTACGGCTAACCAAACTCCATGTTTTATCACCAAAACAGCGAATGCAAATGAAGCCAACACGTCACTAAAAAAAAAAACCCACCGGTTTGGTTCAGATGTCCCCTCACCACTCTAAGAATAACATTCGCACATATCCCCCCGTTTCACTTGAAAAAAAACTCAACAACAACCCATTTATAGTGCATTACCTGTCATAGGTATCCATTCTGAATGGGAAAAGCCTGACAATCAACAGGCTGGTTGCGGTATGACATTCCTGGCCGAGCCACCGAACAACCACAATATTTGACCCATTTGATTTCACATCTTGAAAAGAAAACACGCGTATCTGACACCTTCTCTTTTTTAGTTAATGGCTGATAAGCGGAGTGTGTACGGGCAGTACATGCAGATGTGGCCCCCTGGTGTTTTGGTGTGTGAGAGATAGGCTCTGGCAGACCTGTGCTGGTAGACAATTGAGCATTAACTATTATCTTAGCCAAAGCACCACCATTAAGCCTGCAACAATAAGACCGGGGTCAAGGATGAAGTTGAATGACAGCTCAGGATGAATATAATTTCACAGGAAGCGATAAAGAGTGGTCTCACACTTAACACAGACGGGGAAAAAAAAAAAATGAAGAAAAATTGTCCACCAGGTTTCTGCATATTTTCATTCTTTGCTCTATTCTAGTGTGAGGAGGTCACATATAAAAAGGAGGACAATGACCTAAAGCCAGTGAGATTGATGATAAGGACGAAGAGGCTAACAGTATCTCGGCTAAATCAAAGCTGTTCGCCGTTAATGAAAATAAGAGAGACTGAACTGTAAATCATCTTATGGTCTAACTGTATTAGTGATAATGAATTCACGTCGCCACATTTAACCTTAGTTTTGCAATTCATTATATTTGAGATTAACAAGGGGAGGGGGGGGGGGGGTTAAGTGAACTGTCTGCAGGGAATTACAGCCAGGGCCTCGTTGTCAATCAAGGATTGTGTTCTGATGTCTTTCATTAGGGGGTTGGAGGAATTAAATAAGACTTTTTTTTTTCTTTTTAATGGCGAGTGGCTCTCCCATTTAACGCTCCTCTTGCTCTCCCAAGATGGTTAACTCTTCATTACCCAAATTAAAGGCATCCATCTCTGTTGGCTCCTGCCACATTGTCTTGACCTCTACCTGTCAAAACTTTCATGTAAGCTCTTGAGTGATGGATGATACCCCCTCCGTACCCCCATTGTCAAAATTATCCAGCGACTGTCCAACGCTCTCTGATCCATTCAATCCATCTCCCCAGGCTACACGCCACCAGCTAGGGTTTAACAATGAAGCCGAGGCGCTAATTTACTCTCATAGAAATTAGAAACTACCTTTTAATTATATGCCTGGGAGTGTTGGAGGAGTTCACAAGGATTGCCCCCCCCCCCCCCGCCCCCAACCCGAAAGCTCTTGACACGACTTAAGCGAGAGCTGATCATTTCTCTTCTTCAAATGCGTTATTTCAGAAGGTCCCTCAACATCCCCGGGACCAGAGGGACTCCGACAAGCCATCGTGGGGTGAGAAGACGTTCATTTCTGAAGGTGGCGGCTGTGAGCAGCATGAGGAGCAACGATAAAAGAATATTTTCTGTGTTTAGGTAATAACTGAAGAGTCCAAAGCTACCTCAACAGATGCATGTGCAGCAGCTGTGATCGATACATGATACAAGTTGTTACTCTGGAATGGCATCACACTCAAGTGTTTCCAGTCTTTTTTTTCTTTTGTTGACAAAGGAAGCACAGTTCTGGTAACTTCCTCCCTCTTTTTATTTTTTCGTCTCCTCTCTATTTGCATCACCTTCAGACACATGTTACTATTCAAACCCATGCCAAACATCATACATAAAACATGATAAAAGTAGTCCCGTTCTTGTCTGACCTCTTGTCCCCCTGCTTTTCTCCCAGACAGATGTAGATAAAGCTCCAGACACACCTCACTTCCTGAGTGGAGAGTTATGGCTTCCTGGGAGAGGCATCACCATCTACCCCCCCCCCCCCAACACACACACACACACACACACACACACACACACACACACTGAGCCCTGAGGAGTTGGACAGCTACCTACAGAGAGGGCACATCTCTGACTTGTAGACCTGCTCTGAGGCTTCTCCTCTCACTTTGAGATCCTCCGTGTACCTGTCAAAGGGTCAAAAGGGTACACTCGCTGCAGACAACATGGCTGCATGTCTGTGTGCAGGGATGTATTGTTTGTGTGTGTGTGTGTGTGTGTGTGTGTGTGTGTGTGTGTGTGTGTGTGTGTGTGTGTGTGTGTGTGTGTGCGACACCCCCCCATGACAGATGCCAGGCTGTCTATGTGTGGGAGTCCTGGGTGGGCAGGTGGGTAGACATGCATGTGTTTGCTAGTGCATATATGAAGGGAAGCGTGTGTGTGTGTGTGTGTGTGTGTGTGTGTGTGTGTGTGTGTGTGTGTGTGTGTGTTTGTTTTGCTGAGAGATAGTATAATGTGAGAAACTGCACTTGTCAGAATGTGCAGACACGCGTGTGAATGCATTTGCATACATGGGCATATGTGTGTGTACCTCCACACATTCCATGAGTTAAACTCTACCGAATGAGAACCTGTTGTCAGGACCCCCCCCCCCCCGAACTGTTGTCCAAGACCATAACAGATTGGGGGGTAACTACTGCTCTGGCAACCAAGCAAGTGATGAGCTAATCATAGTGAAGGAGGTGACCATAGTTGGTTACAGCTTATTCAGGATTATGACTCAATCACGGAGGCTTATTGCATTTAGGTAATTATTTAATCAAAGAGTGGACGTGTCAATAGAAGTCGACAAGAGATTAATTATAAGTCCAGGATGACTTCAACTCGTTGTCTCCACCAGTCCTCTCTCGACAGGGGCAGGAGGGAAGAGTTGATGGGATCATTGGGAGGGTGAGTGACAGCTCTACTGAAGCAGGAATAATCAGTATAGTTAACACTGCCCCCCCCCCCCCCCACACACACACACACAACCTCCACCCCGTCTTAGCACAGATCAAAATCAATACAGTGCTAGCCTTGATTAAAATGTGTAATTAGCTGTATTAAAGCGCAATACGTAGCAAGGCAAGAAAACATCCCCTTTCTCTCTGTGAGCGGATCTTTAACATGAGTTGCTATCATGAGCGAACTCAGCAGCCGTCAGCGGCGGCTTAGGCAACACAAGGCTGTGATAAACTGTACAAGCGTTTTCATGGGTGGGGTGGGGGGTGGTGTTAAGCCCCCTATGACAGCAACAGGAGGAGAAGTGAGAGAGTAGCAGCAAGAAGAAAGTGTGTGAGTCACTCAGCCTTTAGTAACCTGCCATTATTTATAGCAGAGTGTGGGAGAGTTTTGAGGCATCAGAGCCTGTTGTTCTGAAATGTCCACCCTGGCATTAGGAGAACCAACCAAGTCCCCAACTCCAAACAACACACATCTGACTTCTGTGTGTGTAAACATCTGACTTCACCTATAAGGCAGGAGATGTTCTAGATATTGCGGCTCTGCTACTGAAGAATAATGTGTCACTTGCTGTGTTTAAAGCGATACTTCAGCCGAAAATGACAATTTATCAAGCGCTATTACTCGTCTTTACATGTCTTGATTTTAATAAGATGATCTCTTTCCCTTACGTGCATGACTTCTTGTTGAATCCAGAATTATTAAAACACCAGCCACATGCTTGTCGCTGAAAGCTAATGGAGACCAAAGGTCAACAACAGCAAAAAAAAAGCACAAACTGTGTGTTTTAACCCCACTATAACAATTCTGGTTTACCTCTCAGTGCCTCTATGCCTCTGTCCCACAAGCACGACCGGCTGGCACATTCAGTGCAAATGCTGCCTGCAGATTACAAGGCCCGACGTGTGACGCCGTGCCATGCAATACCTTCCAATTTAACGGAGTCCTGGCCGTGGTAACGTAAGAGTCTAGTACCAGAGGTGTTTGATTTGATTTAAAAAAAAAACTACCCAACTCAAAGCGTTTTTGAATTATTGAGTATACAGCTGGACGAGGAAGGCTTACATGGTCTTGAACAATGTGTCTTAGGGTATGTAAACAGATGATTTGTATACTTTCTTGCTGTTGTTAATCTTGGGTCTCTCTTGTGTTTCCGGAGACGTGCATGAGGCTTTCTGAATGATGATGAAGTCATGTCTTTGTGAATTAAAAGACGACTAGGCATAGAAACCTTTAGTGATGGGTGAGAGCAAAAGTCAAGTTCAACCAACTGCTTTCCAAAAGGTCAAAATCTTCACATTAGCTCAAAACAACATCTGTGGGGGGGGGGGGGGGGGGGGGATTATTGATGAGACCAGCAGCGAATGAGAATAAATTGGTCTTGAGGTGTGAGTTTTTAGTCTTGATGGATGTTTCAAAAAAAAGTTTGTGTTCCAAGCTGGGAGTGGGTCAAGCTAACAGTTTTACCTGTACACCTCAGGGTCCAGGAGCTGTACAGGTCCTGGAGGGATGGCAGATTGCAGCCAATCACCTTCTCAGTGGAGCAGATGATCCGCCGCAGTCTGCCCTTGTCCTTGGCAGTGACCACAGCGTAGCAGATGGTGCTGGAGGATGAAATCAATGAGAGCCACATAGAAGTGCACCATCATCTCCACATCTTAGAGGTTGCGATTGTGAGATGCAACTTCAAAAGAACTTGTCAACTTCGGATGGAAACTGGAGGAGAAGTTTTGGCCCCGAAACTTTTTTTTTGTGCTGTTTAATGCATTAATAAAAGAACTTTTATGGCAAGGCAATTGTTTAATCTCTTTCGTATGTCTTTTTATTTGTCATCCAAATGTTTCAATCCTTTAACAGCCCAATGAAGAATCTGATTCTTGAAATTCCCCTAAATGTGTTTAACTTGGCTGTCAGTGAACAAGATGTGAGATTTACACTCTCAACGAGGAGGCTGAACAAAGATGGACATCATCTAGTCGCCAGAGAGGAGGAGAGACCAATGCGTCAAGGAAAACAACGAAAGGAGAACCTGACTATTTTTGTAAAAGCTACATGGAACTTTCTAATTTTATCCACTTGAAGACCTGTAACCCTCACACAGACACACAACTAGTAAGAACAACCACACACACACGCACACGCGCGCGCGCACCCCTGCAACGACCTAACCTTTGCTGGCCTCGTCGTTTCCTCCAAGCAACAACCAAATTAGACAGTGAGAGGAAAATAACGTCCTAACTTTCTTTACTGCTGTTAAAGGCTGGTAATCTCTCATTTACACTGATATTAAGGAAAAGCAAGACTCACACTTACACACTCCTGTCATTAAAATAGTGAGGGGTTGGGTAGGGGGGTGATAAGAGGAGAAGGGACGAGAAGGTGTGTGTGTGTGTGTGTGTGTGTGTGTGTGTGTGTGTGTGTGTATGAGGGGTTGATTGAGGGCAGTGCTGTCATGCTGGCTAATATAGAAGCTAAGCCATAGAGCTCTCAGCCCCCCAGGCGGGCAGATGGTGGGGTGGGCAGTGTGTCTGGATGGATGTGTGCGTGCGTGTGTGTGTGTGTGTGTGTGTGTGTGGGGGGGGGGGGGGGGGGGTGAGGGTCCCCTATCTCTAATTCTCAGCTGCACTTGTAAGATATGCACTATGTATGAAATGTGTTGGCAAGGATCCATGTCCTTCAACTCCCTGTGTACCCCTAGCAGCTCCACCCAAGCCAGCTGTGTCTGTGTGAGCTCACTGGGCTCCGACAGCACGGATCAAAACAACATGTGAACCAGCCGTGACACCGAGCACCATCAAAACATGTGACCAGCAATGACAAGGCTGCTACATTACACAGGGAGAGGTGTGTTATGAGCAGGCTTTCTGTGTGTGTGTGTGTGTGTGTGCGCGCGCGCACGCTTGTGTGTTCTACCAAATGATGGTGTTAGCAGTCATCATGTCACACTGTGATGTTGCTTGAACGCAATTAGCTCCTTGAGCTAACGGTGGACACCAAAACAAGAACCTTGGAGCTTTCAGATCAAGGAGACGCACATGTAGGAAAGTTCTCTTGAAAGTGAGCGTAAAAGCATAAACTAAAAAACATTCGGAGAGCCGATCGCTCTGCCAGGAGGCGACAGAGATGCAAAAAACTGTTGATACATTATCCAAAAGAAAAAATACTGAGATCAAGAAAATGATACCATCTCCAGAAGCCAAAAACTTATCTCTCTCATGGCCGCAATGAATTTCGTCAAAATATCCTTTGACCTTTTCTGGGATATCACACTCAGATCAAGTTGGCCAAAATATTCTTCTTAACCACTTGATAGAAACTCAAGAAATTTGATTTAAATGCATCTATGAGACCCTCATGAATCAATCCTGCTAATGCCTGGAACAGTCGTCAGGATCCAGATCACCTCCACAACTCAATCGCTTGTCCCACAATATCTAATTTTACTCAAAATTTAATTCTAATCAAGTAATTAGTTTTTGTGATTCATAAATTGGCGCACGCTGGTGATCAAAGAGGTAAAAAGAAAAACAAAGATGGAGAGGATTAGAGAGGGAGATGAGTGTGGGAGCAGAATACAGTCAGAAGGAAGGTTCCAGCGACATGTATTTATATTGACGTTCTACCCTCCATCCCATATGGAGCAAAGACAGGAAACGTGTGCCTTCCTGTTTGATTATATTGGAACGGAAGAAGCTTTAAGACAGACGTGGATGAGATGGTAGAAGTATTGGATATAGGCCTGGTGCACAGGTGTTGTCAAGGACGAAGCCCCATTCATGGAAGATATAAAAAGAATGGAGATGAAAGAATAGTATAAAACAAAACCAAAGCTCTGACAGAAAAAAGTCTCAAGAACAATTCATAAAAGTAAAAGAATAACTGGACACAAGTTGTTTCCAGTTGCAGGAGATGAACCAGCATCCTTGGAAATGATGTATCTGATAAAAACAGTTTAAAAATCTACTGTGAACCACGCGGCTTAACAGTAGCATGGAAACAGAAAAAAAGTGTTGTGAAAGCAAAAGTGTCTCTCAAAACTGAGGTAGTATATATACAGCACCCCCCCCCCCCCACACACACACACACACACACACGGAAGACTCTCTTTTGGCATATTGTCACTAGCATTTGTGGGTGACTGCAACAGATAATCAGTAGTTTATCTGTCCCCTTCTTCCCAAAGGTAACAGCTGACAGCTTTAGGCCATCACTTAGGTCACGTATTAGTGGCCTGCTGCAGTATCTTGGCATACACACACACACACACAAGCAAGCAGCACTTACAGCAGATGGAGTCCTGAGTGACACATCCTGGCAGAGGAAGGTTACATCATGTAAATAATGTGATACCCAGCCAGACTTTAATGACATCAGAATTTAATTCTAACCTCTGTGTTTTATACCACACACACACACACACACACACACACACACACACACAGTGACACATCTCATCCAGCTGTCTACCACACTGGTCTGCATCTGTAAACCCAAACAGGCATTTAAATTACATTTATGGTAATTTACAACTTGATTATAACATTTTAACTTGATATATTCTTGAATTCAGCATACTTTCTAGCACGCACAAGTATTCTGCATTTATTCTCCTCTTGACAGCAAAGCCCTGCCGACCATATGCCGTTGAAAATTGATTATTAGATTTGATTAATGTGTATCAGCCATAATTACTGAAATATAATTGAACACAGTGGTCGTTTTTTGGCACCGCTCCCCCCCAGGACAGTGGACATGTGCCGACATGAGGGAGGGAGTTAAAAAGGCCAAGCAGCTGCAGAGGCAGACATGCCTCCTGCTTGAGCCAAAAAAACTTAACATGTTGAAAGTATATTTCATAGTATTGTTTACTTAGAAGCCCCCAGATGTTGTGCACATATGGATGTTTTATATGGTGGTTAACAGCAGGTCAGGCTTGGACTGACACTCCCTAAGAAACAATTAATAAACCATAAACAGTCTGATGTTCTCTCAGTCGAGCGTTAAGTTCATACCGCATCCACGCTGAGAAGAAAGCCAGTGAAAAGCCACTTTCGGTTCAGTGGGGAGGCGTCTTTTAACTTTTTACAGCTCCACTGCCGCAAGAGGTGTATTTGGATAAATAGGACGCTTCATTTGGCTAGCAGTGTGGAAAACGCTGCTGTGACAGTAAACTGATCATGGTGTTGAACTTCCTGACCCGGGCTGTTGTTGGTGTATCCCACTGCTCATCCAAAATATAAGGCTTGTTTGTTTCAAGTGAGGCTTGTTCTAACATGATGCAGGTAAATATAGCCATCGTCTGGTGGTGCCTGCTTGGCTCAGTAGGGGTGTAACAATGCACACCGAGTGAAAGCATGGCTCGGTTTAGAAGTTAACAGTTTGGTGTGATTTACTTAATGAGACAAACAGGTAAAATTCAGATTTTTACAAACACTGTTTAATCTGTCTGACTTGAGCAAAATATGTTTATTCATTGGAAAAAGTTCAATTTATTTAGGAACATAAAAATAAATGAAACAGAATTAAACATCAAGGTAGGTGCTACGTTTAGAAAAACCACCTGCAGTTATTTAGAAGGTACTGATGTGAATTGCAAAAGAGACCTTTGTAATAGGTGAAGTTGATGAACCATAAAACTTACATATCTGTTGGTCTACAATGACTTGTTAGAACTTTTTTTTTTTTTTTTTTTTGCAAATCAAACGCCAAATGAAATGTTTTTCAGCGCTGCTTGAAGACGGACAGGTTAAATTTGTAGCCAGGATTTTAAGAAGTCACAGACGTTGCAGGTGACCTCCGACCACTTGGTGCGTGTGGATCCAAGTTTGGAGGCCGCGCTCGCTTTTGTGTTCATATAATACGGCGCTTAAATGATTAATAGCAGCGATGTTGACATGACAAGGAAGATTATAAATATCCAACTGGGTGACTACGTCTACACGTAACGGGCAAAAGCGGACTAAAGCTACAAGTAGCGTAACCATTTCCTAATCAAACAGTATTTGCATAAATGCGGGAGCCTCAATGTGGAGGTTGGGTTAAGTCATCACTGCCTCAGGAGCTAACACTCTAGTTTCATCATCACACATGGCTTATCCCTTACCCAGGATCCTCTAGCAGAGGTGAGGGGTCACCCAGCCATCAGAGGAAGCCATCACTGAGTTGCTGACCCCTCCTCTGCCCCACACCTTTCATCTGTCTCTCTGATTAGTTTGCTCATGTGACAGATAGCAACTTAAAATGAAACACCCCATAGACACCCTCTGGGAGAATCTTTCAAGCAAGATATATATATATACACATTCTTGCTGCTCTGCTGGTGAGTGCACTTTCAATTACAAGAGAGGAGGCGGGCCTTCAGATGTTCACTACTCAGGGCTCAAAGCTCCGCAAGGTCTGTTGGCTTCTACGGAGTAAATCCATCCACTTGCCTACGACCGGCATATCAGGTGTCCTCTGGGTTGTCTCTCATGTGTGATTGGTGTGTATCTACCCTGCAGCCACAGATGGGACTCTGCTTGATGTGGTGGCATCCAATATCCATTCAATCTAGACATTATGTAATGGAGAGCTAACAGAGGTTCAAACTCAACCTCACAGCCTCAACATCTAACCAGCAACTGTGTGGCTGCCGTGCTTAGAGAAGATGAAGTGAATTCCCTGTTTTTTTCTTCTTCTTCTTTTTTCATTCAGTATTTTCTCTGTATGGCACAGGAATGAGTGCTAAAACCTGTAAATTAGCATTGTTTAACAAACAGTTAGCAAGTCTCCATCGGTCTTTTCAGTGGGTTTTTGCTTAAAAGTCAGAAATAAGGTCAGTGTTTGACAGAAGCATAACATATCTTCATGTTCTGTACAAGAAAATATATCAATATATACTTAACTCGTTCATGTTGAAGCTTTTAGACGTCTGTAAAAAGGCAGTCGCTAACAAATAGCTATACCAAGGTGTTGAGGACATTAAATGTCATCATGTTGAACACGTTGGGGAGGCAGGAGGATGTCGTGGTAACAGCTAGGGAGTGCGATTGAAAATGTGCCATTTAACCTACTCTGGCACATTTATACTGTGGACATGTTGATCAATGTGCACTGTCCCTGGTAAAACAAATAGAAGTTCCCTCAAGGACTAACATTAGCTTTGTACTTGTCGCGACTGCAGTTAAGAATTAAAACTCATGAAATGGTGCATGTCTCATAAACTTTTGCTGACAGGGTTTATTTTCTGTAATAATCCAAATCCAAAGTTTAAAAAAAAGCCCTTCTGGTCAAGGGAACCCATGATGCTAATTTTCAGGTTCCGCTAGAAAATACATCATCCCTACAGCACTCAACTTGATGCCTATTATTACTCTCCCTATGGATGAATTTTCCTCTGGAATGTACACACATGTTCTTTCATCCATGGGATATGCAGGCAATCGCCTCTCAAGCAACAAGTTTGAAGACGCACATTCTACTTGAAAGATGTCTCGACGTCAAGTTCAAGACTTGAACTTTTAATCTCAACTCATTGTGAAGAAAGCAGGGGGAAAAAAAATGTAGCGCATCACGGGTCCAAAGGTGCACTTTACACAACAGGTACCTGTGTGAGAGTTGATTTCAAGCCCCCCCCCCCCCCGCCCCCCCTTCACCTTCCACTTAGAGAAGTGTAGGCTGCGTGTTGATGCAGTCATCAGGGGGTGATTTGGCTGATATACGAGGGGACCTATTGCTCATCAGAAAGCTATCCGCCATGCTGATTGAGTCATATGTAGAGCTGCTGGGATAATTTGTCACAGGCCTGTCAGGTCAATGGACTTTGATTGGAACACGGTATGAACTCGAGGATTTCCACTGAGTTGAGTACTCTCACACGGTCTCTCTTTCTCAAGATCATTCCTCCTGCCCTGCTACACACTCCCATTCTCCCTCCCTGATTAACGCTCCTGCTTTGTTTCTACTTTTATTTCTTCCTATTTTACTCATATCGAAGAAAAAATTGCCCATCTCATACCTCAGTCCCCATGTTTTGTTGTCTTTTGTTTTTTTTGCCCTCTTCTCTCTTTGTCTCCCCATATTCCCCCGGCCTCTCCCTGGCCTCAGCCTGGGGGCCCGCTCTGCTCGTTGAAAGGTAACAGAATCTTCCAGAATGACCCACTGAAATCACTGGGTTGATTCACTGATGTTTCTGTCAGAGAGAAGTACAGGACTGTGTTTCCTCCCACAAAAATAGAGGTGTCCATTACATTGCAAGGGGAGAGAAAAAAAGGGAGATAAAAAAAGGGAAGATGCCCAAAGACTGGCTGACCTGTTTTAATATGACCGAAAGAAGAGAAGGTCAGTGCATAACGCACAAAACACATATTTCCAAGAAGAGCAGAAGCCTTGTCTTAGACACCTGTTCCTTTTGCTGTTAAGTTTGAAACTTTGAAACATGTGGGCTTAGCTGGGGAGTTGTAACTCTGCCAAATCCGCTTGAATATACAAGTTCAGCTGTGCACTGTAACTTTTTAACATTTCACAGTGAAAATCACAGCCTCTGCACTCCTTAGCCCAGTAACTTGGTTCCCCTTCATTACCTTCTTACAGAGTAGTAAAAAAAAAAAAAGGAAAAGAAAAGAAGAAAAGAGGAAAAGACAAGGGTCCCCCCCCCCCTCAAAAAAAAATAAAATAAAAGGGGAGATCGAAAGAACCTCCAGGAGGAGCATGGCAAAATACCTGCAGCGAGATTCAAAAAAACAAAAAAAACAACTTTCATCTGACTGTTTGGCATCAACGGGTGGGAGCCTGGGCACTGACCATAACATAGGTATGCCTAATCCTCTTTCATCTACAATATAGCACAAAGGGGGTATCTGACCGAGTGAAGAGGGAGATTCTGCAGACATAAAAGGCTGACGATGGAGTGTTGCATGTCTGTACCAACATTGTCCTGGTTCTTATTATTCTTTGCACAGAGCTGTAAGTCTAAACAAGACCTGCTTCCTGAGGAGGACTGCTGTGCACTCACGCTGGCCCTGGTGTTCTGCTCCAGTGTGTGTATGGGAGAGGGAGGGAGAGAGAGAGAGAGAGAGTGTGTGTGTGCAAGCCTTCTGCGCTGTTGAGATGACCCTGCTTTCTTTCTATAGGGGCTTTCACTCTGCAAGAGCTCAGCCCCTGTAAAGAGGGAGCCTGTGCTGGTACCTCTCTTAGCCTCTCTTTCTTGTGCAGGCGTCTCTTCTCTTTCACTCTTTCTCTCTCTCCCTCTCTCTCTCGTTCTCTGCAGCAGCAGCTTTGAGTACTTCCAGCTGCCGACATTGAATACCACCTCCCACACATGCACACACTCACAAATGAAATACACACAGGTACAAACTGGCCCAGTATAGAACACACACACACACACACACACACACACACACACACACACACGAATGAACATATACACATACCTCCCTCATTTACTGAAATGTCTGCAGTAGTTTCTCATTGCCTATACGCTAGGCCTTTAGCTCTGCGCACACACAGACGGACAGACAGACAGACACACAGACACAGACACACACACACACTTGTGCCATCTATTTCTATGTGCTTGTATTTATTATCTATATCCATAACAGGCCCTCCAGTTGTCTTCACAGCAGCTTTGTCACAGGCCGTCCCAGTAGAGTAGGTCACCAGCAAAGAAACACAGTGGGCAGTGTGTCACTCCTCCATTGCAAGGCATTAAATAAATAAACAAACAGGGAAAAAAACATACAGAGGAAGAATGCAGATTCAGATCACTGTCAAAGGACATGATGATGCCTCCGTCTGTACACAAACCTCAGCAACAAATACAGATGTACATGTTCATGCACACCCACACATTCCCATAAGGGAAAAACTAGTACGAGTCGCTCGGTAGCAGCAGTATGTCTGTCAGTTCTTTCATCGTGTTATGAAATAAGAGGAGAGCACCAGAGAAACCTGTTGCCGGGCTATAAGACTGAAGCAGTTCAAGGAAAAAATGGTAATGCAAGTGAGAGCAGGCGGCAGGGGTCTGCCGGGGTGTAACCATAGCTGCTAAACTTGCATTCAGGCCTTATCCAGAGCTGGGTTCGGGGTATGCAGACGACCTAGGGGCTGGAGACTTAGGGAGGACTTTAAGCCTCTTTGTCAAGCTCCTCGGAGCTCAGTAGACCGCTGTGAAGAGGCCGAGGCATGCAGCTGTCTAGCAACAAGAACCTCTCATACCACAGATACTGGCCTGTGGTTAGGCAGTGTGAAGGAGTGTGTGTGTGTGTGTGTGTGTGTGTGTGTGTGTGTGTGTGTGTGTGTGTGTGTGTGTGTGCTGCATTGTGTGCCTAAAGATGTGGTTTTGAATTATGAAAGTGAGTCGCCGATGAATATCACACCAGGTGAGACAATAGGTATGTAGAAGGATGAGGACCAGGATCCAGAGCTCAAGAAAGTCAAAGGATTAACGGGCAAGTCAAATCCAACACGAATATGTGACGATGCGATATGATGCGTTCCATAATTAAAATCACCGAGACAAACTGGGTGATGTGATGGATCAGTTTTTTAAAGCAGAGTTTTCTGTGGATGCGATTCATAGTCAGACTTTGAGCGGATAAAAAGTGATATTTACTGTAAACTCAACACAGCTGAGGCAGAGAGAGATAGAGAGAGAGAGAGAGAGAGAGAGCGTGAGCGAGCAGGTGAGGTTCAGGAGGCTAGCTGGAGATGAGCAGGACAGACAGACTTCTGTGGTGTGATCGAGGATGGAAAAACAAGATGAAAAGGAGATACAGGGCTTCCTTGAGGAGAACATGGTTAGATGAAGGCAGGGAAAGAAACTCAGGTGATGTACAAAACTGAATTGCCAAAAGCGTACAACTACTACTACTACTACTACTACTACTTCTACTACTACCACCAGGGTGAGAACAATCATCTGGAGGTTTTAACTGAAGAGAGGTGAGAACCACCAGGAAGCTGCTTCTATTTCACTGTGTGAGTACAAGTGAGTTTCACAGTGAACTTTTGTGAAATGTTACCAAAAAAAAGTAAATGCTGGTAAAAGATGAGGAAATAAAGGGGAATAAACATTGTGTATTTTCACCTGTGAAGGCGGCGTTCGGCCAAATCAATTCGAGGGAGACAGATTCGGTGAAAACATCTGGAGGGAACGCTTTCATTTGGGAAAGTTGCAATTGTTCTGTCCTGACAGCGAGTATGAGACATCTTTCTTGATGTCTGGAGTCACAGCGGAAGAAGCTGGTCAGTTCAAGATTCGCTGCATCAGAGCTCATTTGAAACGAGGACTTTCCATCTTCCGCTTGGCGTATTTGTCCTTATTTGAAAAAAAACACCCACCACAAATAAGAGGGGGGGGGGGGGGAACAAACCTTTTTCAAATCCAATACTTCAAAATGTGCCTTAAAATACATGGATGCACTACAGCCGAAAGAGAAGAGGCCACCAAAGAAAGTGAAAACAGACAGGAGGAAGAAAAGTGGAGTCATGTCTTAGTCATGACATCATTGTTGCTGTTTTTTATCGCTGCATAATGACAATGTCACTTATGGATGCAGAACAACGGTGCTACTCAGACACATCTCACTGATATATATTATATAAATACATATATATGCACTCATTCTCAACCCTGTTGATGACAGCGCAGTCTGCTCCTCCAGCCTCGTGACATGTGCCGCCGACAGAACAGGGAGACGCATTGGACGACGCGGTAAACCTGCGTGCTGTCCTTCCATGAAAAGTATTATCAGTGAAACTAACACCTTCTGTGGAATGCTGCTGCAGACCTGCCTGGAGACACAGAGGAGCTAGTTTTATGAAGGCCGTCCCTGCACCGCTCCAAATGAGCCATGGTGAATTCTTCACCGCCAGTCAATCCCTGGGGAGGCAGTCAAGAAAACCCTATTATATTTGGGGGCAGGCAGTGCTCAAACTGACAGCAACTGCTGTGACAGCAAAGCACGCAGAAAGAGAGGGGGGCAGGAGAGAGAGAGGGGAAGAGAGAGAGGGGAAGAGAGAGAGAGGTGTCGGCCCTCGCTATGTGACAACACAGTAAATTGCACACAACTTGGTCTCATTTGTTTTGGATGGTGCACAGCTCAAAAAGGAACAATACGTTTGTTTTACAGCTAAAAGTGAACAGATAGTCTGAATTATCCGATGCTATCAACCAAACTCGGCTGGTATTCTCGCTGATTATAATAATTTGAAAAGTATGCGTACTGATTAAAATAATCCGGCTCATACTGTATCTATAAGAGCCATTGTTTTATAGCCAAACTGCAGTTTCCTGATGTCCCTAAAACCAATTAGTAATGCAGTAAGTCTACAATTTAAGATCAGTTATCCCTTTTTATGGTCCTCTTAAAATGGCTGCACCTGTAATTATAATCCTCATTTCCTAACATCATACACCCGTGCAAGAGCGCGCGCGCACACACACACACACACACACACACACACACACACACACACACACACCAAACCTCAAACCTGCTATGGATTACTACTGGGAAAGGGCAATTACTGCAGGCATGTGGTCAGACATCCCTTCTTGACAAACTATGTATGAAACATTAAGGAAAAACAAAAAAAAGTCAAACGAAAAGACAGGAAGCAGGATAAGAGGCGAGTCCGCAAGTGTTGGTTTCAATCTGAGGGATAACACGGAAAAGGTCAAATTTGAGTCTGCAGATCACAAATAATCACCCTCCCACACAACACTACCGCCCGATCCCTCCGCAGCTTCCTGATGAGAGAGGAAGGTAGACTGAGAGACAGGTTTAAAAAAAAAGTAGGAGACAGAGAGTGAGAGAGGGGGAATAAAGAAAGACGACAGAGGAGAAAGAAGAGAAGAAGGCATTATCATTCCAACCATCAACCCTGTAGCAGATGTGCTGCTTGTCTTGGGCTGTGAAGGAGTGGCGTGCGACCCCGTTCACCTCGGTCCTAATGAAAGATTGACTGACTGACTCACCTCACCACGCCAGCATGTTTGTATGCTCGACCAAATATTATTGGATGCAAGAGCCTGGAAATGATCTGAGGAGCTTACAGAGGAAGGAAAAAGGACATCAGAGAAGTTTGTCTGAAAGCGGGATCATAAAGCGAACTAATCAGAAAGTAAACTGCGGCTGTGTGCTACAAGAGACGCGGCACAAAGAAAAGACTTGTTTGGGTCTAGTTATACTATTGCTTTGTCGTGCAACTGGACTCAATTTTTTTTTCTTGGAAGTCTGTGTAGAAAAGAGGGCAGAAAGTGAATTTGTGTCTCACATATTCACAATCATTTGTGTCTCACACACACACACACACACACACACACACACACACACACACACAGAATGACATTTCTTTTTATTTAGGGAGAATGACATCCATGACATGACATGAGCAGCTTTAGGGTCTGGTCCCCTCATATCTAAAACCACTATGAGAAATTAGACTGAGTTTTAAAGTCTCTTCTGTCACCCAGCAGTAACGCAGCTCCTGATCGGTTCCTGTATTTGATGAAAAAGCAGTCAGAAATGTCGTCCGTTGAAGCGACGCACAGAAGCTCAGTAGCATAAACTCAGTCGTAAGTGCAGTAATTGCAGCAATAGACACAATAACAGTCATTAAAGAAGAACAGGCGTTTGCATTCGTGGAGTTTCTTGATGTAAAAAAGATGGTTTTGCTGGTCTTTCTGACTGGGTTTGAAACGTGATGGTGTCACGATGTATTTTGGAACACTCTGCTGGCTGAAGGAGCGCATCTGTCACTCAAGTTGCAAACTTAACTTCTGAGTTGTTGAGAACGCACGGTCTCACAAGACCAGGATTTCCTGGCACGTTAGAAACTTTTTTATTTATATTCAGCTGTATTTTAACCTTGAACCCCCTGTTGTCACAGCACATTTGATATATTGCTTTTTTCTGCTGGAAATAAACCCAATGCCTGGCATATTGTTTGAGTTTCTCTATTGGAGGTCGTGAAGTGAAACTGATTTCTCATGATACTGGACATCCATAGAGTCACGCACAATCGAATTTACATAACTGAGAATGTATTGAAAAAAACATCTTCACTCCACACTTCACTGGTCATCCATCTGTTTTTTGTCACCAAAACTTTCTCAAGACCCACTCACAAACACACACACACTCTCACACACACACAAACAAAATACCTGGCTCGGAAGTTGAATCAAAATCAGAAACACAAGCAAAACACTTGTCCCTTATCTCTCCATGTACACGATGATGTATCCTTTGGCTCAAGGACATTTTAAACGAAAGCAGAACATGAATTTTGAATTGGTACATATTTAAATTCACTTGCATACCTCCACCAAACTCAATATTCAAAGCTCCATGTCAGTCATTTTTCCTGTGGCAGCAGTAAATCAGCCTGTAGCCCACCCCTCCTGCCAATGGTCCATTTGTAAATACACAGCAAGAGATTGCACACACACACACACACACACACACACACACACACACAGAGCAACCTTGGTTTGAGTAGATAAATCATTTGCACATGCAACACCATGTTTCGAAGCACAAACCTGACCCATACTCTTAAAAGTATCGCACAATTAATGTTTACGCTGGAGGTCACAGACCAAGGATAAGCAACTAATCTTGACTGAATGCTAATAGGCTACACGTATGCTAATAGGCTACATGCATGAGGAGAAAGCTACAGACATGAAAGCAGCGTTTTGAAAAGTGCTTATGAAAAGAAACAGGGAAAATTGGGTAATAAAAAGAAGAAAAATGCACCGATACACTTCTGCACATTACATAAATCAGCCTGTTAGAATGACGTTGGTTTAAACGTGTTAATTCCGGATATGGGAATTTCAGTTTCAGTTGACAGAAAAAGCAATACTTCTCCGCAGGCATGTCAAAATATATTTATACTGGCCAGCAAAAATAAAGGAGACTCACTCAGCAGGTTTCCCCTCCCCCCAAAAAAATCTTTGAGGAATTAATTTGTGTGAACCTCAAATCATCTTAAATCAGTAATGAAGTCCTCCAGACATGAAGACGGGTGACTCCTTCGTGCCATTTCCAATTAGTTCCTGGGTCTGGGTGCCTTTACAGTGTCAATCAGCAGGCCGTAAACATTGTCTTTCAGCAGCAGTCTACCTCGGGGGGTGGAGCGGGGTGGGGTGGGGTGGGGGACTGCCTTTAAACAACAAAGTCAGCTCTTTGATACCTTCGCTTCTCACCTTTCAGCACAACCATCCCCAGACGTAAAAGCACACCTTCTCATAAAACACAGCCACAAAACACTAATACACCCTCTTTTTAGACTTTATGGCCTCTCCTCACACAATTACCCATGATCACACAATCAGCGTTTGATTTTACGACTCAAACCTGAGCTGCGTGCATGTTTATATACGTGTGTGTGTGTGTGTGTGTGTGTGTGTGTGTGTATGTGTGTGTGTATGCCAGGAAAAGCAAGAAGAAAAGGGGTGGGAGCATCCCGGACAGGTTGAGCCACAGACATGCACAAGCAAAAAACAAGCAGACAGAGTTGAGAGCAGGCACGCGCGCGCGCGCGCACACACACACACATACACACACACACACACACACACACACACACACACACACACACACACACACACACACACACACACACACACACACACACACACACACACACACACACGGATCCGAGATCCCTCCACCTCTTTTCTGTGGCCTTTCTCTCCTTGCCCTTAGCTGTTTCCCAGATTCCAAATGACGTTCTGACAGGAGGGCTGAGTGACTGGAGGTGAGGCTGTGTGATGACAGACCTCAGCCTTTATCAGTGACCAGCACACTGCCAGCTTGCTGTTTGAAGATTAACTGGCAGATTGAAACCCCAAAACGCTGCCTTTCTGCCCGACTCCCTGCCTCTTTACATAACCCCCCCCCTTTTTTTTAACCCCTGCCTTGCTGGCTGCATGCAGGAGCTCCCTGGGTTTAATGTAATTGGCCTATTTCCTTCATATGAAGTTCCCAGTTTGTTGTAATTGACTAGTCTTTTATTAGCTGTGAGTCAGGTTAAATGGGAACCAAATGGAGAGGCAACACAGGAAGCTGCAGGTCTGGGGTATCTGATACTCATGAAAACCTGAATGAGGAACAGAAAAGAGCTACGGTGATTAGCACCTTCATGCGGATAAGGTGGTTCCCTCCAGAGTATTGTCGGAAAATCATGAATGTCAGAAAGTGATGCATTTTTCTTCACTTTTCTGGAAGCGACATCGGTTGAACGATGTGCATTCAATGACGCTGTGTGGTATGTCATTGCCTCACTGCGCATCGATGTGAAAATAAAATCTATGTATACGTGCGCAGCACACTCTGATTAAAGTCCAAATTCTGATTGTGGTCGTATTCAGAATGTGGTGTTTATTTGTGCTGCAGTTGTGGGAATATTCCCATTTCCATGTTATCTGGCCTATTCTGAATAAGCTATTCTGTGTGCGATGAACCCCACATAACGAGCTCCACTTCCAGTTCATCGCCAGGTCACCTAAGTTGTGTTAAACTCATTTAGTAATACATTTTTTTTTTTAAAAAGGCATCGTCGTAAAAATATCCAGCAAATAGTCTCAAACGCCAAAATCAAACAATGTAACTGAGACAAGATGTGAGGGGCATTTTCCGATTAACTTAAATTGAAATTTTCCCGCTAAATCTCAAATTATTCCCATTAATTCCATTTCACACATTAATAAAAAAAAAATAAAATCACACAAAAATTGCTATAGATTTTTTTTTAAAGAAACCTGCTGCAGAATCATGCATTTTTGGCTATAAAAATAAATAAAAAACTTGCAGTGATTAGGATGCTGGAGTGACATATTTTAGTCAATGTCGTATGTCAGTTCTCCATAATAGGAAGCTCCTTCCTTACTTCCTTCCTTCCTTTTGTTTTTTTTTTCCTTTATTGTTGCTTGCTGCTTCATCCCCCCCTAATTTCTCTCCTCTTGTGGGTAGAAGAGGAGTGGAGATAACCTTGTTCTGCTTGTTTCATCAAAACATCTCATACCACAGTAAATGGCATTCAACAAAGCTGATATTCTACTCTTTGATGTTTGCCAGAGTAAATGGACTATCAATGGAAAGTATAAACACTCCTCTATGCTAATATTCCTCTGGAGGTCTTTGATGGCACCAGTAGTATCTGTGAAGTGTGTTTTGAAAAATTGCATTGCCACCCAAATAACAAGAAGTGAAAAATTGGAGCATAAACAAAGTGTCTAGTAAGTGACTTGTAACAGACAAGCGCAGGCCAACTAAAGCAGCAGCGCCACTGTGGCAGGAGTCCAGTTGACATCATCTGGCATTGTCTCACCACTCCATTTATTTTATTGTGCCCATTGTCCTCCCAACATTCACTCAATCAAGTGGGTCTTTTTTAGTGTGTATGTGTGTGTGTGTGCGCGCTGCCTGTTTAGGTAGTCCAGGTGCATCATGCTAGTGTGAAGCTTCCTGTCCCCCCCCACCAAACACCACCACCCCCCACAGAAAGTCCTTTCAATGCGTCTCCTGCCGCGGGTATTGTCATATCCCACAGTGCATCTGAAAAGAAGCAGCAGCCCTGCGTAAATGTCAGAGAGGTTACTTGTTTTTAACTCTTAGCAGGCACCGCATGCAGAGTGTGTTTGGGTGTGTGTGTGTATGTGTGTGTGTGTGTGTCTGAATGAGCCAGCTGCCTCCTGTGAGCATTTCCTCACTTTACTGAGCTGTGCACTATTTCAAGTCTGGTTTTTACAGTGTGGCGCCCCCTGTTGAAATGTTGTTTTTGTGATGTATGTATATACAAGTGTAAACACTATGTTCTGAGCCTGTAAAGTGTTTACTTTGTATAAATAAGTCTGTGTTTTGAGTTATGGAGGTACGGAAAGTTCCAAAGTCACAAAAATAATAGTTTTGTTTGCCTTTTGTGTGTGTGTGTGTGTGTTTGTGTGTGTTTGCATTTGTGCGAGCGCGCTCGAAAGCCAAATGAATTCCACATTGTGCCGTTAAACGAGCTTTACTAATTCCGTCATTATTTGCAGAGATTTCACACATTCCAGCAGAGCTTCACACGTTCCAGTAAAAAAAAGAAAAAAGAAGAATGAAAAAAAAAAAGACAATTTATTTTTGATCATGGAGGTGCTGCTGTCTCACCCACAATGAAGGCTTTATTAACAAGAACGCACGTTTTAACGGCACAGCAGGACAATGAGACGAACGCGGCTAATGACTATAACATGAGTGAGAAGACAAATCGCGGTGCAGCCAGAGAGGAAGCCACAGAAGTAAAGTCATGTCAGCTTCAATTAGACCATCTGAAGAGTTTAGCAGGCAGAGCTGACAAAGTCCAATTTGTCCAACATATTTCACTCCACCTTTTTTTTCCCACATGTGTTCGCCACTCACAGCTTTCAGCACCAGGTTTGGATAAATATTCACACTTTCTCCACATAAGTCTCAAGGGGAAGATGTCCCGTACTCTCCTCACTTTTTTTTTTTTTGGCGGGGGGGGGGGGGCGTAGTTTACGTAGTAAAGCCATCAACCGTGATTTCTCCCCCCCCCCCTTTTTTTTTTTTTGCATGTAAGTTAATTCCCCTTCTCCCCATTGACGAGGTATTCTGGAAGAAAAAAAAAAAACACTTTTTTTCTGCTGTCGTTCTTTTTTCACTCACCCACGGTCTGTCTTTCTGTTGTACGCACACAGAGCTGAAACCCTGCGGTGAAAGTCTCACATATGCCATCCAGTTAGTGGGGTATTTTTGTCTGTGTGAGTGGGCAGCGGTGTCACTCAATAAGCTTTGAGCTGAGCGGAGGGAGAGCTGTGAAAGCCAGTCACTAACAAGCAGAAAGAGAGAGAGTGTGAGAGAGCGAGAGAAAGAGACAGAGAGAGAGAGATGAGCTATACCCTCCCTGCATCCCACAGCCAGATGGCTAATCTCGACAGAACAAGACACATATTTTATAGTCAGATTTAAAAAAACAACCCCACAAAAAACCAAACTAACGCCATTACAATTCAAATGCCTTGTGGTCACAAATTGCCCTCAATGAGGAGAGAAAGGTCCCATCTTGTCAAAATGAGTTGAATAATTAGATTCACTGGAATGGCCTCGGATAGATTGCAAAAAAACACACTCAAGGTTGGCGCTGGCAATTTGGAGTAATTTGTTTTTTTTGTTGGATTTTTTTTTTTTGGAGGGGGTTTGCGTTCAGGAGAAGGAGAGTATTCACTGTGTGCATCCTTGCAAAAAAAAAAAAAGGGTTGCAGTAAATAAAGAAATAAAAGTGTAAACCCTCTCCTCACGGCGAGCTCCGCCTGTGGCCTGAATGATGACAGGCTTGATTCCTGCTGGCGCCGTGCCAGTGCATCGCCCAAGGATGCCCGCGGGTGTCTGAAGCAGCGTGTCCATTAGCTACCTGTGTATAGACTACTCCTCCGAGACACACAGACACTGACGTCTGCTTTTTCTTCCCTTCCGGAGATGCCTGAGATACACACACACACACACACACGCACGCGCACACTCACACACGCGCACCTGAGGCATACCATCTGGCCAAGTCTTGAGTACCGTGCCGCTATGGCCTCCACTGCGCTGACCACTTAGCTCTCTTCCTGTCACTCAAGCTCATCGGCTAGTGCTGTCAGCACAAGTGACATTTACTTTATGTACGGGGGGGGGGGGGGGGGCACATCCACACAAAAACTAGTACTATTAAGCTTTGAAGTATAGTTTACAGTATAAACACTGCAAAATTAGAGCTGAAATAAATTGTCAATACCTCACATACACTGGAGAGCTGCTCTCATTGATTGCACTTGATTTTAACACTTGATCACAACTTTATCCCCTGGTTTTCTACATTTTGTGATGTACTGTAAGGCATAATTAGGTGCTTTGAAGGAGACAATAGCCACGTTTACATGCAGACTTTTTCTTCATTCCGATTGAAATTATTCCGATTGAAGAGCTCGGGTCTACTGTTTACATGTGACGTGATCTATTCCGATCTGGTTTTTACATGTGCCACTTCATTTAATCGGAACCGTCGTTTTACGGCTGTGTCACATGCAGAGCGATGTAAACATCACGTGACTGATCAATGATGGAGGTCCATCGTGTGATCAGCACAGTCGTTCCGATTGCGTTGACACATTTATTCAAGCAAAAGCTTGATACGGAGGCGCTTCTACTGGAAGCAAGGAAGAGGAGACGGCGTACAGAGGGGAGCCTTTTAGTTTTCATTTCGCGGAGTTGGCCCGTGCTGCCCGTTTTCGTGGAGCTTGACGTGGACTTTTTTGAACAGTTCAGAATTTCTTTTTTTCCTACCGTCTAAGCGTGCGATAATGTTCAGATCTTTAAGGGTTTCTATTAAAAATAAACTCTCTGCCGCAGACCAGTCCTGCGCGCACTGCTGCTTGGAAGCCGCCTTTTTTTTCAAGTGAGGAAACGTCACTGCGCATTTACGTCCGTTTCACCGTTTACATGATAAGATTTTACATCTGATGGGTTTGGGAAAAGGAATATTCTACCCCTGTGAAACCGAATGAAATACCATTCGGTTTGGGCCTCTTTATTCGGATTGAGGTGTTTATATGGAACATTTTTATTCAGTTTGGGCTTCTAATCCAATTCTAATTGGAATATTAGGCTCCATGTAAACCCAGCTAAAGAGTAGAAAATACTCTTATGATCACAATGATTATTGGCTGAAAAAGCTTTCACTGTTATGTGATGGACGCGGTGTATCGAAGGTGCTTCTGTCCATAGACAGATGTTTGTTTGTGTCATGAATGCACTAAAAATCAGCACGTTTATTTTTTTATTTTTTTTTTAAGTCGGGTAGAGTTCTGGCGTGATGGCGCGTGGGATGAATTGTAGCCGACACGACAAGAAGTCCCAGAGGTTCCTGCCAGAAGCGGGCGAGGAATGACTGCGTTCACGGGTTTTCCGGTTCACATCAATGGCGGCCGCAGCTGATAGATACGTGTCTCCTGAGGGGGTTGCAAAGACCAGATGCTAGCAGCTGTTAGCAGCTATTTTTTGAACTGTGCAAGAAGGGCAATAAAGACCCGTATCCATTTCAAAAAAATGATGAGTTGACACTATTACAATCAATTACCAGCGTAATATATCTTAATCAAATAATATTGGAATAAAAAAAAACTTTTGTGCATTTTTTTATTAGCTTTTGGCAGTTAAGCAGGATTTATGATTATTGAAGTTTTTTCCGCAAGTATAATGGTTTTAAACTATTTGGCAATGCAAGAATAGGTTTAAAACAGATTTATATTTTGGTTGCTTCATCATTGTGATGCGTTTCAAATAAATAAGAATTAAAATTGAGATTTGGTTTACCACTTCAACAACCACGCAACACACCCAGCCAGTTGTGATTGTGCAAGATGCCCCAATGGATGTTATTTACACTCGTCGACTCATACGCCTGATTTTATGAACACCGGGAATCAGAAACAGCTGTTTGATAGAGAGAGACTAATGATGTCATGCCTTGAATCATCTGCAGGGAGCCCCACACCACGGGGGGCTGTCACTCAACAACAGAATGTCAGCAGCGGCTCAGCCCCTGTTTGGGGAAGGCCCTTGTCAATCATCTTTCAAAGCGACCGGGGAGCAGGTGGACCCACCAATCAGAGAGGGTCCCAGCACAGCAGGCCCGGGACCAGGAAGTGATGCGCCATCTGGAGTGAGGACGAGCTGCGAGTGGGCAACTGAAACAAAGTGGTAGGGGCGTGCAAGAGGGAAGCTGCTCTACTGTGTTGCTGGATGTAACAAGGGCATTTGCATTCCTGCTGCCAATCACACCCGCTCTGCTGTTGCTTCTAGTCGTCAGATTGCGCTTATTAAAACAGCGCACATGTTGCCTCGAAGAGGAGGAGAGGATCAGTGTGAGGACTGCTGATCATTTTTGCTCCATCAATCAGTTTAGTTACATCGTGGGGAATTGCTGTAGTTTCAGGGATAAAACTCAAGTCTCTATCGGTGGTTCCCAGACCTTTTCACGTCCTGTGGACTCTGGACTCTCACAACATGTCACATTTGGCTGTATTTGTATGCCAGTGAAAAAGGAAATATAATAAAACTTAACTCTTTTCCCACCAGCTTTTTAAAACAAATACAAAGTTGCCAGCCACTGCCAGCATTTTCTTTGCAAATTTTCACTGATACTTGAAGACCCACAGAATATTTTGGGCCATGATTATGAAGAAAACAAAAACAAAAACATATCAGAAGATTAAAAAGTCCTTGTTTGTGAATTAATTCTTTTGTTTTTAATTAATCAACACTTGAGTGAGGGTTGGTCTCATCAGAAACAGATTTTTTTTTCAGACAAAAAGCTGAGAAAAAGGGGTTTTTGTTCAAGAAGTGATTTTCAAATTTAAAAGTTCCGTATGGTTGTTTCAAATGTAGTCAATTAAACATAAATAATAACGAGCAAACATATTGAGTGAAGTACCTTCAGGCTCAGGCCCTAATAATCTGTCTTCTGCCCAACTGAAGCGCTCCCTAGGTGGCCTGGCGCGACACCCCTGGAGAACCACAACATCGATCCCTCAGGGACGTCTTCCACAGCTTCTTCTTCGGTTGTTTGTGGTCCCATAGGTCCCATAGGTGAGGTAGTGTTTCACGAAAAGTGCAATAGCACCGCCAAAGGCATGACAGTGACAACAATATTCGCTAGAAAATCTCGTCAATGGGATGTGTTGGCCTGGAAATGAGGGACAGTCTTTTTCAAAGGCGGGAGGAGGAGTTAAAATGAATGACGCCTCACTAATGTGGTTTCAGGTGCGCTGAAGGTTCTGACTTATGCTGCAGGACGCTAGGCTAGCACGGCTAACAGAACGGAATGGAGGTGGCAAAAACTACTACTACTTTATTTTTGATGACAGATTTTAAGAGGGCACAATTGTTTTTTTTTTTATTTGTTTGTTTGTTTTCCCCGACGTAACTTGGCGTACCCCTGTAGCGTCTATATACCCGAGTCTGGGAATCATGTGCTGCAGCTTGTAGGATGGGCTGAATACTGTTATCAGCGTTAACATGATAAACAAGTCTTGGTATCATCACACTTACACTGATTAAGATCTGTTTCACTGACACACACACACACACACACTTTTTTGTAATCCAACAAAGGTGAATTTCCAGCTGCAGACCATCATTTTTAACTTGCCAGCTCATAAATTAAAAAAAAGAAGTAAAAATGGCGCCAGTGACGACGAGCAAATTGAAGATTATGACATTGAGTTTGATGTGGGGAAAATGATGGATTTTTTTTTTTAAAAAGCATTAAATGAGGTTTTTTATGAAAAGAGCTTGCTCCTCTCTTTCTCTCTCTCTCTTTTATGTAACAATGATCTTTTATTCCTGTGATAAGAGACAGATCTGCTGAGAGATAGGTCAGAGGAAATGGAATTGAATTGAAATCTTTTGCGCTACATTTACTGAATCATCAGTGTGATTAATAGCAGTTAACACCTCGTAAAAATAGAGCCGCAATTACAGCGAAAAATTAGGGGGCCAGCATTACCATCATGCTAATAAGTGCTGAATATAATTACATTTATCGCAGTATTGTCACAGAGATTGATAAATTCATGCTCAATCTTGTTAATCTCTCAATAACATTCAGCACGGAATTTGACAATGATCTTTTTTGTCATCCGGAATGAAAAAAAAAAGGGCGGGAGCAGACAAAGGTCAGAGAAGATGGTGAGAGGCAATGTGAGAGAAATAGAGAGAGAGAGAGAGAGAGAGAGAGAGAAAAGATATACACCTGTCCACCTCGAGTATTTTTCATCCTATTCCCAGCAGAGGGAATATACCGGATAATTACCGACTCTAAAAACTGTGTCTTTGTGTGGCGCTCTGAAAGGAGAAACTCTCCAGCACTGAAGAGATAAAGCTCAAAACAAAAGCAGCCTGAATTGGACCAGGATTAGCTTTAATGGTGGTAATTACCAGAGGGGATAACAGCCTGGTCCTCTCTGCCCATCACTGAGGCCCAGAGCAGAGGACAGCAGGAGGGGGAGGGAGTAGTGGGGGGGGGGAGAGAGACCTGAATCAGGGGCTCATCCTGGGCTTCCTGTGTGGCTAGTGGCAGCAGTTTAGCACATTCAATTGTAAAACACTTCGACGAGCCATCTATGTCTGGCCTCTCCTGTGCTAAAAGCCACTACTGTATCTCACTGCCCCAATAATGGCTGTGCATAAAAAAAGGACCAGGCCCTCTAACACTGTTGCTTCTTGAATTACAATCTGAACTGATGGCATGGATAAGAGTACCCTAAATTATAGCGGCAGGGGAACAGAGGGCCCCCTCTCTCTCTCTTTTCTCTGTCTCCACCTCATCATAATAGCGGCATAGCATCAGCAAGCGGCACCATGTGTACAAGATAAAGCGTTATTATTAAGGCCATTGACAGTGATGGCGTCCGCTGACTGAAAACAAGAGAAATTAAAATGCGACATGGTGCCGCCTTAGTTAGGGGGGGAAAAAAAGAAGAAGAAGAGGAAGATGGGTGCCCCTAAACAACAGTGGGAACAAAAGAGAGAGACTACAAGAGCCATGCGCAGGACAATCAGCTGCTCAGAAGGCTTTAATTTACTTTAAATCTCTACTGGTTTGAGATTTGAATACGATGATCCCCCCCTCCCCCCCCCCCAAGACATCACACACTCTAAATAAAATATACCACTTTCCACAAACACCACGTCCGCATTCCCAGGGTGTGCGTGGATGTCTGACCTGTGGTGTGTTTGTTTCCTGAAAACTCAGATCGATACAGAAACAACCCACCAGACAATCAATCCACAGGGAAGTTGGATCTATAAATATCTCATATGTCCAGCTGAGCCAGACTGTCTGTTGCACTGTGGGACTGAGCTCATAGATTCAGGATACGCAGGATCCAAACGCTCTCGCGCCGTGTTACTCATCTTCCCACTGATCACATGAAAAGGTGTGAATTGTTTCTGTATTTGTACCTAAACGGATGCGTTTTCTTGTTTCTTTATCAATGGAAGACAGACCGGGAAACTTCAAGGTTATACTCTGGATGTGCTATCGGCATACATTGTATAAAGGTTAGGGTCTAATAAAAAAAAAAAAAAAGTAGAGGGAAAAAAGCGAGTTGCTGGGTACACAGTCTTTTAATTAGCTCTTTTGAGTTCTCACAGGAAAGCTTTCGCAGGAGAGAAAGGAGCTGTCATTCACAAACCCACCTGTGACAATCCGGCCCTTTTGCTGGCATGTGTGTTGGTTCTTATCTAAGGGATAAATCAAGAGGGATCATCACATTTCTCGGGCCTCTTAAAGCTTCAGGGAGACCCCCGTCTATCTTCTCTCCGTAGGGTTAATTTCTTTCATCTAACAACGGTTCCACCAAGAGTCTTTAAATTCACCTGGGAGCGATTGCAGTCACACCTCTGGACGTAAATGATAAGCAAAATGTTCAAGAGATGCACTGATTGTAAAGGGTTTTTTGTTGTTGTTGTTGTGTTTTTTTGGCTGATTTTCTGTTTCTGTCACAAGTAGATTCTAATTTCAGATGGTTTTCTTTTCAAATGTCACTTTTTCTTTCATAAAAAACAACAACTTTTTACCGCCTCCCTCGCGCAGAAGCAAACCTCTACAAGAAAGCGCTCAGGGTTACTAGTCAGAGATTGCGTGAAAAAAGGAAGTTGGATCAATATAACAACACATGTAATATCAATTATTTTCTATATACAGTATATATATATAAACAAGAACCATCAGGTTACACATCTTGAATGAATAGCAGCACAACCCAATTTTCTGAAAAGCAGCAGCAGACATTGCTGTCTGGTTCTGGTCTTTTTGCCGGCGTTAGCCACTTTGCCCTTGTTTTCATGGATCTGGACGTCCACAACTCGCCACTAGCGTGTGTGTGTGTGTGTGTGTGTGTGTGTGTGTGTGTGTGTGTGTGTGTGTGTGTGCCTGCGGTGTGTGGACCATCGTGTATCTGTAAACGTGAATTTTCTGAACTGATCAGCTGGTGTCCGGTCACAACTGATTTCACTCAGCGTGTTATTGATAATAATTGATGAGCGATAAAAGGTGCAGAATTAAATCAATTTAAACTTCTACCAACTCCTTTCCCTGCATGTGAAATGTGTTGTATCAGTACTGGTGGTGGTGCAATTGATCATCTTGGTTTCTTTCCCCTTCTCTTTTGTTAAGTTTTAGTTCATTTGGGAAAAAAAAAGGACAAAGTGTTAACTGTACACTAATTATTCACAGAGAATAAAAAGAGAGTTCCTGTTTTCTACTTTTACTTTAGTTTTATTGCAAGTTTTAAAATGACAACATCAATGATCAACAGGCATAAAACCATTTCCTGGCAGCAGCCGATCAACTGCTGCGTCTCTGATTGCCATTCATTCATGAAATGATTCGTTCAGTTTATCTTTTATCTATTTATTTATTTTTACCGGATTCCTGAAGTGTTTCCTACAATTACACGATTCCAGAAAGGTGACACAAAATAACTCAGCAATCCAGTCAGCATATGATCCATTTGTGCTAACAAATTCCTCCAGGCTGACATCAAACATCCAACCACATGTCTGCCTGCCCTTGCAAGGAAGTCAGCATGGAAATCCCCCTCCTCCCACCATCTCTCCAAATAAGTTTGCGGTTAGCATCTCTCTCTCTCTCCCTCTCTCTCTCCTTATTTTAATCCGGGAGAAACTCTACAGATGAAAGTAAAGTAATGCTGCTAATGTGTGCGATAGTCCCAGCCACATAAACCCATCACAATAAATTAAAGACCACAGGCGTTCATCTTGGCCTCATGTGACCAAACCTCCAGATAGAAACAGACGTACAGTCACACAGTCTCACATTGTCCTCTAATACCCTCCAAACCAGAAGCAGCCAGTAGGCAGGCGCCCATGTTTCCCACTCCAGGCCTATCTGGCTGTGGAGATAAAACCATACTGTAAACAAAACAACATTTGACTCATTGCAAAGACATGAGGGAAACCTAATAGCTCTGCTGCACTGGTGCACGCTCTCCTGTTCGTTCATTATTTGACGAAAGTCAAATGATTAAAAAAAAAAAAAATCACAACTTACGATGTGATCTTGCTTTAATGTGAATCTTTAGTTTTGCTTTTCCTGCATACGCACGCGCGCGCGTACACACGTATGCTGACAGACAATTTATGTGCCCTCTCACTCTCTCACTCTCTCACTCTCTCTCTCTCTCTCTCTCTCACACACACACACACACCCACACACACACACACACACACACACGAACAAGGACAACACCCATAAAATTCAGATGTCTCCACACTCCATCCTTTGTGAGACCTTATTGTCCTGGTTATTACCCTGGGTATTGTTACAGAGAATTGGTATGCTTATCAAGGCCTGTAGTCTAAAGTTGATACGACACTGGCCTGGCAGCTTCATTAAGATTGATATCCTGCTGCAGCACACCCAGATGAGCTGATCTAGGACATATAGCAGGGAGCAGCCAAGCAGAGTTCGAGAAAGAGAGAGATAGATAGAGAGTGAGGGAGAGAGAGACTTTGACAAAAAGACAGAAAGAGACTCTAGGTTCAACCTCCCAAGTAGCTCAATTGCCATCTATTGAGCCACTTGAGCTCAGGAGAGGGGGGCCAGGCGTGCATACCTCTCTCCTTTAAGGGGACGTTCTCCCCCTGTAACCTCACCCTGCCAGTCATAAATTACCTTCCTCTGCTTCGGCCCTTTTCACAGAGGATGCAAAGAAGGCCCCTATAAGTGTCTCTATGAGCAATTAAGGCCTCAATAGTACGGTATCAAACCACGCTGACCTCCTCCAACCTCTCGTGTCACTGGGACCTCCTAAAAAAAAAAGGGTCTTCTTCATTTTGTCCCCAGAGTGTCAGCTCTCAGTCTACGTGCAGTTACTGACTCGTGTTCTTTTTTGGGGGGTTGTATCGAAGGTCAAAGGTCAACTGGAGTTGCAAGTTTTTTTGAGTGTGCGTGCGTGTGTGAGTGTTTCATTTGTGTGTTTTTGAGCAATATTTACAGCTGGTTTCATTAACTGCATGTCACGATGCTGTCTCATTAAACAGAGTATTTTAATTCCGCATGACGGCCTCCTTTAAGCCATCCCATCACCTGAGCCACATTCACTCGGTGTAGCCAACTGGAATGGATCTTTATGAGAAATCCCGGTGCTAAATTCAGCCCGTATAGGTCAGAGAAGATTGCAGTGTGTACATTAACCGAGCACACAGGCATGACTAATTTGCTGTGGTGGACAAAACAAAGGCTTTCATTGATATCTCCATATCAAGTCAAGGCTGAATCTATTGTATAGGCTGGGTTTCCCCTGGCCAGACCTAATGATTTATTACTCTGCTGACTGGCCCACACGCTCACTGATTGGCAAGGCTAGGGGCCCATTAAAAGGCATATATTTTTAATTACTGTTTACAGTGTCAATAGCAATGCTAATCACTTCAAAAATGGGTTTCCTGTGCTGGGTGGGGAGACCTGATAAACAGGAATGACTCTTTTCTCAAGTGTATTTTTAATCCTGATGTATTATTTTAAAAAATAATAATAAAAAAATTAGAAAAAAGTGACACTGAGTGAAGCATTGGCTCTTAAGCTTTCATTTCACCTTTAAGGACCTTCATTAAAAAGGAAAAGAGCCTCTAAATGTGAGCTACTGAGTAAACATCTGTCATTGAAAGGCATCATGTCAAACCTGAAATGGCCCTTGTCTTGCCTGTGTGTGTGTCACGTTTGTAAAGGAAAATGATAAGGCCAATCGAGAGTGTGTGTGTGTGTGTGTGTGTGTGTGTGTGTGTGTGTGTGTGTGTGTGTGTGTGTGTGTGTGTGTGTGAGAGAGAGAGAGAAGGGGTGAAATGAAAGTCTTTTCATTAAGACAGTCGTCTGCAGACAGTCGTTTAACACGGTAATGACATTGCAGCAGTGTGACCATTTATTGTCAGTCGTTGCAATATTATGACCAAAACACTAATTTCATGTTTACGTCCCAATGCTTCACTATACTGTTATCCTTGGCTTTTTTTTTAAACGACGTTATATTTCTACAGCACGAGACAGCACGTGGACTCTTGAGTGTATTCCTGGTGAAATGTCAAGCTCTGTCAAACCCACTGACCAGTCTAGGGCACACACAGTATATCGTATTATGGAAGTGGGGCAGTTGGAGCAGACCCTTCTGATGGCCTATACAGCGCTCCCTATATGCATGCAGAGTCATTGGGCAGATGTGACCTCGCGAGCACACAGAGGCTCTTTGTGTCCAAGGGATTTAGAGTCCCCTGGGCCTCCGGACTCTAAACATTAACAGACTTACTGCAGAAGGAACGAGAGAGAAACCCTTACTCTACTGGCATGCAACATTAACTGGGGCCAAGTCACTCCAAGCTATACTTAGGGCATCAACAGTATATATATATATATATATATATATATATGTATGGACGCCTGCGAAGATGGCAAGATGATGCTGGAGTAAGACCGCACACTAATGAGGTGAAACAGCAGTGAAAAATATGTCAGTTATCGAGAAGAGTGCATATATTTATATAGCGCCGCACACTTGTTAGCATACATTAAGGGTCTCAAAGCTAGATAAGTCCTGCTCAGGCTCCATAAGGTCCATTTCATTTATTTCATGCTGCAATATCCTTAACACGATTGAACTCATCTTCGGTGATGTGACTGCTGTCGTGTAATTGGAATGTGTTTGGGCCGATTGTTAGATGTAGCGCTGTTTTAAAAAAGGAGTGTTTTGAATAAAGGACCTAATAATGTGTCAAAGATTGATGCCGCGAGTGTGACGAACATGAAGTTATCTGGCGCCTCGCTGCCTTCCATCCACTCTATAATTGTGTGATTACTCACTACTGTAGTTTAAAGCCGTCTTGTGATTCCCCGATATTCTCATCATTTTTTTGCTAATAATAACGATACAACATTTGCATAAAGGAAATGAAACAGGTTACATTTGCATATATTAAACATTTATATGTATGTATATGATACATTTACTCGTTTCAGGAAGCGCAAGGCAAGATAATAGTAAAGAGTAAGACAGGAAATAGCAGGAGCACAAATCCACAGTAAATATTGGTCTTCGCTATCTGCAATCCCCTCAGACAGGACGCTGGATCATTTTTCAGCAAAGAGCCCCCCTGTTCTTGAGGACTAGGCCAGGCCCTGCGTTATTAAATTATCTCCCTTGCTCCGCAAATACAATTTCCTGCATAAATCACTCAAATGATCCTTCAGACTGTCAGGTCCAAGAGAGTGTTTTTCTATCCTATCTACCTCCGACCAGGTTATGCAAATCCCACCAATGTGCGTTCGATTTCTATAGAGTTGCTTCAATTGTCTGCATTTGGCCCTAAATCCTTAGCTCATCCTCATATTATGCCCCTGTCCTTGATAAAAGTGACACTAAGCATCCAGCCATCACCAAGTCACTAATGCATCACCCGCCCCCCCACCAAAAAAAAGAGCTTGCCAATTTTACTAAGCCAGAAAACTGACCCTTCAACCTTGACCTTGGAAACATTACAATAGGGGGAAGGTCATAGTTTGTGCATATGAGATCTGCTGGGCGAAGCACTGGGAAGAGCTTATTATGGCTCCTGGGCTGAACGGAGCAATCATAACCAAGGGTCAACTGAGTTTAAGACCCCGATACTGAAAATACATAACTGCCGTAAATTGAGCAGATTAAAGTTTGTATCATCATCATCCTCCCTATACGTCCAGCTGGACCTCTGTCTAATTATAATTGATTCACATCTGTAATGCATTGGAGGTTTAGAGTGACTTCAGCTCGATTCCGGACAGCTGTTTGAGGACCAGCAGTGGCCTGACTACACAGGGGGTCTTGGGTGGATGTCTTGAGAATGGACCTTAAAAAAAAAAAAAAAAAAAAAAAAAAAATTCTAAAAAGGGACAAAGGAATCTCCTGAACAATGTTCTTGCTGATACAATGGTGGTGCACCGGGGAGGAAGGGGGCAAAGGAGCACTGCCTATTCTATGAGCTGAATGACCAGTGCATTCCTCTCCAGTCGCCGAGCAGTAAGCGCAGTGACCAGGAGTGACAAGTCTTTACACCACTTTGTTGACACTCTGTGTGCTTGACCAATATATTCCCCTCCCCTCCCCTCCCCTCCCCTGTCCCTCTACTTCCTCCTTAGGCTCTAATTCGCCAAATTGCACTTCTATTGGCATACTTATTTATCTATTTCCCTCTTTCTGTTTTGCTTCGCACTGTCACCCTGCGTGTTTATATTCAGAATAAAACAGGGAATGGCTTGGTACCCGCACATAAATACACGCTGGGGTCAGGTCACTGCTGCAGCATTACGTACCCACATTTAGAACACATGTTTGTTCTCCTTAGAAGCTACACATCAGCCATATGACAAGCGAAATGGTTGAATATAACATATGGGACAGTATCAAGGGTTCATTCGGAGGACAGGGAATTACAGGCCTTTCCTCTCCCTCTCTCTCTCTCTCTCTCTCTCTCTATCTATCTCTTACACCCCCGCCCCCCTCCTTTCCTCCTCACTGTCTTCCTCATGGATATACACAGAAAAAGGAGGGATCCCTGAACTGCTAAAAAAACAAAAAAGTCCCTAAATCCCAAAGACTAACAACCGAATGTAAAAGGCCAATCCCTGATTAAAATTTAAGTTCAGATAAAGCGAGGCAGCTGTACTGCACTCGTGGGGAATTCATTTAGGAATCAGCATGTGAGGGAAGAGATTTAGAATAGTTGGGAATCAGTTGAATTCTGCTGATAAGGTCGATGAACTAAGACATATTTACCCAATGTATTTTTTTGTAGGTGAAGGTATATGCATTCAAAATCCAAAGGTTTTGAGCGAGAAGAGTAAGTGGGTTTACATGCAGAGTTGCAATTGAACTGCAGCGTATTTATGCCATTTAATTGGACAACTGTCATTGTCTCACTACGCAGGAAACAGGGTCGGATTCATTAACGGATGGAAGTAAGTCCACCTCCAGAGGAGTAAATGGCAGTATGCACCCTTACAGCTGGTTGCAATCAGATTTTCTTCTGGCTGATCTATCGCGTCAATATGCTAGCAAATAGCATCCCTGCGGAACGGTGGACCAGAGTAACAAGTAAAATCAGCCTCTGTAATCTATCACCTTTTAGCACCTCTGATGTTTTCGCTGAGCGGTGATTGCAGTGGCTTGTGTTGGGACAAGAGTGCGGGCCAAGTTTGGGCCAAATCTGGTCGATACTCTAATTTGTCCTTCCTATGCATCTCCTTACCGTTCAGTTACACTTAAAGGACACATCAAATGTGTGTTTTGCATTTATGTGTTAAATATGACAGAAGGACCAAGGAAACATTCAAAGAACAGCCAGGAGAATTTTGGGACGTGAGTTCGGGCCAAGTGTGGGCCAAGTCTGGCCAATACTCTGATTCGCCCCTCGCTTGCATCCTCTTACCGTTCAGTTACACCATCATGGAGTCATCAGATGTGTGTTTTAGACTGATGCATTAAATATGACAGCAGGATCAAGGAAACATTCAAAGAACACCCAGGACAATTTTGGAATGACTGCAGACTGGGCATATCAATCCTGAACCGCGTTAGTTGATCTAAATTCAAGCCTAAAGTGTTTCCATGTATTTTAAGAGTCCATATTTAGCCAGAATAACATAAAAAAATCACCACTTTTTCCCATCAGGTGAAGCCGGTGAGTGACGGGGATAACAAAGCCACCAGCACTTACTGTAAGTTACAGTGCTTGCCCTGTGTGAATGTCTCATATGCTTTAATTGACTTGCTAAGCCCCACGTTAAGCTCCACAGAGCTTCGGCATCAGCACATCCGCACCTGTGACAGCAGCACGAGAATGACGGCGCTCATTAAAAACTTGATTCAGATCTTCAGCAGGAACCCTGTTGAGTCACTTTAAAGCAAGGCGTTCATCAGAATGATAGGTGGCAAATACAGTAGCAGGGGAAAATTGGACTTGAAAAAGAATGTCTGTCTCTCCATTTTTTTTTTTTTTTAAAAACCTTCCGCCTAATAACCCGTTTTTCCTTTGTACTCTCAAACAAAATGGCTTCCGCAGCTGTACGCAGACCCTTTTAAGGTGAGCCGTGACTGGCATACATGTCTTCATATAGGGGCCTTAATTTGATGCTTGAGTACTGCTGAAACTCCCTTATGTGTTTGTTGGCTCTATTTTCTTTTTTTTTTTAAAAGACTCGAGTTAAAGTAAACCGCATCAATATTTCATGTACCTGTCCTTAAGATAGGCACCGTACTTTTCTGATCCGAAAGCGTGATTTGTACCGTTACACTGTGAAGTGAATTCTGCAAGCAATGTCTGACCTTGTAACTCTGCCTATCAATGACGGAAGAGACTCTGGGAAAAAAAAAAAAAAGAAGAAGAAGAAGAAGAAGGTAGTTGTATGGTATCGTGGTGTACAAGCAGTGGAAATGAATTCAGTACAGCGTATGAATCTTGTGACGAGAAATGTTCCGGTAAATTATGACACAAAGCATAATTCATGTGATAAAAAGAGGGAAATATTGCATAGATGGAGCAGATTATTGGTTTGAAGGCACGTACCTCCAGGCTATGAATATCTCAACTACCTAGTCTAAGAGATAATAAGCACCATCTTAATGGTTTATGAATCTCATTTGATTTATGGTTATTAACCGTAGGAGAATCATAGTGTGGGCTGTATTGATGGACGGGGGGGGGGGGGGGGGGGGTTGATTTCAGGACAGAGCTCATGCCAGTTTACACATAGACCACCGTGGTTATGCATGCTGAATTCACCATTTTGCTTCTACTGGTTAAAAGCTTACAACCAAACTTCAAGCCGGTCATAAGTTTGATTTTTATTCTCTTGTTTAGGGAACTGACTGACACCATTCCCGTCCTGCCCATGCCTCCAAGCAAGCCCCCCCCCCCCCCCCTCCTAAAAAAAAAAAAAAGATCATCAATAAAAGAACTCTGGTGCAGATTGGAGAAGGCATGAGTAGATTTTCAATGGGATTTCAGGGGAAAGCCACAAGGGGCAAAAATCTTTTGCTTTTGTCTGTCGTTCAAATGGGTCTGATGAGCCTGGAGCTGGAGGCTTTGCTTGTCATAGAGGTCCTGATCTCTTGTGTGAATTGATTCCCATCATTTGGGAAGGTGTGTGTGTGTGTGGGGTGGGGGGGGGGGGGACTGTACAGACCAGGGGGGTATCATTCTGCCTGGGAGAGCAAGATAAGGCCTAAATGAGCTCAGACCAACTTACGTACAAATTAAGCCAGAAAAAGCCACAGAGGAGGGTTTTAGGAGCCGAGGAGGAGGAGGAGGAGGAGAAAAGAAAGAGAAAACAAAAATATGTTAAGTTGTGTCACTCTGAAATGTTAGATTAGTTTTCAAAGAGATGGAAGCTCTATCCTGTTGTGACGTTTTCTCTCTGCCAAGCATTTCATCTGATTATGAGTACTTTGCAATCTGCGACAGCATGATTGATGCTCCACTTTCATGAGGGGAATTTTAACAGCACCTCTTCAGCGCTCAATGCGCACCCAATTATGCGTCTGAGCTGGTAACCTTGAATTTATGTCACCATGGCAACAAAACCCCCGGTCATGCATTATGGATTATCATTGAAATTCTACACCCCTACCTAACATAATGAGAGCCCAGGACTTAATCAAATCAGCCCATTCTGTGTGACACAAAGTGAAGAAGGAGCTCTCATTGTGTTGGGGTTGAGGCTGAGAGAAGCCAGCCAGGCAAGCAGGCAGGCAGGCGGGTGGCAGACTTGGCTGTGACGGCCCCAGCAGCTGCAGGGCTAGCAGCCTGATAGATGGCTCCCATATACATCAGTGAACATATAGACAGATGGCCCTCAATGGCTGGAATTTCCAACCCAGGAAGCAGCTGTTCAGCCTAACCTCTGCTGTCCGTCTCACCTTGTTGTCATGGAACATTGAGCAGAGAAGGAGAATGTGGCTGGTGACATGGTGTGGAAGTGTAGCACCAAGCTTTAGGACAGGGGAAGGGGCCAGAACAGCCATTTAAGTCTGGCTTTCATGATCGCATAGACAGATAGGCACAGAGGGCCCAGAATTATTAACTTCTCCTTGATCTTTCTCCCTATCTGTGTATGACATAATTGTTGTAAATCACAGCACTGGATTAATGCAATGTATTTTTCATCTTGTCCCGAGCTTCTGCCTCTACTGCAGCCTGAGCTGTTACATAAAATATTGATTGCTCTTGTGTATTTCTCTCATTGTATGTAAGCATTTTTATTCGCTAACAGGCAAGCGGAGCAAAACAGTATCGCTCCACTCTCAAACTCTCTGGAAGAACTTTTAATAGCTCAGCAGATTTTTTTTTTTTTTTCCGTCCGCTCTCTCTTCTGTTTCCCAGCATCATCCCGCTGGCTCTGAACCCTTTTATCAAGGGAATAGAGCAGCTGGAATTCACTGGTCTAATGGATGTAGTGGATTTTCATCCAGCGACATTCTGACCTGGGATTGGACGGTAATGATATGCAACTATGTATAACAAGGAATAAAATAAATAATTATAATAATTTTAAAAAATCGCATTCGCTTTAAGAGGATTTCATGATTTGAGCTAATATTTACAGAGTAATAAATAACTAAATAGCAATTAAATAAGCTGAACACTGATACAATCATATTTAATGTTTCAAACAATAGTTATAAGAGCACAAATAAGTAAGTAATCATTGTTATTTATATATAATCAAGACTATATAAATAAATAAGTGCGTCATAATTCAAAAAAAATAACAATAATAATAAAGGTAGTTATACATTTTTATACAAGTATTTATTTTCCTTGTGTATAGCACAGTTCACACAGAGTAACTCAAACTTTTCCAAAGAACTCAATTTTAGGGACACTCTCTGCTTGGAAACAACTGGGAGATGTGAGTGCTTGGATGTTTATTGAATATATAAAAAATACTTCGGAAGCAAAACAAAGTCAAGCATAACAAATATTTTATGAACGCTGCTGTGAAAAAAAAAGGGGGGGGGGGTCGTATCAGCATCGGAATGCTAATATCCAATATTCTTTGTGCGAAGTGGAGTGTTTTCAAATAATAGGGAAAAAAACTTTCTGTAAAACAAATAGGAATTCATCTACACCTTGGATCCTCTGCAGCTGTCTAAAACATCTGCATATTTCCAATAAACATAACAGGGTAATAAATGTTATTTTCTCTGAAGTGAGCGCATCACAAGTGGTGTCATCTAAAATGTATTTGTGATGTGCTTGATGAAGCCTGCTCATCCCTCTGTAATGACACCCCAGCCTCTCTCATGTGTTATGCATCACGTCTTGTTACCATCTTCCTCTGAGCATGCCTGTCATGTGTCTTCTTAGGCCCCTCCGGAAGCATCGCATCAGCTAAGGAATACATGGCAAAGGAAGAAGGTGGGGGTGGGGGGCATTATTAGATGCCTCTTCAACTTCTCAAACTCCAGAAGGTGTCATTCTCACCCCCCCACCCCACCCCCCCAAGCCAGTCAGCCAGCCAGCCAGCCTGATTCATTACAGAACAGAAAGGAGAAAGCGGAATCCATAAAGCAGTAGGTGTGAGAACAGTTAGTCCATTCTCACAGTACATTATTGATGTCGTGTTTTTTTGTTATTAGAACGTCTCTCTTGCATTATGCATATCAAGTTCACGCCGAGTATCAAGAATGTTTTACAGACCCCCGATAAGTATGAGAACGGATTATTTTGGCCTGCGTTTGAACCTGGGTGCGTGATCAGGAGGCACTCGCGTCGTACGGCTGCCTCTGTGAAAACACTGATTTCTCATTGAAGAAGCACTTCAATTTTCTCCCCATGGCACTTCAAGTCAACAAGGAGTGCTGGCTGTTGTCTTTTTTTTCTGCGATTGTGATAAATAAATAAAAACGAAGAAAAAAAACCAAGATGAAACAAGAAGATCATGAAAGGAGTAATGTCCACTATACCGTAATCACGCGCTCATGCAAATCAGGTCAACCGGTGATGTTTGGCTCTGGATCACGCAAGGAAAATAAAGAATCACTTGTAAATTATGACTCTTAAGTAGCGCATGCATAATTGAAAAAAGAAAGTGACATTCCCATGGTTTGGGGGATAAACTCAGGTCGTCTGTAATGTGGGAATGCACTGATGGCACCAACGTGCACAGGCAGCTTTCTTATCTTTAGTTTCCCTGCAGGCTCCTCGTATATCACTGTGCTGTATTTGACATAGGAAAGCATACAAGAGGACATACATCAGTGAAAAGTTACTTTTGCTCAACTTATTCATTAATCATCAAGAGGAAGACTGCATCTATATGGAGGTACTGTTTTATACTAATGACTTTGCCTCCCTTAGTAACCTTCCTTTGACAGCTATACTATGGGGTTACAAGGAGAGTCACACTTGTGCAGTCCCCCACTATCTCATTTGCATAGAATTAATGATGCATGCATATGCAAATGAGCATTTTAAACAACGTTGATTACTGCCTATGTATTCATAGGCCAACAGTCACACATGTCTGACATGCCACTTCTGCATGTAATTTGCACCACAGTAAAGGGCAACTGGTGGCGTCTCTCACGTATAGGCTCACGGTGGCTGCAGGCAGCGCCGATAACTCCTTCGTCTGTGTCTCCACAGATGTTTGTTTATCAGTCTGAATCACTCCTCTCGGAAGGGTGGCCATATTACAGACATGACAGAGAGAGAAAATGGAAGATTTCAAAGCTGTTTCATGTAAAGTAAGTGTTCAAGGCTTTGAGAAGATCGGCAGCATTTGGAGGTTTCCGCTAACATGCTATGTCCTCCAAGTGTAACATTAATGCTTCACCAGTAATTACCGTGTGCAGGGACACAGCGGCACTGGTATGACACGAGCAGAATACAGTAGTTGCTCTTGTGGAAGACAAAGGCATCAAACCCAGATATTTTCCGAGTCTGTGGATACATAGCGGCACTTTCATCCTGCTCCTGGCTGTCTGAGGTCCAGGGAAGCCATTCAGATGAGCGCCCTCATTTGGTTAACCCTCCTTTTATCTTTGGGCTAAATTTAACCCCATTCAGTGTTTAACATCTCTGAATAAATGACTGACATACCCACATATTTGAAGAGTTCTCCTCATCATAGCTCGGAAGGATAAAATTAAATGTCCTGTACTTATTTTGTAGGCATCGGTGTTCTTAGAGGGTCAAAAACACATTTGGTTGATGCTGAGGTCACCACACCATGAGAATTGCAATATTCAAGTATTTGTGCCTTAATCCATCATAAGCATGTAGTAGTTTAGAACGCCTGAAAGTTCCCAGGACTTGAGAGAGGAGGAAACCATTCTCCCGCTGCCCTCCTGATCAAAAATGACATTTAAGCAAAGTCAGAGTCTGAGAGAAGGTTAATATTGAGGACGATGATGAGCCGTCTTTCTGAGACCCACCTGCAGACCAGCTGAAATGACACCCTCCCTGAAACTGAAAGTTATTACAGTCCGTGTCTCCCACTTGATCAGCCTCAGTCGTGCTAATGTCGTCAAAATGGTTCCAGGCGACACCAGAAAACTCTGTCAACAGTTACGCTCTGTGCAACAGCAACGAGTGTTTAGAGGAGACGACAAAATCAAGAGGCGGAGCTCAGACGTGACTGATATTACAGGCCTCTGCGTGACTGCGGAAGTAAATCCTCAGGTTGCATCGACCCTGAACATATTCACACATTTTCCTCGTCAATGTTATGAATGACACCAATCAGAAGTGAGATTTTTGTGGTGATTTGCAGAGGTTTTTGTTGATCAAATACACAGTATTCTGCATGTAATGAAGGTATTCTTGGGTAGACCAGAAAGTACATGCTTTCTTCCACTGTTTTTCTTTTTCTTCGGCATGTGTGCTATGACTGGCAGCTTCAATAGGGACATATTACAGGAGTATTTTTTAGATTAAATGGTAAAGAAAATACAATTTTTATTATTATTGTGACATGACGCTAAGACTCCAGTGAATCTAGATTTTGAAAACTAAAACCTAAGTCTGAAAAGAGAATATGTCTCTCTGTTCTAACGCTCATTACGAGGAGGAATTTGCACTTTTGTGGTGTTATTTTTTCCTTTTTACAATTCGGGTCACGACCCACACTTTTACAAGGTTCCATTTCAACACGTATTACACTGTGTCAATATTTACGATCTGGTTGTAACTACCATCCACATTATATCTGCGCTGTGCCGTCATTTGCATTTATAGACTTCAACTAAACGGCCTGTTTCTTATAAGAGAAACTCTAAAAGTCACCAGTATTCTTTTTTTATAACGCACCGGATTACGAGGTTTTGTGTATACCCTTATTTCTTGTTGCGTGCTGACGGTATTAGAATCAATATACTAATGTATTTCTTCTTTATTTCATTTCTGTAGTCTGACACAAAATGGTAATGAATGCTCAGGGGATGTTTACCCCATTTGGATTTTATAGAACTTGGTGTCTGAATTGATTAATGTGAGCCTAACCTATGTTTTCATTATGAGAGGAGAAGAGATGGTTTGTCCATCAGTCTGTGTGTGTGTGTGTGTGTGTGTGTGTGTGTGTGTGTGTGTGTGTGTGTGTGTGTGTGTGTGTGTGGATGTGTGTGTGTGTGGTGGCTGGATGGGGGTTATATTTTGGGGTGGTATGATTGACCCCACACACACACACACACACACACACACACACACATACACACACGCCTCCATGTGGAGGTAATGAACCTGAAGACAAGCAGCGGCAAGCCTGAAATTTCATGCATTGGGGAGAGCGCCAGGGCATACATAAGGCTGGCTTGGTCATTTGTTATCATTAATCTTTACATTTATGGCCGCAAATATGTTATTAGGAGGCGTGTCCTGAGTATTTCACTTTGATTGGGCTGCGCTCTATGACATATTGATCAGTTGAGTTGGGGAAGGGACAGACAGCATCAGGCCAAAGTGACCGAGACCTTGAATTTGGACATCTAACAAAGGCATGACCATGAATGTCTGCCTCATATTGAGCATCCTTGGTAATTCCCCCTTTCCTTTTGTAGGGGAATCAAGGGCACGTAAAACCCATCACATTTAGACCCACCACTAGCCGGCTGGCTGAGTAAGTGACAGCATACATGAAAACCAAGATGGGGTCCGGCAATGACCAGGAGCCTCCTTTGGATTACATTCTAGGAAATCCTATCCGTCTTCATTCAAGCATTTCACTGCTCACTGAAATGTATTGTAGGCTGAACCAGGATTCAGATTGGTTCTGTGTGTTTGTGTGTATGCATGTATATCATATCCAAGTCACGGGAATTCAGCTATGCAAGGCCGCCCTAGTTTGAACCACCTCTTAGCATGCATACCCGTCCACTGGCTGCAGAATTGAGCAATAATAAGCTGACATGATTCCTGTATTAATCATCCATGGAAATTTTTATTGGAGAAGTACTGCAGGTCAGAGCCAGCAGCCCTCATATTATCCTGCATACAGTTCATGTACCACTCATACACCAAAAAAAAGGACCTGCTGGATCTCAATCAATTACATCTGAAGCTATAACGGCACTTGCTATTTGCTAGCTCAAGCAGCAAATCCCGTGATAAAACCAATAGCGAGCTATCACACGCCTAAAGAAAAATGCCAGCGTTAGTTTATTAATGAAGCACGTCTAGCTCAGCTATTTATGCGGTGGCATTGCTTCGCACCATATCTGTCTTTGTAAGTCAGAAAACAATACGCCATTAGTCATACGAAAATTCAGTGATGGAAAATTTCCAATTCAAGAGGGAGGGGGAAAAAAAAGGTCCCATATATAAACATGCACATATACATTTGTGGGCAACGTTGTGGAACTCACTAATCAGTGTCTGATGAAGGTAACATTTCTCTCTGTCTACAGTGAAACTAATGGGAAAGGGAAAGCCATTTGGCACACTGCACCGCTTGACGTTTGTGAAGATTTAGTAGTTTGGTAGGAGACAATTGCTATAGAATGTGTGTGAATCAGCACTGCTCTGCAAGGTGAGCTCATGCTTGTAATCACGAAGCTGCTGCAGGACTCGCGCAGGCTTGTACTGCACGCGTGCTGAGTAATTTGGGAACATAAGTCTGGATATGTCAATTGGAAAATGAAAACAAAAGTTTTGTTCCTCATCTCTGTTCAAACCTTCTCTGAATTTACTCCTCTTCCATGTAGAAAATGTAGAAGTGTTGGCAAATATTTGATGGAAGATGCGGACAAAAATGAAAGAACAAGTAGAAATGCAGACTTCGCAGTGACGGATGTGAGAGCACTTTCTTAAACGGTGAAGCTCAGCTGGGTGAGCGCGGAAACCAGGCCAGTTTAGGGTTAAATTCACCAATAACCCTTCCTTTCTAAAACCATTATGAGAATTGAGAAAACGATCAACACTAATCCAACTACTCCTCTGCCAACTGACAGTAACGTCGTTCCTGATTGGTTCTTGCATTTGATGACGCCGCTGGGAAAACAGAGCGGTAGGAAAATGACTTCACTTCGAAGCAGAGAGCGGTTATGTTGGCATAACAAGCTGTACTTGGCATGCGAGTGTGCTGTAACACTGTGATTGACTCGCACTGGCTACCGTTTACCCATTTGAAATAATACAACCTTTTTCCAGATATATTCCACATTCCAGATGTGTCTTATTAGATAAGAAAATCAGTGAAAATCCTCTGGTGTGCACCAGGCGTCAGCTGATTTTAAAATAGAGAATTAAGCTAGCTGTTGATCCGGCTACCAGGAGACCGTGAACCAACTAGAAGCTAAGTTTTATATTCCTGTACAATTTGTTTTTATTAATTTGCCATTAAATTTGTGATCTGTATTCATATACATAAATAAATTATGCAATGAAATGTCATCGAGATTAATGGAAAACAGCTACAGACACTGCATTTATGGAAATTACAGTATCATTCTTTGTAAACCGTGGTGTTAATGGACTTGACATACCTGTGGGAGAAAGTGGAGGGCAGCAGAGATCAGGTGGGTCATTGTGCATCCGGACTCCCAACCTTCTTCTTCTCTCACTCTCTCTCTCTCTCTCTATCGGTCTCTCCAGCTCCAGGCTGTAAATTAGAAGGACAAGTTGTATGTGACGATGACTGTTTATTGGTCTGTTTAAATTCACCCTCTGTTCACGTCGACGCATTACAGGGTGTAGCTTAAAGAAGAAAAAAAAAGAGAGAGAGAGAAGAAGAAGAAGACGGCATTTAATATAAATGATCTGGCGTTGATTGTGATGGATATACTATGCAGAGACACCTTGCCTCAAGGGCATCTGGGGGGGATAACCTATCATTTTCTTCCTCTTACGCATGAAGGGGAAGAATGACTGAAGGTCCAATGTCATCACAGTGTCTTCAATAGCACACGGCAAACTCTCAGAACCACACATACATCTTGATATACCACAATAGATTGTTGTTGTTTTTGTTTTGTTTATTAAAAAGACGTGTGGGTAGCTCTGGATGTGCGACGAAAGCGTCGACTGCAGCGTTAAAGTACAGAGCTCACCAAAAAGAAATGTCTTTCCTGCAAAATAAAAGACAAAAAGGCCTCATATGTTAAAGTAAACTGCAGGCGACTCTGTGACCTTCTGTCATGTATTTTTTGCTGAAGCTACTGCTAAGTTTTAAGTCTTTGTAGTATTTTCTACCTCCTCTCACCTTTGCTGATATTTCAATAAAGAAAGCCAAAGTGACCCAGCTTTATAAACCTGTGCTCAGCATAATAAAGCCTATGTTACGATTAATGAGATACCCAGGGCATTATTTGTTATCTTATATATCTTATTGATTGCATTGTCTTTCATCGTTGCAGCCACACACTCTCTCTTTCTCTCTCTTTTCAACACCTCCTGGCTGTCTGTTTTGCTCTCTCTCTCTCTCTCTCTCTCTGGTCCACTCGTTCTTTCCCCTGAGCCACACGGTTATATAGGAGCTGTTGAAGGTTGAATAGTCATGGCATGCAAAGTGCAAGCTTGTATAACTACGCGACCATTACCTGCAGCGTCTGCGTGCTAATAAGTCATCTTAAGCCAATGACCCGTATATATCAAGTCGTCTTAGAGTAGCAATCCAGGATTGCTGCCCATGCAGCTCTTAACTATCTTATTTAGAATGGACACCAAAGACTAAACTCATTCCAACTTTGACATTGTAAAAACACACACACACACACATACACACAAACTGGCCAATTACGTGTTGATTGACCTGGTTTCGGTTCCAGGCTATGTGAGTGACACTTCCAGAAAGCTGGACAGCCACATTTTGTTTTGATCGCATCCAGCGGCAGTAACGGCTCGAGCCGGCGAATTCCAAATCGCCCCTCGTCTATCGGAGGAAAAGCTCCGCTGTTTGATGGAAACAGCGGATTGGAAGTGACACAGCATAAACGGGAAACGTCAAACAATTAAAGAGTGTTTACAGCACCAGATGAGCCACTGATGAATCTGGCTGTCAGAAGCCATTTCAGAGGAGGGTAAACCAAAGCAGCCTGATATATAGGTGCTTCTCTCCATCCATCCCGCAGAGTTTCTCCCACTGAAATGGTACTTTTTACGTGTTTGAAGTGCTTGCTTTGCCTTATCTTGAAACTTTAACGTCGGGCTTGTGAATTTCCTCCACAGCATGTACAAGTAATGCTTAAATTGTTGTATATGTCATATTTGGCTGGTAGAGCCTGGGAATATGCGGTGTAAGCACTATCACTAGAGCTATTAACCTTGACATCATTATGCAAAGTGGAGAAGAATGACTCCTCATAAGGAAAAATTACAGGCAAGAGCTGTGAGCTAGTAAAAAAGAAAAAAAAAAAACCCTGAAAGAAATAGGGAGAAAGGCATTGTTGATAGCAGGAAAATTCCACTGAAGCATTGAATATTAATGCATAGAATCTCTTTGTGAGCGCCTGAATCATTGTTGTGTGTTTATGATAAATGAGAGCTCCTTCTCTCTGTGTCAGGGTCTCTTGACCGACAAATAGCAGGCTAATGACAAAAGCTAAAACATATGGTAATGGAGCCTCACAATGCTCCGCCATCAATGATACTTCCCTCCAGAGCTGCTATTCACCTGTATATAATAATTTTCATATCAATGTCTACCTTTATTGTTTTAGTGATTAAATATCAGAGAGCCTGTTTGCTGCCTGATTATCCACTTCAAGCTTTCTGTGCGCCATTGATTGAAAACAAGATGTCAACATTTCGGTACAGAAAAAAGGGGTCAAACGCATCAATGATTTAGAAGTTTGAGGTAATGTCAACAGCAACAGGAAGTAACCATATTTGGACATGGTGGTGAAGCTCTTCACATCCGAAGAAGTTACCGTGGTAGCGGTGTGCCCTTTACAAGATAGCCTCACCTTAAAACGGTGTAACCACCCGGTGGGTCGTAAGATTCTGCAACAGGGTCGTGCAAGGTCATGTACAAGACAAGATTATAGCTGCCAACTTTGTGATGAATTCTGAAATTACTGCAAAATATTTATCTCTCAATATGCAGTGGAAAATTTTTAATTTTCCATTTCAGGTAGGGACTGAGTCCTTACCCCCAGTGATGGAGGTTAAGCATCTCTGGCGTCCGGTTGCGACAGGAGCAGTTTTGTGTTTGCGCTAACAGACGCTTGTGACCAAAAGGGGAGCTGAGCGAGAAGGAAAAGCTCTTGATCGTTCGGTTCGTCTTCATGAGTCATGACCAAGAGAACAACATCACGAATACAAGCGGCGAGAAGGTGAGAAGCTCGGTCGTCTGCGAGGGACTCAGAGTAGAGACCCTCTCCTCAAAAGGAGCCAGTCGCAGTGGTTCAAGCATCAGGTCAGGACGCCACTTGGGCGGCTCCCAAGCACGTCTGAGAGGGATGAAACCATGGAGCGGGTGGAGGAACGGTATCTCTGAGCTGGCCTGGGAACACCTCAGGATCCTCCAGACAGACCTGGTTAATGTGGCCAGGGAAAGGGAAGTCTGGGGTTCCATGTTGGAGCTGCTACCTCTGTGACCTGACTTTGGATAAGCGGTTAAAGATGGATGTCAATATTAGGCTGGATAGCATGACTTTCTACAACTAAGCAACTTGCTATTTGTAATTAATTTATTACATTTATTACTCTACTAATGATAGATGTATGTGAATGAGTTAATTGCACTGTTTGTCACAGACTTGACCTGTTTTTTCAAATACAAAAAAAAAAAAAGGACTAGATGGGGGAACATCTTAGCCTCCTGAGTTTGACTCTAAACTGGACCACAATTTGCAGAATAAACATTCTGAGCTGGAGAAGACTCAAAACTAAGAACTGAGATGATAAACTCAGCAGAAAAATGTTCACTTATGTAATAACTCAAGTGAGAGTTGCAGTTATTTTTTTCTCATGTTTTTTATTCCAAAGAACTTCTGGAGCAGAGAGACAATGCAGGTTTAAGACGTGATCAGGCTGGCTTCACTTGGACTGTTTTGTGATGAATTTGGTCTTCAGGTTGTGTGTGAAATAACATCCGATCCTGGTGCACACCCTGGGTTACCAGCAGCATCTAGTGAATCAAGACCCTGCAGTAACTCAAGTATATCTCTCAAGCCTTATATGATTACATTTTTTAATCTTGATTTTAAATCTACTTCAGACATCCTTGGACTGGCATGCACACACATACACACGCGCGCAATACCTCCAAACCTCTCATCTCCACCCCATCTCTCAGCGGGCAGTGACCAGAATCCTGATTCCCCTCTTAGCTGTGTGTGAATGTAGAATAGCTCTCGTCTCCCCTGAGCTAATCCAGATCCTTCCATCCCCACAGCACTGGCCTGTGACAGATACAAAGTACAGAGAGCGCTGCTAATCTGGGAGCCTCTCTAGCCCTGGGGGTCAGTGGGGAGCTCCTCTGCCTAAGCAGGGCCATCCTGGGAGGCCAATACAGGAAGATAGTCTAGGCCTCAGCCCTCAGCGCCGAAGCCCCTGCCTGACGGATTAATGCACCTAGAGGGACATGATGTTTCTGATGGGCCAAAGGCTCACAAGATCACAACACCCGGGATTCTGTGGTTATTACAGGAAAGAGCTGGAGGTCTGAGTATCACACCGCTAGTGTCCGAATCCCCGGCATCTTCACAAAGAGGAGCAGCGGCTGAGATAAGAAATAAAAATGAGCATGTTGTGTTTACATGTCGAGGTTGTGAAGTGTGAATTCAGCTTAGGGGCAGTATGTAGAAGAGTAGCGGAGGACTCTTAAGTGTACATTAGCGCAAAGAGGCATGTTCCTGTCATCGCCCCCTGAAGGATGCAGCCGTGTGCTTATATGATAATATGATAATGGAGAACTGATTCAATAATTAATGGTGATAACCATCAGTAGCAGCCCAAATCGATTCTTATCTTTGCCCGTGTTGAGCAATGTTACATTTTTAATGTTCTTGTCATTTTGATTAAGATCATGTCATTGCCTTTGTCCTCACTTATTTTAGTGAGGAGGCTTGTTTTTCTCTGTTTAATGAGACTTGTCCAACACAAAGTCTCGTCCTGCCTTCCAGACTTTCACTTTTATTCATTCAAAATAGGTTTTTCTTCACATGTATATGAAGAAATCTTGTGAAAAATAATAATAAAGCTCAATATGAGTGCGCGCATCATGCTCATGCTCACAAACTAACATATACACCCCAACCATTACATCACTGATGCCTCTAAAATCAATTGACCACAAGAGGTATTAAGTTGCAGGTGAGCACTTTGAAGGTTAGTATGCTACTTAGCCTGCTAATTCCTGTTTCAAATCATTCAACCGCATTTTATACCGCCGCACATACACACTCACACACACACACACACACACATACACACTCACACACACACACACACATACACACTCACACACCTGCACCTGAGGAGGCAACACAGCAGCATCTTATCCTGTGGTAGATACACACCAATTGACTGAAACCCTGGGGGCTCAGGCAGCCATGATGAGGAGGGATTAGGAGTGGTGGGTATGTCAGCAGGATGCATTTGTGAGAGAGAGAGAGAGAGAGAGAGAGAGAGAGAGAGAGAGAGAGAGAGAGAGAGAGAGAGAGAGAGAGAGAGAGCATGTGTGTGTGTGTGTGTGCATGTGTGTCCATGAGTGTGTAAGAGAGACTGAAATCTTGCTGTTTTGCTATTGCATACCTGCTGAATCTAGTGGGTGGAGGCTTTTATGGCCTATAGAGCTGCTTTACTCTTGAAAATCCTGAAATCTGCTGGTGGATGTGATGAGGTATTAGAAAGAGGCGCGCAGGTAAATCAGGGCTCATATAGTTTATTAAATGTCAAAGAAGAAAGCGTGTGGTAATCTTGACCACAGTGGGAGACTCACAATATCATATCAGTGCTTTTATATCACGTCCATTTTTCCAATTCTAATTTCTCTATGAGTTACAAATGATGGTATGCTATTCCGCATCTCAATTTAGGCCCGTTTCATATTCATAAAACTCTTCACATGACATTTCCCCACTTTTCTGTGATATCCTGTGTCCACAAGGCACTCCTGTTCAGAGTGCCTTTTCATCCAAGCTCTGATTCAAAGCCTAAAATTACAGCGTGGAGTTAAATGTTCTGTTCCTAATGCACTGAAATAATGCTAAATTACAGATGGCTGGGTTTTATTTGTGTGAATAAATTTGTGCATTTAATGGTTTGTTAAAAACACAACAACAACAAAAAACATGTTCTTTTATGCAGAGTTTACACACAGTGATATTCCGTGAAATACAATTACTGTTAATTTAAGCAATAATTAAAACAACAACTACAATGTTAGTTTCCTGCTGCGAGTTGGGGAACAAATACACAGTTATGACTTAATAATCACAAACCCACTGAAGCATTCTTGTTATCAATTTTTTTGTGTGTGTTTCAACTCCCAATTGAGCTGTAAACCTCTCGAGATATAGCGCCAAATCACGCCGGAAATAAATAAATACATATTCTCCGTTTTAGGATAATGATTGTAAATGTGTACCATATCTGATCACTCTGTCTGAAAATTCTATCTCGTCCTAACAGATGGTAAAACACTGCCCACAATTAGGCAAGCACATGGCCAAGATCTGTCCATTTCTGGAAAGTAAAGCTGACATATTTTCCAGTTATCCGCCAGTATCTGACATTGATCTGGCAAAAGAAAACAGCAATTGGCACAGCTTCCTGTGACCGTACTGATGTGTGCTTCCTGTGTGCATCTTTAGATCATATTTAAGTGTTATATATAAAAAAATATATATATAATTATTATTATCACTTTTTTTGCTTGTGTTCAGAAAGGAAAAAAAAAAGGCTGTTTACATCAATTCATTTCACAAAGCATCTGAAGAACGGCTGTTGAGAATGCGGCTAAAACACATTCACTCGCCGCATATTGGAATTGTCAATTATTTACATAAAGAATGATAGGAGAATTATCTATCAATACATCAGCATTACAGTTTCTGACATGCTAAACGTGCGACGTTGTTGACGGTGACAGTTCAGAAGATTGGGGGACTTGATCAAGATGGAGTACAATAATAATCTAACACTGTTGGATGCAACACCTGCTAACACTGCAGAGATCCCAACTCTTCCCCCGTTCCACATGAGGCAAGATGGGTACTTTCTAATCAAGGGATGTGCCACACACACACACACACACACACACACACACACACACACACACACACACTTCTTCAAGTTGTTCCTGACTTCTATGGAGCAGAGGGACAGGAGGAGTTTGGAGCAACTGCGAGGACTCTTTTATTTTTCGTTAATGATTGGACAAACAATCCTAGCCTTGGAGCCGCGCCCCTCTGGTGGGGGTGTGTCTACCCCTGAGGCCATGGAGCTACTCTCTAATAAGCATCCCCTCACACAAACACACAAACACGCGCACACACAAAAAAAGCCCAATATTTGCTCAGCAACTGGAGGAGGAGACGGAAGAGCCGTTAGGGAGCAGGATATTGGTTGGCTATGACAATGCACATGAAGACAGGACACGACTGTGAGTGAAGGCAGAGGAGGGGGGGTCTGATTGAGGGATGGATGGGGGGGGGGGTTGAAGTAGTAGAGTGCTGATGGTTGGGTAGGGGGCCTTTTCTGCCACATATAGCACTACGAGGAACAGATGGGGCCTGATAAATCCTGAAAGGGAGGCATTACCTGCCCAAGTCACCAAGCAGCCACAATTATCACAGGGCTCTGGGTTCATTGTCAATTAGAGTGGCAGTTAAAGCCAGGCAGCAGCTGTGGCAGATGGCTGGGATCCAGAGAGAGAGGCTGGGGGAGCCGGGACAGAGGGTAGCCCCCAGGCTCTCTCTCCCCATCTCTCCTCCTACTTTTCTCAAATTCAGCAAAGGTTTGGAGAAAGATGTACTCTCATCTCATTAGGAAAAGGTTGCAAGGAACAGTGTTGTTTGACACTTTTGATTTTCTTACGTGCTTGGAAAAAAGCCACGTATCTATGGGGCTTTCATTTATTTAGTTATTTATTTGTTTTCCCTTTTCTGATGAAGTCAGCAAATGGTACCTTCATTATTTGAGCGGAGCAATTAGCATGGTTCCATTTTTGCGGTTGCGGCAGATGTCTTGGCTGACATTTCTGACCACAATAAGTAGTTTATGGAGGTGAGATCCTGATCAAGTTTAAAGAGGAGTTCTAAAAAATATTGAGTGTTTACCTACTGAAGGACGGACTGCAATTTATTTCTTGCGTCGAGGAGAATTCAATGAACCAAAATGGGCCTTGGTGGGTTGGACTGGTCCGTTTTGATGGGAAGAAAGACTCTTTTTGGGCATGAGTTTTAGGCTCCACCTTTGTGTGTGTGTGTGTGTGTGTGTGTGTGTGTGTGTGTGTGTGTGTGTGTGTGTGTGTGTGTGTGCCTCTTATCGGTTTCTGTGGTGGTGTGCCAACCAGCGGGTCTGCCATCTCGGTGAAGTGTACGGGCGACTGAACCGCTGCCTTTTGCTGAATCTGTCCCCGTGATCTTTCAAGCAGTCTCCCCTTGCCTCCCCCAGCCTGAGCCAAGGCTCACCAGCAGGCTTCACTTTCAGCAACTACCACCATTCATCACCAGGCAGGGGTGCTGGAGAGGGAGGTTGGAGGGGTACAGCAGGGGGCCGGTAACGGGGCAGTGTGTGCCCCTTACCCCCCCCCCCCCCACACACACACACACACACACACACCATCTTCTTCTTCACCACAGGCTGCTGAGAATATAGGCCTCTGCCACAGACAGCAGCCACACTCCTCTCTTACACCCTTCACAATGGAGCTGCAAATGTATTCAGGGGAGGAGAGACCCGCTCCCCTTCTATTGCTCCCTTGCTCCCTCACCCTTGTCTCTTGCCCCCCTCCTATTCTGCTTTTTTTTTTTTAACTGTCACCCTCCTCCCTCTGCTCTCCTCTCTGCCTTTCTGGTCCCTCTCACCCTTCTCTCCCCACTGGGGCATCATTCCTCCTACTTTGTTCCGCCAGTCCTGGGTCCAGTGTCTGGGCTGTCCTGATAGCAAAGAAGAAGTAGCAGCCTATCCATCTGCCTGCCCGGGGCCTGCCAATGAAGAAAGAGGAGCAGAGGTCCTCATTCATAACAATAGCCATTAACAATGCTAACAGCACTGCGGCGGCTGCTGCTGCTGTGGGAGAGGGAGGTTTCAGGGAGTGGGACAGTGGGCTGCAAGGTCTGGGACTACAGGGGCCAGACTGGGAAGAGAGAACAGGGGCCTGGGAGGGCCTGTCGCCGGGCAGAGTTAGAGATTGCAGAGATCCGATAGGTTTAAAGCACAGACAAGGCTCTAAAGAGTGTTGATAGGGTATGAAGCAAGCCCAAATTTGTTTTTGTTTTTTTTTACATTTTGCCATTGGTCCAGCAGAGTGAAATCCTGTCCATGTGAGTCAAGCTGCTCTTTCAAATTGCTTTATGATTTGCTGAGCCAGAATAATTCATCAGTGATTATGACAGTATTTCAGTTTAGAGAGGAAAAAAAACAAGTCAACAAGAACCAAAAAATAAAATTCAGTAAAGCCCCTTTCACACTGCACCAAAAACATGGATGAACACGGGTGTTTGGGCGCTCTGAAAGGGTCGCCTCGGCATTTCGACCCGCGTCCACCGACCCTCCAAGCAACCCGGGTGTTTAGTGGCTTGCCTCGGCTCTGCCTGGCTCACCTACAGTGTGAAAAAGGCACCCTGCGTTGTTTCAGGTTTCCCATGACATGACCCGTTGATGTGGATCTACCTTCCTGTTGCATTCTGATTTCATCACTGTGCTGCCCGTCAGGCTGTCATTGTGGAAGCTCCAGAATTTATTTTTTTTTAATTAAAAATTGGGCAGGGCTGTGAGAGCTGCTCACTCACCTCTCGATAAAGTTTTGTCCCTCTGCCATAAGATCAGTCTTCCTGTTCATTCTTCTGGAAGGCAGCGATTTCACTCCTTTTTTTCCAAACAATTTACATGTGTACGATCTTACGTGAATTAATTTACGTCATGCTAGGGAACTGCCACCAAATCGGGAACCCTAACGTGAACTGCGACCGTGTTTGTAAAAAAACACGTATCGCGATCTTCACATCTTTTTTATCTATCATGGCAGCGCACTGGCAAGATCGTGAAGCCCGCAAGCTGCTCGCCATCCACGGTGAAGAGGAGATCCGGCAGCAGATTTCTGGAACCGTCCGGGACACTGTGATTTATGGGAACATCACCGGCATTTTGAGGGAGCGCGGGTTTGACCGGACCACCAGGCAGCTCATCAACAAGCTCAAGCTTAGCAAAAGAGACAAAATTGCAATGCACGCAACAACAACGCAACAATGCTAACATTCGACTTGATGATGTCCATGATGTTGTTTCTTTGCCTCACAGTGTTCTGGCGCACTTTTATGTGTAATGATGATGTTGTCAGCGCGATGACGTACGAGAGAGAAAAACTGGCACGCAGCTCTCACAGCGGGAGCTCAGACGCACGTCTGCTGGAAGCTTGAATGCGCCCGAATGCCGAGCAAACGCGGGCACACAAACCCGCATAGACATGCGTGTTTCAGTGTGAAAGGCGTATAAGTCTACTTTAAGGTTAAATAATACGCCCTCAGTTAACTTCTGACTTTTTAGAGAGAAGGGTACCGTCCACATTCATTCATGAATATTGTGTATCAAATGACAAAGTTACAGGTATTTATTAGCTCCACCTCCAGTTGGCTGTGATGTAAACATGACATCATGATAGATGTGTGTATTTACGTCTTGTTCCGGCATGATTCATGCCCACTGCAAACACCCCAACCACTACATTTCAAACAAACCAGGGCACAAACTCAGAGGAAAGAACATTCGCTAAATAATGCCACCAGAAGAGGGCAGTGAAGGCAATGTGACGCATGGCTGTAGTAAACCGTAGCAGAAGAAAAAGACCCATCTAATGTGTCTCTCTGCAAAAAAAGAAGCGGGGTGTTGAGGAAGGTTGGACAAGTTGTAAGCGGTGTAAGTACCAGCTTGTACTAGACATGTTGCAAGCTGCTCAGAGACAACGTGAGTGGATATGTGGGAAGAGATGTTTCATATGCTCCAACGCAGCCAAAAAAGCTTTTTTTCCCCCTGTTTTGCACATTTCCTCTTGGGAAAAAGGCAAAAAGCACCAAACCCAAGTTAAGGACTTTTTTTTTTTCCAAATTGGTAGAGTTCTGAATTGTTCTTTTTTCATCAACCTTTGAAAATGCGCTTCAAATTACATTGACGAAAACTGGCAACTCCGCTTTTTTTAATTTTTTATTTTCTATATACGCTCACATTAATTTTGGTGAAAAAATTATCAAGTTCACTTTTCACAACTCCACAGAAAATGTTTAAATGTAGTGTACTACAGACAGGCAGTGCTGCCTATCAGGAAAAATACAGTAGGTTACGATGTGGGTGAACTTACTGACAGTCACACAATTGCTGTAATGATGCCCAAGTAGGCCAAATTTACCTCTGGTACTTCCCCGGCTTCCCTCCTGAGTTTTGACACATTTTCACATTTATCAGCGAGGCCTATCTGTCTCCAGTAACAACAAAAGGCACCCCACTAAAGCACAACCCCGCATGGAGCCTCCTGTGAAATGGATACAGTATAGAACCTCCCTCGCCATGCCTCTCATCCCTCCAATCGAACTGTCAAAAAAAAAAGAAAAAAAAAAGCAGCAGTTCTTTGAATTGAGTGTTTTAATTAGATTTGGATGCATTTCAAATCTGCTCTTGTTTCTTGGAATGATTCTGGGTGAAAGAAGAAAAACACTACAACCAGATTAAGCACTGATCTATCCTTTAGTTACAGCTTCTAAAATATGTCCATCTGCCCACTACTTCAAACATGCAGGGGGGCGTTTATTCATATTCATATAAGGACAGCATAATGATGTATCAGTTTGCAAATTATTATGTTATGGCTTTATTAAAAGGGATTTTTATCAGTGAAATGTTAGAAAAGAGTGGTGGTTCCATTTTATAAAACCTACAGTTATATCTGCGCCGTTTATGTGCATCTACTAAAGCCCCGTTGTTTCGAGGGCCCTCTTTTCAATCCCTGCTTCACAGCCCTGTTTTACTGCAGAAGTAACTGTTCATCAGGGAAATGCTCTCTTCGGTAATTCACCAGGTGATTTAATGGCAAAGATACGGACATACGTACGGATCAGGTTGGAATGGAGTGAAAGGCACAAAATTGCCCTTGCTGAAAGGACTGCATTGTTTATTTTTTCTTGTAAAATATGTATCACAGTCCTCTGTTCCACCGGCAGTAGCAGAGGTAAATAGTGTTGGGTTAAAGTTCAGTTCATGTGGTGCCTGCATACTGCAGGTGCAAACTTGTGGAGGTGAAAGAAGATCCTCTTGACTGTGCGTGCATATGAGGGATGAACCAGATAGGGACAGCTCTTACAGAGTTACGCTGACATCCATGATTCGACCTCAATGGATCAGTCATCATGTCTGGCCTGTACTTTTGGTTTCTGACCACATCTGCTTTGTGAATCATATTATTTTTTGTTGCCGTCCATTAGTTTGAGTGCGGATACCAGAGAAAATCAGCACTTCAAGACAAGTGAAGCTGCCACGCATGCAGCCGTTCTGGAGAGCACCACCAGCTTTCACCTCCTACAGCTGCTGGCCACGCTTTTCAAGGACGAGATATTCTGTGAGTGCATCACTAGTATTTGCTTTGGCGTTATAAGATACTAGGTGCTTACAGCTAACCACTGGCAAAAACAAATCCATCTATTGAGGGAGCAATCTACATTATAGTAAAATGTTTCACTCACTTTTCCCTGCTTGGAGGAAGCCTGACTCACTGGAATGGACCCCTTCTTCACTATTAATCTAGATACCACTCCAGCATCCTAATACCTCTGGTTTTGTACGCACTCAGTCAGACTTAGAGCAGGTCGAGGCAAGTCTCCTACAATAAAATCCATCCACTTATCTGTAACATTTTTCTCTTTTGGACGGCTGGGCAGTGATTTGTTCGACGCCCTGCATCCATGAATAATGCACTTTTCCTGGATGTTTTCCAGCAACATGGCTACACTCTCCCACTCATCTGAAAGGCTCACCTGGGTAGAAGTGGGCAATGAGTCAATGAGGTTATGTAAATTCCAACCCTAACGACTATAGGTTATCTTATTTCAACATAGAAACCGAGGCAGCTGCGAGTGATTTTGTATTTTCACGGCTTGCTTTACAGATATAAGACCTTTAACTTGATTAATCAGCTTTATAGCACTCATCTATTCTTCCCACATGCAGTATTGTATAGGTATGCACTTGATCCTCCTTACATGCTTTCATCAATACAATTGAATTTGTCCACAGGGCAGACAAACATACTGTACAGCATCAATGATTCAGGTCGATATGATTCCGTTATGGCAACTTATTCTAGTTGGCACAATCAATACCACACATCATCAACGTCACTGTCTTCCAGACTAATAGTCTTTGGTAGCAAAATTGACTTCGGCAAACTCTTTCCAAGAGCTACAACACAGGGTGAAAGTGAAGGTGGTCAAAGGATAACATGTTTGAGTGTCTTTCTTTTAGCAGCACCCCCCCCCCCCCCAAAAAAAAAAACAACCCAAAAACGGCCAAACGAATGAATAATGGTGGGTAAACAACTTGATGGCTCACAAGGAAATTGCCTGGAAACCTGACGCATACTATGCATAATTTGCTGACAAAATTGTCAATGAGTTAATGATCATGGAGAATTGGCAGAGCGTTTCAGCTTTTCAATCCATCTCTAATGCTTTCTTTTCTATTGGCAGGCACTGATTCTCTCTCCCTCTCTTTCTCGCTCTCTCCCTCTCTTTCTCTCCCTCTCCCTCTCTCCCCCTCTGTGACAACAAAAGCCTCACAGCAACACAGAATTGTCTGCCGATCACTGAACGCACCAGGATGGAAATTAAATCATTTCCATGTCTGTGAGGTACTTGTTTGAATCTGTCGTCAGTATTTTGATGATGATTTATGTCAGAAAATTATTTCAGTCTTGTTCAGAACAAAATCAGCACTCTGAAGCCTTCGATCAGCTGGTAAAACAAACATGACAGGAATATTTTGCAATCTTTATTTTTGTTATTTAGGCCATTATTGATAATAGTAGAAGAGAAGTAAAAACCATGGAGTCTCTTTCAAACAGATAATGAATGCAAGTGGTAAACCCGACCTATAATCATGCAAAAGGGACAGATGCCATCTAGTGGCCACAGTAAATATAACTACACGGAAGTAGGAATTACGTCATAAAGGAGGAAATCCATATATGGAGGTGGAGGTAACAGTGAGGGGAATGCAATTGCAAATGTTGGAGGCTTTGCTAAATAGAGAGGAGGGTTTTGACAGTTGCTGCAGTTTCTCAGCTACTGAGACGAAATCTTTTTCGATAACATGCAGCTGCAGCCCTAGATTCCCATTTCCATCAAAATACTTGATGCTCATTGTGATCCAAACTGGTAATTTTTTTCAAAACCCACCAATTACCCATCCATCCATCCATTCATTTTCTTCTGCTTATCCTGTTAAGGGTCATGGGGGGGGGGGGGTGAAGCCTATGAGTTGCAGGACTTTCCTCTGACGTTTTCTGGATAACTGTACATCTAAGATGCAGTCTGAGGAAGCGCCTCGAGCTCAAGAACTCACATAATGCTCTAACTTTTGTAAATGGGAGCTCCGTGCTCAGTTTTATTTCTGATCAAGCACTCTTCCAGCTGGGGTATTGGATGTGCTTGTCACGTTCTTCCAGTTCTCTCATTTCTGTTTGCAATGTGAATCATCTCTGAATATGATACCAACAGCTATGATGTTGTGGAGCAGCTCCCTTCTGGCTGTGTCAATCCTTGCTGTCAGTTCTCGATTAAAGGCAGAATTTATCATAATGTAGATTAAGACATTTTCTTCTCTTAATCCGTTGATCTGTCCCCTGATGCTCTTGGTCTCACACTGTGTCTTTAATTCAAATCTTTATGTATAAACATGAGTTTTGCTTCTCTCCTACCTCACATAGGCACAAACGTATCCTAAACAAGATTAAAAGTTTCCATTTGTTTGATGCTGAGAGTTGAGATGAGTTCCTTTGGATGGTGAGCAATACTCTGGTGGCTCGTTTGTTCACACATGCTTATTCAGAAAACTTCCTCAAAGGAAACTGGTGATATTAATTATTCAAACACTTAGAAGCAAATTATTTTCTTATTTGCAATAGCTAGAAGTGGTATTTTTTTTCTCCTTGCTGGACTTGCAACCATAATCCAACCCCTGAGGTATACAAGATTGTTCTTTCAGAAATGTAAGAGGACGTCGAACATTGACTTGGTGTGCTAAATTCCCTCTAACGCTCTTGTCAGTGTCGACTCTGGATATTCTATACAGACATCATGTCTCCTTATAAAAGTGGAACATCGGCTGAATGAATTGTTATTGCTTCTAGATTATTTCAGCAGCTATTATTGAAGGGGAAATCTATATCTCCCCTTGTGCCTTTTATAAAAGTAACTATATGGTACCAGAGATCCAATAAATATGTGATATCGTAGAGGAAATTAATATAAGCAATACTAAACAAGGGCAACAATGCATCACATTAAATCATAATAGCAGTTTATGCAAGCAGTAATATCCCCAACTATTGGCCCTAAGCCAGACTTTTTACATCTTTCGTCTGGTATCAAACCTGGAGGGCTGACCCTTTCACACAGAACACAAAACATGTTCCAAAAAGTGTCTCCAGTCCATGCCTTTTTGTCCTCCCTCTCTTTGCCCTCTTAAAATGTGTTCATCTTCTCAGAATACATAATTCAAATGGCTGTCAACATTTATTAGAACAAACATGTTTTAGTTGTGACCCCCACTCAATGTCTCTGTTTTGAGGAGATGTTTGTCCTTTTTGTCCCTTGGACCCTAAAATGTCCAAGAATTAAGCAACAGCCCTTCTTTCAGGGATTTTATTTGTTGGGACTTTTTGTCTTTTGCATTTTTTTTAAATTTTTTTTTAACAAACTCATGCACTAGGTTTTGTGCAGCAGATGACACTGCTCAATAACAGTAAGCTCTTGATACATGTCATAAAGCATGAACTCTGTCTGCTGATAATGAAGCAGGTGACTGCTGTATGGGCTTCAGAATGGTCTCAAATGCACAGTTTAATGACTGTGCGTGTGTGTGTGTGTGTGTGTGTGTGTGTGTGTGTGTGTGTGTGTGTGTGTGTGCGTGTGTGTCATCCTTGTGTGGCTCTTTCACGAGGCTCCTGTCAGGTCGGTAATTGACAGTCTAAGTGGGGCAGCCGAGAGGCCAGGCCCTGTTAATTTATTTTCTCAGACTCTCCATCCATATTTATGAGCCCCTGCTGTTTTGTCTATCACCGCCGATCAAACTTACTGTGTAATTGTACTCGCTAAAGCAAGAGAGCCACATGTGAGTGGTCACTCGGCCCACAACATTCACATTAGTCTTTATTATTTCATTAATTCATAACCCCAGATCAGAGGGGTAGAGAAAAATGGAGAGAGACAGAGAAAGATGCCAGGAGCTGCCATGATTAGAAATCCGGAGTAGAATAAGCTGCCAGAATCGGGTCATTATGCCAGCACCTTCTGATCCGGCTGAAACTAATTGTGGTGGGTCCTATGGGTGCAGATACCATCTCATTTTTTAGCCCTGATAGCCATATCTACCATGGTGTTGTACATTCATCATTAACAGACTGATAAACTCAAACCTGAGGCAAGATACAATCCATCCGCCGTGATGATCTGATCTACCTTTTAATGTAAGAATCTCTTGCCATGACATTCTGTTGAATTGCAGTATATTTACATCAGCGGGGATAATTCATCGCCTTATGACAAGCAACACGCAAGGCATGTCGCTGTTTACCACCAGCCGTACCCCCTTTAATTAATTTAATTTGTTTACAAACTAACCTCAAGGAAATATTTGCTGGAGAGACCTTGATGTTTGTGGTGTTAGATGGGGGCATACCTGTATCGTCAGGGGTAATGGTATAATTATGTGCTATTTTGATCCCGCAAACATACATTCATTTCCATTCATTATGACTTATTATGTTTTCATCAAAACAACACTACAGCCTGATGTAAGCATGCATAATAGAGATTACTGTAAGTGGCCTGGTGTCGGCCGGATCCAGTTTCTCTGCCTAAAAACAGCAACTTAAGATGTATTTAATTCAGGCATGCTAAATTCAAATAAAGCTTGGGATTATAGGATTGAGAAACATTAGTGGTGGGTTGTTGGTTTTTTTTTTTTTTCGGTTGCTCTGGAAGAATATTAAGGGTGTTGTTTATAATAGAAGATGCAGAGACTTAACCCTTAAGCCGTAAATCAAGGATGAGTATGTTTGTCATATCCGTCCACCCCTCTAGGACTAAATCGCTTATGACTGAGAAGTTCTACGCCAGTCGAAGGTGCTCCTCAACCTCGTGCACTCAGCTAAAAGAGCTCCCCACGATTTGATATCAATCTCCAGGACCTTCCTCAAGTCATCTTAGAAGCAGTGGTGGAAACCGATTGTTCATCTCCTTCCAGTTGCCAATTATCCTCAGCAAAGGTCCTTGGGGATCCGGCAACCCTTTGCTGAACAAACGCGGACCATCAAGGGTATAAGATACTGGGGCAGGCAGTGTGGGTCAGAGCTCAGCATTGCCAACTGCGCCCTGCTAGATGTGACGAAGATTTCGCAAATAGATGGAGTTCAGAGGGAGGATGCTCACCTCAGTTACCCTCTCTCCATTTTCTGATGAGTCAGGGCTGTTGTTGTACGGCATTAGTAGTCTTTCATGAGCTGCTGGAAGAAAGTCGAACATAGCAATGAACTGCCTGAGGGACTCTGACTCCAGATTTTTCCTCAGGGTTACTCCCGAAACATTTCCAACGAATATGATACAGCCTCAAGCCAGTGGAGGTTTGACACCAGTGTTTCACTCTCTCGGATTAACTCCTTTCCAAGTCTGATAGGCGTCATCCATCTGAAACATGTATGACACCCCACCAAGCAGTTGGCCCCCTTCGCTCCCATTTTTGGGAGCACCCTGGACGACCACGTGCTTCAGCTACATTACGTCTCACGTAGCGATGTAGCAAAAGGAGAATGTAGCATATGGAAGGATCAGACAATTTTCCCAGTTCGCCCACAACCAGAAGACGTAACCAGACCAACCAGAGGAGGCTCGAGTGCAGGGACCAGAGCACAAACTCTCATCCTGCAAACTGTACGGACGCCCAACAAAGCTATACACAACACAGGGAACAGAACCAGCAGCCCCCATCTTTGTAGGCAAAGTTTAAGACAGCTGCACTACCTGGGTACTTGCAATTGGTTTTAAGGTGCCACTGGCTGGAGGAGCAATCAAAAGCTGACCTGAGTTTTCAGCAGCTATCCACTTCCACCCCTGCAACAAGAATCTTCAGAAGACTCAATAACGTACTCTTAAAGGCAGTACTTAATGTGCATTGGATAAATAATTTAAGTTGTTTAATTTGCTTCAGCTCCAAATCTTTAATTTGCATGTTGTTTTCACATTTTCACTTTTTTTTCCCCCCCTCCCCTCGTCTAAGAATCTGTGATTGAGTGCAGTTGCTAATGGCTGTATTGTGAGTTATAAAGTACAAATGAATTCTCTTCAGTCCAAATGAAACTTACTCTGATATGGGCTCCCAGCATGCATTCACGATTATAGAAACCCTCCCCGTGAAATTGTCTTTGTAATTGTTTCACTGCTCATGGTAAGCCAGATACTTCCCTAATAAACCAGACTGAGGAGATATCAAAGGCAGTTAGATAACCTTGCAGAATAAAATTGCTCCCTCAAATGTTTAGCTTTATAATTTTATAGACAATAGCCATTTAAATTGGCTGTTTTTACCAACAGTTGGAGCACATCACTTTTGTTTTTATTCGATCGTGATCCTCCTTGAATCACAAACAAGGCTACAAAATGAGAGCAGTGGAGCGGTTGCAAAATGTTTTCGGTTTATTTTTTTCCCAAAATAAAATGTGCGGATTCTTTAGCTTCTACAACATTGTGGTAGCAATTTCTGAATGCAACAAAACAACAATGCAAAGCAGTTTTGAGGTTAGCATCAGATGAACATCAAGCCGGTCTGTAATTTCCGCATCTATGGCAAAACATATTGTGTTCACAGACTGTTTACGGCATTTGAAGCCTGGGTCTTTCTCTCAGTGAATTGCTTCCAGACTCTGATGAAACATCATCTGTCCTACAGTTCTGGGGCCAGTGTCAGGTTTCTGATATCCCTCCCCTTTTATGAGTCCGCTCTCACTCACTCACTCACTCACTCACATAGTATGCAGCCCACACCCCAGAACAAGCAAAGCAAACCGCATTACCAAATCACCTGCTTACATAATCCAGTTCATAGCTTTTATAAAGATTGAACTGCTTTAACATATTCAGGTACTTCAAGGAAGAAAAAGAAGAAGAGGAAATAGGAATTAATTAAGGAGAGGACACAACTTGAAACTAGTGGAATGTGCCCCAGGTGAAAACATGTCATTGAATTGACTTCTCTGAGAACAGGAGGTTGAACCTGCATGCCTTGATTAATCAATGCACTGTGTTTTCTCCCCTACTTGAACCCAAGGCCAAGCTATATTTCACAGGAACAAATTGAGCGGGAGGGGGATGACACAGGTCTGACCATAAAACCAGAGGTAATTAGGAACCACTGGAAGATGCTCCATAAAAGACAGTGGGTCAGACACATTCAATATACCCCATGGATGCCACATGGGAGGTGAACGGAACCGATGGCAGACTGAGCAGAGAGACCGCAGGGATAGGGCGGTTGAAAGAAGAGACGAGGCAGGTTTATGAAGTTGTTGCAAGCATATTTTGATAAATAATACCTTCACATCGAAGTGGTAATTTGATTTCCTTTGAGATAATCTAAGCTAATTGACATGAGAATTGAGTGAGCGACACACAGATTTTAAAGCAGTGTGACACAACAGTCACAGTGAAGTATTTGTGTCAAGATGGAGCCAATACAGCTTAGCCTGTGTGATGCCTGTCTGTTTTGGTTGAAAGAACCTTCTTTTCTCTTCCAATAACCTGCCATCATCTTATTAAGGTCACTTGTGTTTCTGCTCGTGCCTCTGAGGAAACATGAGTACTGATAACTGTGGCAATGCAGATGATCATAAGAACACTGCAGGGAATTGCTTCAAACACAGCTTTTGTTGATAGATTTCTAAACAGAAAAAACAAAGAGGGCTGTCAGGTAGCCATTTTGCCAAAAGTACACCACTGGTTAGGGGTGGCTCTTTTTTAATTTTTTTTTCTCTTCCTATACCACGGTTATCCTGTGGCTCCGTGGTTAATGTAGCTTAAAAAGCAAATGGTCAGACATTCAGTCTTCTGTGTTCTCCTCATTACAGACGGAGCTCACAATAAGAGAAAGTACTTCCTTTGCTTCTGAGACATGTATTTTGATCTTTATATGCACAGTTTGAAAGGGTGAGAGAGCTGCAGATTGCACTATAAGCATTCCAGACCACTGATGGAAAAACAGCCACAGTTATTAAATCTATATTTAGATGTATGGAGTATAGCAAGCCAGACCCTGTTACATGGGACTCACTTGTCATATCAATACCTGTAATTTAATCATCTCCAGATCATGGAAATGATCGCATAAAGTACCACCAAGAAAGATTAAATAAAGCAGTTGCAGCTTCCATACACAAATGTGCATGGAAATCCAACAACACATATATATATACACACACACGCAAATATACATATATATGTGTATGTATATACACACACATGTATACGTGTATATACATACATACATATATACAATCTTAACTGTAGTACACAACTTTTACGTATATGTACATCAAACCCCTTGCTAAAGAATTTTAAAGGATGCTAATTAAGCTAATGTCCACCACGTAGCTTAATCTCTCTGCATTACAGATTTTGAGGGTCAATGGAGGGTTTCTGGATTGGATGCTGATGATAAAAGAAAAAAACAGCATTCAGATGAAGGATTTAAGCAGCAAAAAGAAGAACAGACAGCGAGGACACACATGGATAATAAATGATGCTTTTTTTCTACTTAGGGGCACTTAAAGAAGAAACTGACTGAGGGCAGACATGAATGTAATGTTACTAGTACTTGAACACGTTGGTATTTGTAAAATATTGGGAATATCCTATGAAGCTTTTACTTTTGCAGTGCTTTTCAGTAGTGGGAACTATTTTGTAAGTACTTCTGAATACAAGCCTAGGGATTTTCTAGAGCTGTGAATGTGTGACGTTAGCAAGCTAGTTAGCAAGCTCGTTAGCAAGCTCGTTAGCAAGCTAGTTAGCAAGCTAGTGGTTTTACTCAAACATTTTGAGAAAAAAGGTTACTGTTATATCACTCTTATGACAAAAAACACCTCCGCACCAACTTAAAAAATGTAGTTTACGTCGGCTGACAGAATATACACACACGAGTGGGTCACTGGTAAATTCCTAAGTACAACTTCCATCTGCAGTGTTGCAGTTACACTCAATTCCAAAAGGGGGAGCCAAAAGTTATGCATTCTACCTTTAACGGAGCGCTGATAATTCCATCTTCAGTCAATTAAACTATTACACACCCCTCCAAACACTCTTATGTCTTTGTAAAATTTATTTTAACAGTGTCATTTTCATTTTTGGGATATTAGAGAACTATCTATGTTGTCATAACAATAGCAGAGAAATCTAGTTTGACTGACCACAACTGAGCTCATGTGAAGGTATGCATGCTGATGGCAGTCTTAATTTCCAAAACATGTATTTGGTCAGCCCCTCAGCCGGTTACATCACCAGTCCAGGGTGGCATGAGTAGCCTCTGTGGCAGTCAAGCAGCCCTTCCAGATGGCATTTGCGGCATATGTGGCATGACCTTCCACAGCATGGGTACACGGGGGCACAGAGTCACTGTGCAAACAGCGGGCTGGGTCCTCAGATGTGTGAGACCCCCTGGGACACTGCAGCAGAATGAGATGCCCATCACTCTGTGGCTCTGCAGATGCTCCTCACAACTGCCAGGCTTTCAGCTTCATTAGGCCTGGATCAGATACATAGAGAGGAGCACAGCCTCAGGCTATCACTGCAGCCTCCCCGCCATGCAGGCGCGCACACACACACACACACACACACACACACACACACACACACACACACACACACACACACACACACACACACACACACACACACACATCAACACAGTCACATTTGGAATCATTTCTAAGAGGAGCCAATTTCATCAGTGAAAAGATGTGATAGTGAAGGATTTCTATTCTTTTTTTCCCCCAGTTTTGTGTTTTGAATATGTGCAGGGAAATGGGAGATAAAGCCCTTATGGCATGAGGGAGTTGGTGAGTGTGTATGAATAGAGAACTCTTTTAATGAACACAGAGAGGAAATTAGTTTCAAGTTTGACAAAATGATGATGGAAACTCAAGATACGATGTCAGTCACGCTCGTCGGATGAGCTCAGAGAAACATCACAGGAAGGCTTTATGTTTTCAATAAAGCAAACAAACATGCTAGCAGAGATAGCGACAAACCCAGAGATATGACTGAGATCAAGAGGTAGTACTCGAATTCATTCATTTACCAGAACTTGATTGATAAAGAGCAGCCTCTCCTCTTTGGTGAGACACTTCCTTGTGAACAGTTGGACTTTTATTCATCACCAGCGGAGACATTCCCCACCATGCAATATGTAATTAGTGTGTAATCCTCTGCCTTTTTAAAATGAGACCAAAATGATGATGTGGAACCATAATGAGATATTAATTCAGAAACAGTGCACACAGGCGTTTATTTCCCTCTTTTTTTCCCCACTCCTCACCTCAATAAAGCACTGCTGTATAAGTTATTACGAAGCTTTAATGTAGATATGGTTATTGCAGCAATTTGTATGGGCAACCAGTGTTTCATTTCCGTTTCTGTCAGTCTTTTTCTCATTAAAACCTCAATCCCTATCTATCAGTTGTTTAGAGTAACTTATTGGCGTTGAGACGTTGAGGAAGATAGTGCAGAAGAGAAGGGAGCACACACACAGATGTACACAACACGTGCACATTTCCAGCCACCCCCCCCCCCCCCAAAAAAAAACCCACATTCTTATCCAGCCTAGCATCGTGGAGTTTGTCATGTGTGTCCAATCTCCAGCATTTGGCTCAATCATGTGAGATATGTCCCAGGTGACAGAAGCAGGTGGTCCGCAATCTAATCCCCCCCTTTCCCTCCCAACAACTACTGACTGACGCTGTTCCACCCCTCTGAGGTTGCGAATGTATGTATGTGTGCGTGTGTATCCGTCCGTTCTCGCGTGCGTCCATCTATCTACTGCATTTCAGATTGAATACTTGAATTAGGCAGAAATTACTCAAATGAGGTTCCACTTTACATTGAGGGATTTGAGCGCTGACAAATGAAAAATGAGAAGAGCATTGTCCAAATGTGATTAATACGAAGAATTTTATTTGAATAATTGCATTTGAATATTTTACCAATCTATCAAAAAAGAGAAAGCCAGTGACGATTCATCTTAGTGAGAATTCTTTACAGATATTTAACTTGACAGTCATCACTTTTAATGTGAAACACAACATTTAACCAAATGGCCTCAAGCTCTGCATTCCTGTGATTAAATTATTGCACACCACACACTGTTTTCCAACTGAAAATACCCTATTATTTTCATCATTCATCAAAATGCCACAAAGTCAGTACCCACACAATCTAAATTAGGATACAGAGTACATTTGGCTCGTGGGAGACGATGAAAGTGACTGAATTCGTGATTTTCAATGACTGTTTTTTTTAGTGGCCAATATCTACCGACATGGAATCTGACTTTTGCCGTTCTACTTAAAACTGCCCCTCACGTTTGAGTCCTCTGCTGTGGGATTACCACCATGATAGGTGGGTGCCCTTCATGCATGGCAAGAGAGGTGCTTTACAACCCGTACAAGATGCAGCATCTTCTATCCTCACACCCTTAATCTGGATAAGAACACCCTCTTAAAAAAAAAAAAAAAAAAAAAAAAAATCCCACTTAAAAAGGGAAAAAAATGCAGAAACCTCAGGGAGAACCACGGAGGAGGAGGGATCCCTCGCCCAGGATGACCAATAGATGAGTAAGAAGCGATTGAATCAGACTGAGGCAGGCTGCACTGGAGGGGTGATTGAGCAAATGAGACTTTGAACAAGACTGAGTCAGGCTACGCTGAGCAAGATCACTCCTCTTTCTAACTAGGACATAAAAAAGAATGACAAATCACTACGTCACGTTTCTGTATCTTGAGCTGACGTAGTAGTGTCCCAGAATAAACGTCAATTTACTCAATTAGAATTTGATGATTTTATGATGCTAAAATCACCACATTTGAGAAAAAGCACCAAAAACCGGAAACGTCTGAAAGGTTTGGTTTATGCCGATCAACTCAGAGAGCCCGTTTCTCTGGCCTTGAAGTCGGTGCCTGCATGTTCAGGTTAAAGATGCTCACTTGTCTACATATGGCAGGACCATTAGAGGTGCTTCCCCAGTGTGAAGGACCCCACCCACTCTCCCCAGGCTATATGCTGGCTCCTGTGTGAGAGAACCCCGGAGATGGGTGAAGCACTAGTGTGTGGGGCACCTTGGGATTGGAGAAGGGTGGAGGAGGGTGCGTGAGGGACACCTCTGTGTTCATGGAGCGGATGAGATGCGCTTCCCGAAGGAGAGGGTAGTGTGACGAAGTGCCTTCATTAAGGCTGAGTATGCTTTCTGCCTTACTAACAAGCCAGGCTCTTTAGTGCTGTGGTCTATGTCTATTATTAAACTGACTCAGTTTAGAAGGACTGCCCTCCGCTTTTACTGCAGTAGCTCAATTTGATCACTTCAGCAGACATCGCTGATTTTTATTCTTTAAATGAAACTTTACAAACAGTCAACTGAAGTAAAAGTTCACGTTTCACGGACTTTCACATGGAGTCATTTTATACCTTCAATGAAAATGCAGATTTAGGGTTTGCATGCGCTTAAACATATTTGTCACCAACTTCGTCTCATAATCCACATTAGAGGGAGGAAAGGTACTCTCAGATCGCATTTTTGGCTGTGTCAAGAGTACTGAAATGCGTGTGTGTGTGTGTGTGTGTGTGTGTGTGTGTGTGTGTGTGTGTGTGTAGGGTTGTATGGGTTTAAGAGAGTTGGGTCATTCTGTTGCCTGGTAACAAGCCCCAGATTGACAAAGGAAGAGCAATTTAGGACTACTTTCCCCAGAAATCAATACAACAGGCCTGATGTGATGATGTGAGATTAGCCAAGGGAGAAAAGCCAACATATTTGGCAGAGGTTACTTCATAACCAGAAGAGGGTGTGGAGGAGATTGTGTCTGAAACATTGAATATAAAGATATAAGGTCTGAGCACCTGGCTTCTGAAATCTCTGTAAAATTAGACTTCTTGAGCCCTTGTCTTCCTCTGGTTATGAGAACTTGAGCAAAGTGAACACTCATGGGGATGTAAGAATCGGATTTTAGCTTTCTTGTTTAATACCATCTGTCAGGCTGTCGCTAATATAGCCCTGGGTGATGGGATATGGTGGATGGCTGTAATATTGGAAAGGATTGGAGAATAAGGAAGAAATGTAAGTTGAATAAAACTTCAGGACAGCTGTAGACACGTATACCCCTCGCCATGTGTGATGCATGCCCCCTGTTGACAGGAGGACTTTCGTTGAACTATTCTATTGGATAGACATTTTAGTGTAGAATATTGTGCTCCAAACAACTTTAAAGTGGGAAAAAGTTGGTGTTGGGGTGCTTCAAGTTACAACTTGTTTAAATATATTTTATCTTCCTCCTAACAGAAACCACATAAGGGCCAGGATGGACCAGTGCTGCCCTGATTGACAGCTGGCTCACCAAGTCAGTAGTTTTGGCAGGTTAAGAGCACTATGGAGTAAACACAGGGGATGCTGGACTGACTGTGTTCAACCGACCCAAGAATTGCAAAGTTGACAGCAGTTTGCGTTGCTCAGGGATGTTAGAAAACAGCTGTTCACAAAGATACATCCATAAACATCTCTACCTACAGGACGGAGTCCAGTTAGGCTACAGCCTGTTTAGCGCCTTTGGCTAATTTCTCTAAATTTCGGCAGGTAAATATTCACGTCACAATGAAAAGAGGTAGTCAAATAAAAGCTGACATTGAGGAAGTTTACAAGTACTTGGAAGTGAGGAAATCAACAACCCACATATATTTCTATTTTGCTGTCAAGTCAGCGATTTGTTTCAATAGGTGCTACACGTTAGCATACACAACAAGGGGGTAACTTTGTCCAAATTACAATATTTACAATCACTCTGCTATTTGAGGTTTTGCACACGTGATTCATGAGTAAACTCATTTGCTTTTAGTACCACATTGGTCAAGATTCAGCAAATGATACATTTAACATTTATTTAACATTGAAAAAAACTAAGTGATAGCATCACCAACAGCATGGCCGTGTGCATTGCTTTCAGGTGACTTTGAGTTTATTCATTTGACTGGACAAGCAACTCAATATTGGTTTAGAAATGACATCCCGTTACTGAGAGGAAAGCAGACATAAAAGACAGCAAACAGCAAGCCAGCTATAAAACTCCATCTTTTTCTCCAACCAGGCTAAAGGAAGCTAGCACGAAGCTCTACAGTACATTTTAGCCGAAAAAACAATGGCTAATTTTGTCTCAATGAAAACTAGTTACCATAGTTAACCACCAGCCTTCAATATGAAGTTTTACACACGGCTCCTCAATAAACTTGTTTACATTTTATACCATATTAGCATATATTTTGCAAATTTTACAGTTCACTTAGTCAAGAACAGAGGCGCAAAGTAACGCATCTAAACACAGAGCTCTAAATTCCACTTGGCCTTCAGGCTCATCATTATTCGTTATATTACTTAATGGCAGATTAATGGAGAATTACCTGAATGGCCTGGGACTTATCCACACAGCTTCATACGTTATTCAAATATTATTCCATGTAATTTATGCTAAAGGATGAACAATACCATTAAATGCAGACATTCGTTTCTTTGGGTGAGAGCACCAGCTTTGCTCCTGGTTCAGGAATACAACATTGTAGCATACAGGAAGTCTGGAGGGGAAAAACAGTCCAACAACATGGCTCAAATAGCTGCAGGGCACCGAAATGGTATTGTGTGAAAAAGTTACAGAGGGTTTATCATTCGAAGACAAATATTACTGCTAATATGATAATTAGGTGGTAAAAGACAACTGGCTTCAACAGTAAAATGGTGAAGAACAGATAAAGGGGAAGAAAGGGTCAGATGAAGATTCAATGACTAATCTGGATGACTGGACGAAGAGATGAAGGATTAGAGAGAATAATTCACACGGTCTTTTCTCCCTCTCTTGTCCAGTGTAACCAGACCCCTGTAAGGCTGGACGAGGGAGCTCTTGATGGGTAGGAATGTGGCTCCTGAGAAAGCAGATTGTTGGGGGGTGGACTGAGAAGGACTGGGAAGGAATGTATCAACTCAGAGCCAGTGGGAACAAAATGGCAGGAGAGGGGATTGCCGTTACCTGTGCTGATACCCCTGTCATCACATGTCCTCTGTGTCTCAGGCCAGGGAAAGGAGGGGTGGGGGTAATAGGGAGAAGGAGGAGAGAAGAGGAGGGGCTAGTAGTGGTGAGGGGAAGATTGGTCTCCTCTACACTGACAGCAGGAGGCAGAATGTGTCCAGACTCCAGAGGAAAATCACAGTTTGCATGCTGTTCATGATTGAGGGAGGAGAGGGATGGGAGCCTTCAAAATAAAAAAAAAATAAAAAAAACACAGCTCACCAACATTCTTTGGCTTTGGATAATATATTTCTAATTCAAAAATATCTTACAATGAGACTTTAAAATAGCTGTCTTTGTATATAATGAAAAGTAACTGTCCAAAGACATTCTATCAATGAACAGAATGTGAATAATCAGCAATAAAGATGTCACATCAGTCAGTATTTGCTAACTATCGCATTCACTATCTTTTCAAGTCCATAATCAATTCATTGATAAATGTCTGGGATGAAGTCAAGCAGTTACCCTGGAGAAATGAACTCCATAGTATTTCTGCTCATCTTCCCTCGACCATGATGAGGCAATCAGCCTTAATAAACTCTATTCCACTCACTCTCTCTCTTTCCTTCTCCGTCTCACTTCAACATCGCCCGTCATTTACCCCTGTCCGCATCATTAGGCTGCCTGGACCGGCCCTTCTGGACTGATGTCTCAGTGTCAGGACCTGCCGCATTAGACCACTGCTCAGGTGCCATAATTCACCTCAGTATGGGCAAAGGGTCAATAGAGAGATGAGGCCTTCTGGTCATTAACTCCTCAGAGAAAGACAGTGAGGTTGTGTCGGGGTCAGCAGGGGCCATCGTTGTTAAACAGTTTTCTGGAAAAGGAGGCAAGAAGAGGTGTTGGTATTAAAAGGGAAGGAAAGGAACAAGGAATAACAAGTGCGAATAGGTTAGTTACGAGACTAAAAGTGGTTTTCTGGTCGGATGAAAGGGTAGAAACCATCTAACGCGACAGCTAACAGTCTGCTGTTACAACTGACACAACATGGCAGACACACTGACCTTAACAATGGCGTGGCTTGTCAGCAACGTTTTAGTTCATTTACTTCATTTGACGTGAGAAAAAACAAACAATTGCAACTACAATATAGAAGCCAGATATTCCTTAAAACCCTGTGGATGACCCATCATTTTCGCTCAATGTGCATTTTGAAGTGTGGCAGTGAGGCAAGGGCTGTGCGGTAGGCAACTGGACTTGTTTCCCTCCCGACCAGTTACTTGGAACTGAGGGAGACTCTCGAATGAAAGGTGAAACATCTTCAAGGAAACAAGTTCAGTTGCCTACGACACAACACTTCAGAGTTAACATGACCTGAATGACTTTGACCACCTTTCGAGAAAACCTTTTCTCATGTCTCCTTTAGTTTTTTGTTGCCTTTTTTCAAAGACAAATACGCTCTAACATATTGAATCTGACCAGCTTTCTCCACTGCTGCTGTCTTTATCAAATATCCTTTCAACCGCTTGCAACATGACCGATGCTAGATGGCATCAACAACAACTTGCCTAGCTAAAAGAAATTCTTTCAAACTTCCCCTTCTTTTCAAAATGGTCAAGACAACGTCTTCTTCTCCTCTGTTAGTTTCAACCATTCATGAAGTTGCCAGTCCTGCAACCTTCTGGCGACTACACACCTTCAGTAGGTGGTTTATTTAATCCAGACTCCTTTGACGGAATTATGCCTTTCTTGCATTCCCTTTTTCATGACACGTCCCAAGTACATTTCACAGAAACGTGACTTGCGACAAATTTTGAAAATGGCAGCATTGATTTCCATGTGGCGCAGAACTCGCCATTCATGATGAGGAGCCATTCAAGACAAAGTTGCATGAAAATGCTCGAAGACGCCTTCGCCTGAACTTTGTCTACCAGTGAGATATGAAATAAGAGCCAGAAAATCCACTCATAGTAAGACACCAGTGAAGGTTAATCAGACAGCAAAGCAGAGTGGTTCATAATCAATGGTCATTTTAAGAGCAGATTTAAGCTTTTATTCAATCCACCAAAAAAACTGTAAATAAAATAAACTAAACTAAACACAGTATTCCACTGTGATCTGCGTGTGGACACTCATTCATTCGTTTCTGACTGAATAGACCTGGTACACTAAAAAATGCCCAGTGAAGAACTGAGTGACTCAGTGTTGGCTGGCAATGGCGGCGACTCAAATATCTGTTAACAGACTGCTTCCTGGCAGAGTTACATCAGCTCTGGCACCAGCCAGGCACAGAGAGAGAGACATTAGTCAGCACTATCCTCTTATCAGGCTACAGCTACTGCCGTGCATCCGGTGGGGGGTGGGGGTGCTGGTGTTGGTGGCGGTGGTGGAAGGTTACAGATCAGCTGATAAGTCAGTCTTAGTGACATTTATTGTAATATGGGTCACTTAGGCAGTCATATTATCTATGACTGGGTTTTGATATCACGACTGGTTCTCAGTCTAGGAAGTAGCCTGTGCGTGGATGTATGTTTGCTGTGACATCCCCTCCACCCACCTGTCTGTCTGCATGCACACATGTGTACCCTCAGCTTGCAAAACGCTTTGAATGTCCTGTAGTGTGTCGGTTACACACATGCCCAGATTTGTTCAGACGGCGGCAGTGTTTCCTTGATAGCACCCATTATTCGACAGTAATTTTCTAAATGCCAGCATTGAAGGCGAGGTGACAAGGAGAATGCTAGGAATGAATCCTCCGCTTGTAATCTGAGGTGGGATGTGTCACGCTCGGGAGTGTTATCACCGACACAGCATGGGATGAATTCCGCCATTTTCTCTCTACAGGGCCATGACAGAGCTCTCCTTTTCGAGCAGGACCCCGAGGGGGAGGAAGAACGAAAAAGGGGAACGGGGGTGAGGAGGACACAAAGGAGGAGGAACGGATTGACTAGAAGCTGTTGATAAACTTTCAGAATGGTTCTCTGTTGGAAATGGATCAGTGGCCCCATCGTTAAAAAAAAGAGAAGAAGAAGAAGAAGGAAAAAAAGGCAGCAGACAGAGAGAGAGAGAGGGGGGGGATTGAATGGTTTCCTTTGCTTAATCAGAAGCAGCTGAGTGAAGGGCGACTGTTGGGGAACAAGTGCTGTTTCTCTCTTTCGGCTGTGTTTCAAATTATGTTTAAAATCTATAAGGCCCGTGCAGAAGCCTTAACAGAGCAGGGCTCAAGTTGTTCGCTCTCATAAACACAATGTTTGCCTCATGTGCAGCCGCATTATGCATTTAGTTTTCAAGTCTATATTTCCTAAACTGAGTCGTCAACACTTCTTTGCCTTCAATCAAACAAAACCTGGTGTTATGATCCCGAAGAACTTGACAGACCCGAATAACTCATCTTCACAAAGTAATGCTTAAATAATTACTTATCCTAATTATGATGGCTGAGGAGTGTTATGCGTTCTTTTTCAATAGCAATTCTCTAATTAGCATATTTTCATTATCTTGGTAAATGAATAATTTAGAGACTCTGTAATAGACATGAATTATTAGACTATAGTACAGTGATGGATTTAAATGGGCGGTACACTCAATTTGTGTCTCAATCCCTCCCAAGGTGACATGAATAATTAGTAGAAAAGCAGTCTTCCAATGAGTCTGAGGAAGTCTATGAAAGTTAATGTTGCTGCACCGAATGACCAACATCTTGATAAATACTCGCCCCCCCTTCGCATTCTGCACATTTTATATCCATTCATTTTCCCTCAGACATTTGATTTAAAAAAAAAAGGTGCAAGGTGCCATCATCAACCAGTGGCTCGTCTATATGCGTCTGGCGCTCAGACTTGTTTGATTCGTGTCCTTAAATAAGTGTTAAAAAGCCCCCCCCCCCCCCCCCCCACACACACACACACACCATTACGTGTAAATTAATTCCTATGACTTTTTTCAATTTGAAATAAATTCATAATTTTTCTTTCCCAGTCCTTCCAGGTGTCACTTTTGATCTTTTCGGATTGCCCCCAACCCTTACACACACACACACACACACACACACACACACACACACACACACACACACACACACACACACACACACACACTTTCTCGACCATTTCTCCCCTCGTCCACTTCTGTCAGTGTAAGATGAAAATAAAATGATTTATGTCGTACCCCCTCCCCACTTGTTCAAAGTAATGAGATTCCATATTTCAACTCACTTGACAGATGGATTGGAAATTAAAAGCCTTAGATAAGTAATGCCTTTTTGATGTTTAGACTGTGTGAATAACTCACATGAGCTGATTGATTCCAAAAACTCTTGTGACAAAGTACACATGCTTTACAAGGGAGGGGGGGGTTTCCACATGATGCCCGTCCCACTACATGTCACACATTAGGGTTCATCTCAGGGAATGCGCTTTTGCAAGGAAGCCTTATTCTCATTCATTGCAGTAGATTAGAATAGTAAGGTCGATATTTACAGGCGCAATTGTTGCCAAACTAAGAGGAGAGCGATGCATTATGTACGAGTAGGCGTTCCATCTTGGAAATTGCAATCGGAGATAATATATTCCTCGTCTTTTAGGATGCATCGCCGTGCTTTTTATTGCAGTGTGACAGCGCGAGATAAAATAGGACATCAGCAACATCCTCTTCATTTTAATGTACATAATCAGCAGTTCTTTTTTTTTTTCTTTGCAAAACTTTAGTGTTCCTTCTGAAGTACCCCCCCCCCCCCCCCACTGATTGGTAGAGAATCAATAAGGGAAGAAGAAAAAAAATCAATCGAGTGTAATGGTTTTAAATTCACTTTAAATGTACATCAGATGCGTTCTTCGTGAAAAGAGCAATCATTTCATAAATTGCGGTATTCATCCGGGAGCTTTTGCGCATTATATAATGCCCTGTGTGTGACCTTTGCTTCAGGGCAATAGTGTCCTTGTTCTTCAACACAACCAGGTATGCTTTCATTACATCAGCACCTGCAGTCAATTTGCGAGAACAGACAGCTGTCAATTGCTTTGGAGGAGACGGAGTGAAAATATCGAACCGTCTCGTTGGGGCGAAGAGACAACACCACCAACATAACAGTGATTCATCAAAAAAAGTGCTTGACGAGCAGACTCTTCACTCCCATCTCTATTTTTCATCAGACATTTCAGACACAAAATGTGATGCTCCGTGTGAGGCGGCGGCGGCACGCAGGTATCTGAATGAATGGTATTAATGCTAATCTATGCTGTCACCTGCTGCTGAAAGACGGAATTTTAAAATGCCGCCCCAAGTGATTGATTATGCCAATGTGTTTTTTAGAGGTCATATTGATTGGAGGTTGTATGAGGTAAACTTAGAGGGAATCGGATTATGTTGGGGGGGGGGGGACTTTTGAAGTGTTAGTTGACTGGTTAGGGCAGAGATTCCAACATTCAACTGGTTTTCAACAGGCCTGCTCATATATTTTTTTTTTCTTTAGCTTTGAAGTGATACGTTTTAAACCCATTTGCTGTCATAATATGCAGAGTTTTGCTGCACGAGTTTGTCTGCGGCCTCATTGACTGCAATAGACCTGACATGAGCTTTCTTCAGTTCTTCTAACAGCATTTCAAAAAACCTCCGCGGTTCGACTTTCAACCCTCAGCGAATATTTGAAGTGTCAGAGGCGGGTACATTTTGAACGCCCTTCTATAGTTTTAATGTAGTCGTCTTTTATCACCTCCGTCCGTGAAATCGAGCCGTTTCTTCTTCACTATGATCCAGAAGGCACAGAGGTAAGCGGATGGAATAGAGTTGAGGGGTCACTTTACAGTTAGGAGGTCAAATTCAGCGACATAACGGACTGATCTTCCACTTCAGTTTGCTCTTTCCAAGAAAAAAGAAAAACACTTGGATGGTGGATGTGAGTGAGCGGCGAGCCTCATTAGCACCAAAGGTGTGTCTTGCTCTCACCTTCTCCTGTTGCCCCCTCGATGTTTAGTGTGAGAGGACATTAACAGTTAGAGCTTAAGACCAAAGCACCAGTTTGCTTTTGGGAGTAAACGTGCCAAGTTGTGTGTGTGTGTGTGTGTGTGTGTGTGTGTGTGTGTGTGTGTGTGTGTGTGTGTACCCCCACGCACCCAAAAAATAAAAAAAATAAATAATGACAGTTGCACAAATAATCCATCACGCAAGCAAATATGTACAAATGAATAAGTAAAGACGGATTCCATCCTGCCGTACACTTCTCTCTTCCTCGTGCCTCGGAGAAACAGTGGGTGCTCTCATTAGGCGCAGGGACGACATCAAGTGATTCATTACTCGCTCCATGCAAAAACCCTGCTATTAAAACTCTAAAAGCCATTAGAGAAAGCCATAATGAACCCCACCAGCAGCAGGTGCACACCGAGATGACACAAACAACTCCCCTACATGACAGTTTGGTGGGAATCCTGTTGCCCATTAGCATCACCGCGACCATTCCAGTTTAAAGGGGCTTTTTTTGTTGTTTTTTTTAGGGCCGGTTGTGTTCCATCTCCGTTCGTTTGACATGCGGCACAAGACAGCCACTGGTTGTTGGGTTGGCATGGATGTGCGAGTCAAACGTGGTGTGGCAGTATTGACTGCAGCGTGTTTACTGAAAGGAGTTCAGAACAGGATCAGCTAAACATACATTATGGAAGATCGATACCGGCTGAAGAAGTGAGCAATGAGCTTGATATTAGTCTGGCTTCACTACCAGCCAGCACACGGCCACTTAAGACTTCTCTTCTTACAGCTTTTTTTTTTTTTTTTTTTATCTTCCCATCTCCGTCCCTTGGACCAATAAATGCTGCAGGGGAGGGTTTTTTTCCCTCCTTCTTCTTCTGCGGTACCAGAGATTGATCTGGTGTGAATCTGGTCTGGGGCTAAATAAGCAAACATTTTGCGACCAGCCGTTTAAAAAAAAAAAAAAAAGCAAATGCAAAACAGAGCAGGAGGGAAATGAGAGAGAGAGGGAGAGAGAGAGAGAGAGAGAGAGAGAGAGAGAGAGAGAGAGAGAGAGAGAGAGAGAGAGAGAAATGTGTATTTGGTCTCCTGGGTCTTGGCTCCCCATCATTATAACCTTAGTCATACTTCATACTTCCTTCCCTTTTATCTTTGACACACTCCATCTGTTTCTCATCATGTGAAACCCCAATATAAATACAGTACCAGGCCTGTGTAGTGCACAGGGCACTTTGTGTTTGAGATACAGCCCTAGTACACGGTAATTGTGAGGTACACTTCAAATAGTACATTCCTTTTGAATGTTAAATGGATTTTAAAGCCAGCAATGGACAAATATTATAGCCCAAATCGAGAATATCTATCATATTATGGAACTGCAGCGGTTTGATATAATTTAACTACCATTTAGTCTACACACAACCTGAATGACAGACAGTCACCACAGGTAACTCCCCAGTTTGTAACCCTTTTATGTCGGAACACAATGGTCAACTGACCTCCTGGGAGAACAGGGTTCAGAACCAAGCGACCCCTAAATTCCCTATCAAACGGGGGGGGGACCCAAAACAAGTGTATTTTTTTTGCTGGGGTCACAGTTTACGCAGAGAAATGCCCTGCCTTTAGCCCACTCAACCTGCAAGGCGTGTGGGTGGACGGAGGACCGCTCCACAGGGAGAAGGGGGACCTAGAAATGAAGTATGTCCTGGGTGGATGTGATTGCCCCACCACAGTGTGCCTCATCCCTTCTTCCAGGGTATGCAACCATGAAGTCAATCAGCACGACACCAGGACATCAATCACTCAAACTCCCTTTGGGGTGACCTGCTTGCTCCTGAAAAGCATACAGTTTAAAATAAAAAAATAAAAAATAAAAAAAATAAAAAATCACAGCAGTTATTCCAGAAAGGGCAAGGTGGCTTGTCGCAGCGCGTTTGTTCCGGTGCATTTCTTGCGTAGGTGCAGTGTACTTTTTAATCTCATGTTCTGTTATTGCAATGATTTGAATGAGACACAGTAATAAGATGAGAGAGTAATAACTGTAGTAATACACATTGTGCCATAAAGAACTTGATTTTTTTCTCCCTCTCTCTCTCTCTTTTTCTCTCAATTATCCAGCATTCAGTTTTGCATCCACCTCCAAACAAATCCCTGGCTCCAAAGTGCCCTGGCCCCATTAATAATTCCCTCTCTAATCTCTCCCTTCCATCTGATCAGGTCTTTTCTTCACAGCTCCTCTCCATTTCTCACTTGCCAAGAAACTCCATCAACACCTCCTCCTCTCCCTCTGTGCAGGGTTCACCGCTTTTGATGTCCCGTTGTTAGCTTAAAATGAGCTTTAACAACTGTATAATCTGAAATAACATTGCCTTAGCCAATTCCTGGAAAAAAAGAGGGGGGGGGGGTGGAAAAGAAGAAGAAGAGGAGACGAGGGAGAAGAATGAGTATGTTCTGAACTAATGGATGTTCCCTGGATGTGTAATGTAATAATTTTGGTGAGAAGGAGCAGGAGAGTATAGGAGGAAGAAAAAAAAAAAAAACGAGATGAAATGGATGGATGAGTAGGGGAATAGATGAATAGAGGGCAGGGTGAGAGGCGGCGGGTGAAAGAGTGAGAGAGAAAGAGGGAGGAGGGGGGGGAGCAGATGGAGCCAGAAAAGAGGTTGGGCTGATTTAATCTATTTGCAGGGCCTGTGGTTGCTCCTCTCAGACCGCTCTGACAGGCAGAGGGGATTTGGCAGAAAAAGTATAATCCCATACCCCTCTCACATCACATTGGCAGATGGCATGCATATGGCTGTGAGTTCCTCCTGCCAATAGTGCCATTGAATATGTGATCATTCCTAATGATCTATTGAAGGTAAGTGCTTGACTTGGCCTGACTTTGACAAAACGGTGCAACTTAATTCCCTTTCCTGTCACCCTGAATTTATCACTTACACCGTCTGTACAGTAGGAAAGAGCCCATTTGAGAATCTATATTTGAATTGTTGATGCACTTTCAAATCTAGCTTGCATGCTTGACTTGAAGTTCCAATTATGTTTAATTCATAATCATTATGCAACTCAACGGCGGACTAGCCTTTGCTCGACCTTAGTAATCTTTGAGGATTTCATTATTAGAGATAGCGATCTGTGATACTGCAGCAGAAAGAGGAGCGTGCTCTAATTCACTCTAGCATGACTCATCATTACACTCTGGAGCCCCGGCAAGTAGCTTGCACCACCTCCTCACTGTTCTCATCAGGACTAAATCCCATTTCCTTCTTCTCTTTACCAGCGTTAAGTAGCCATCTCTTCTCCCTCTCCCCCATTCAAATCCTCGGTGTTAGATGTCACTAACAGCACTTACTGGTCCTGCAATACAGCAAAGAAGCTCGCAGCTGCCTGGCCGACGGTCCCTGGTGTGGTCAGAGTAGGAGGCCTATTGTGGCCAATCCATTGATCGAGAGAAGTAATGGATCTGGCTTAGGCTGATAATGCATGATGTAATTGTCAGAGGAGTTTAATTATATGCTTATTACAAGAGGCACTGAGTATTCACACTCCCCTTTTACTGCTGAAGGCCATGAAAAAAAAAAGAAAAAAAAAAGCCTGTGTCATTTAAGAGGAACCTTCAAGTTCTTAAGCGCTCCATAAGTGAACATGCATCAACTACTAACAATAGCTTTTTATTGTTTGTTTGTTTTTAGTGGAGTTTCGAGCTTCCAGATGCAACAAACACAGGTATTTCTAGTTCACCCATTGACATTGAAAGGAGTGTGAGGGGTCCCAGTTAATCTAAAATTTCTTTCATGGCACGCAGCCCTTCTATCCCGTCTATCCCCTCATCCCTCCAGGCCATGCTGAACCGTAATGGTGGCCTCATCGCATGTCTGAGTGCATACGCTACACTGAGCAATGCTTTTCATTACCTGCGCGGGAGCTCTGGACGAAAATACATCGCATATATTTCTGAGGCAAAATGCTTAGGTCAGATGCACAGAGAAATAAAATATACCTTATGTCATTTAATATGACAGTTGTCCTTTCCTAGCGACTGAATAGAGGTCATCATCCGTACAGCTGTGGAATCTTGTGTGTATGTGTTCCGGCAATGCAGATGTGTTTATGAATCAGGCTATCCGAGGTGAGATTTCGCATCACACAAACACACACACACACACACACACACACACACACACACACACACACACACACACACACACACACACACACACACACACACACAATCTCAGCTACATGATTCACCTCAGAGAGCAACAAAAAAAAAATCCCCAACATGGCTCATATATATATATATCATCACATCAACACTATCGTTTGGGCACCAACAAGTTATATCACATAAGCAGACAACATTTTGATTTAGAAGATAAAAACACTGAGTATTTGATATTTCTGCAAGCTAGTCAAAATTGCCCCAAAGGGGGCAGGATGAATCTTACAAAATATGGTGGTAAGGAAACCATGACAGGTCAAGTTTTGTAGGCTTATACGAAACCTTTTCAGTAACCGGTGGGCCAACATGGAAGAACGGCCCTTTTTAATGTAATGTTCCAAACATAATCGATGTATATGTTTGGGACCTTATTGCACAATCCAAATATTCATCAAAACCCACTTTTTGTTTTGTTTTTTTTGCCTCGAGGTTGCTACAAGGCAATTCCTACAGACCAATTCTGCATCTACATCCAGGTTCCCTTTGTGGAGCTTTGATCCAGTTTGGTTTCAGCTGACCTCGGTTGCGTCCATGTAACCTGTCTGTGCGGAGCAGAAGAGAGAAGGAACGCAATGGCCAAAACACAGAGTAGGAAAAATGACGACTTAACAAAGCCATTGTGGCTGTTTTTAGACAACAGGTGTGTACACTGGCTACACTCGCATTCGTCTTTCAACTCCATGCAAAAGTCTCAAGTTGCTCTCCAGACTGTCAACAATAAGAGGTGGATGGAACAAGGAAGTCTTGGACCAGATATCCACTGGCTAAACCAGTACCCTGAAATACTGGCCCTTGTTCCCTGAGACTAAGTAGTACTAGCTGATGGGTTCCAACAAAGGCTACTTGCTAACTAGCATGATGTTTCATGTTGTGAGGGGTGCTTTGCAAATAGCCCCTCGCAGAATAAATTGCAAATTGGAATAATCTCCCAATGGCGATCTTACACCCCAGTAACTAGACATAAATCTAGCACTCTAACCATTAGAAGTAACAGCTTCCCTACCATGTTAACGCCATGCAATAGGTGATGTCGAGAGCTAGCAGCATTAGCGAGTGGCTCCAATTTGCATAGTAGACAGTAATAAAATTGTAAATTATAAAGATAAATTGATGGAAGAGAGAAAAATGGCTGAGATATAAAGTTAATTTCTACTGTCTCTGAGTAATTGTGCAACGTGCTTGATCAACAGTAAATTCTCACAGGACAAATTTAGAAAAATCCCTCACTGGACAACAGCTTACTGCACTGTTTATGGTCTCATCTTGAATTACCCCTGCTGATTAATAATGTTTGAGACAGAAATGTGTCAGCGCTAAGTCGTGGCCAGTAATGCTCAGGCCGGTTTTACCTGGGATTCAGACTTGCTAAATAAATCCCATTAATCATGCTTTTGGGGGGAAAAGGAGGAGAAAGTGTGTGAGTGTGGGGGGGCACGGGGGAGGATTGGAAATCTCCTGGTGTCCGCCCATGTCGGAGGCTGCATTAATGAGCTTCAAGTAGGGAACAGAGGCTGAGGCCAGGTCTTTAATGGTGTCCGCCTGGAATAGACAGGGCTCTGTGTGTGTTTGTGTGTGTGTGTGTGTGTATGTGTGTGTGTGTATGCTACAGAAAGAGAGTTAGAATACATGGGCTTGTGTTTTTGTCAGAGGTGAAACAGGACACCTCTGATCTCTCTCTCACACATCATAGAAAAGATCTGACTAGTACAGTCGGCACAATGTAACTGCCTCCATACACAACATCCATCTGGGTTGCTGTTTATGAATTTGGCAGATCCCCCAGCAATGAAGCTATGCATTTTCTGACACGGAATCTTTGCGACACACACACACACACACACACACACACACACACACACACACACACACACACACACACACACACGCACACCTGATTGCACATGCAAACTTTGGAAAAACAGATAAGAAACACGCTGAAGCATTTGAACCAAAACATAACATCCACTCAGCTTGTGAACATCAGTTTGGAGGTTACACGCTAGCCCTATTTGCAGCATTTAGCAATTAGGTGGAAAAGCTCAGATCAAATATGGAACAACAAACACTAGCAGTTATCTTTTTATAATCTCATGTATGGAAATGAGTGTTTGATTTTCTCCTCATGCAAATGAGATTTTCAATTATCTAAAAAAAAAAAAAAAAAATCTGGGGCTTGGCAGAGCGTTGCATGCTTGTCTATTGTGTCCTCCCCACACAGAAATAAATTATGAATACCTAAATAGCATTTCACATTTGAGATAATTATGGTGGTGGGAGAAAAAGAGAGAGATGGTGGTGGTGGTGGTAGGGGAGGGGGGCATCTTTTAACATGCAAATAAGTACACCACTTTGTTTTCTCTTGCAAAGATCAATCATAATTGGGCAGGTACACACAATCACAGGGGTAATTTGATGACCTATTTTATTTTTGGATCATGTACCCCAAAAATCTCTCCTCTCCCTTGTGTGTCTGTTCACCAACTTTTGCTAAAAAGTATATCAAACGTGCATTTTTATTTCTGTTTGCTACATAAACTTTTTCCTTTTATTTCCAAAAAAGAAAAGGAATGTTTCAGGCTCTCTCTTTGCTCCATTTTGAAGTCTGTTTGCCTTTTTAAATGGCATGGAAGACGTAAAAGAACGGAGCTGCCCTCTGATCTCTAGACATTCTGAAATCCTTGCTGCAGTGTTGGCAGTTCAAAAGACAAAGGGTTACACTGGTGGAGCAGCTCCTTATACGCCAGTAATGAATGTTCTGACAGCGGATTGGTGACTGAGGAACCAGACGAGTCATTAACAATGAATAGTGTTGAAGAAATTTTAGTGTTTTCTATAAATACCCCCCCTGCCCCCCCCCCCCCCATATACGAGGACACACCCCAACCCAACACACTGACAGACTCATACAAACACTACATACCCCATGATTGCCAAGCCAATTAAGCTGTACAAAGGTTGACATAAACATTGTAAAGTCTTGGCTTTGTCCTCCCTGAGGGATGGTGGGTTTTGCAAGTTTGCCCCGGCCTTATGTAAGTTGCCTCACTTTGCCTTTTTCACCCTCCCCGTGGGTTTTTTCTGTACAGTGCAATCCCTCTCTCTCTCTCTCTCTCTCTCTCTCTCTGTCTCTCTCGTAATCTTGTTGACTCTAGGGGGAAAAGGCCAAAGCCTTCAAGAAAGACAGGCAGAAGAGACAGGAGGAGGTAATTCAAAGTCATGTCTAGAGGGCAATTTGAGCAAAACCAAAGGCCCACAGAGAAGTGATCGCTGGAAACATACTGTATGTCGCTTTACAGTACGCTGCAGACCTGTCAACATATGTTTGCACATGCTTGTGCACACATCTTGTACACGGTCAGAAAGCTTGAGGCAACGTTGGGGGGCATTTTAGGTTGTGTAGTGTTAAAAGCAAAAGCAAGAAAGAAAAAAAAACTCAGCACTTGGAAAAAAGCTGGAAAGATGTTTGGTATTTTGTGCACCGTTGTCCAGCTGTTGTGCGACCACTGAGTCAAACACAACAGGAGTGTGTACATGGCTCACAGCTAAACGAGGGTGCTGAGATTGATGCGCACACCTTTCAGAGCTTCTGGCTGTGTTTACCAGTGGATTTTCACTGTACCAGAGGCTAATTCTGCAGGCCTCCACACACTCACAAGTATCAATCTTCTCTGACCCAGTGTAGAGTTGCCTCCTCCCAGGAGAGGCAACTCTCTCCTTCTTCTTGCTCTTGTCTTTTTTTCTTCGCCACCTCTCCTCCTCCCAGTATCTCTTCCTCTCACAACCTCTCTTTATTTCCCCCAGCCTCCTTCTGTTTTCTCATTTCCTTTGACTCTCTTTTTCATTCCGCCCTCCCTCCATCTCCTTTCCTCTATCTGACCTCATCCTTCCATTAAATCTCTCTCTTGTCAAGCGAGGAACGCGGAAGTTGTGTGGAACTTGCGAGATCAATAAAGCAAGGACAGGCTGAGCGATCTACCCAGAGACAATGCGTTTTGCGCCGAGGATGGGGCACAACAACAAAAGGCCATAAATCCTGCCACTGCTGGGCGAAAGAGTATTGGTCGCCATCATCATCATCATCCTCATCACCTGGAAGGGAGTCACTGTAAACAGTTACGTCAGCCGTCGCCATCACTGTCACGGCAACAGATAAATCCATATTAGCAGGAGTGATGAAGGAGACTTTGATGCGTGTTTAGAACAGTCGGTGAAATATGAGCCAGCTGAGTCATATATGTCAGGACAACATACCGGGGATGGTTTTTCATACGAGATGGGAAGGAGGTGGGTGGGGGTGGTGGTGGTGGGGGGGGGGGGGGGGTGCGCACGAGCACTAGCTTAAAAGCTGTTGACGACAAGTCAGAGTTGGGATGCATCTTTGACCTTTCGTGTGACTCGCTGTAATGGTCCGTGTTATCGTAGATGCACGCTGAGAAATGACAGATATGTAAATGATGACAATATACAGACGGATACGGTGTCTTGAGCTCTGGTTAAAAATTCAATGACTAACCTGGGCAACTTTTTAAGGGAGGTGTGTGTGTGTGTGTGTGTGTGTGTGTGTGTGTGTGTGTGTGTGTGTGTGTGTGTGTGTGTGTGTGTGTGTCGGTTAAAAAGGACCCACACAAAACATTTTATTTATATTCCATACATAAATAGTAGGCTGTTTGGTCCCGTCCCAGCAGTCTTCATATTTCCTGGTGACATTATCAGCTGTCTCCATCGTGTGCGGAGCGGGAAATAAATTGCTTTTTTTTTTTTTTTTTATGCTAGTGGTGGTGGTGGTTCTGTGGCTGTAGACGGCAGGAGGAGCATTATAATATAAAACATGAATAAACAAAATCACTCATGAGCAAATGTGCAGGAGCATGGGGAGGTAATCTCCTTTAGGCATGGTCCTTGAAATTAACTCAAAGAATCTGCACATGAAACGTGTTAAGAAGATTAATCAAACATTTCTCCTCCTCAACCCCCCTTCCTCCCTTTTCCTCCTTCTAACTCCTGCTTCCATTCAAAGTTTTTTTCTCTCTTCCTTTTTTTTTATTATATATAATTCAAACATTATGGTAATGACCTATTATTGTGCTTACTTGAGGAAGATTGCTTGGCCACAGGTGTATCGGACTGAGGCAAAGGATAACGCTGTATGTGTGAAATTGTCATATCATCCACTTTCTAATGTGGCTCAGTGAGTCATATGTAGATGGTAGAAGAGGGGCTGTATTTTATGCAGAGGGGCAGTGGGCTCGAATAAGCCAGAGAGCAAGTGAACTAGGCAGATAATACTTTTAAACTTTGAAAACTATAATTGGAAAACTTGAGAGAGAGACGGAGAGAGAGTGACAGAGAGGGGGGGAGGGTGGAAACCATCACCTTTAAGGTGCCTGTTGAATCTAAAGCAACAGGGAAGGCACTTCCCTTTTCTAAAAGCACAGAAAACACTCTACACCACGGCATCAACCTATTTTAATAGCCCTAAATCCTGTGTGGAAATACTTGGCAGTGTTTTGAATCACAGAGGATGATTTTGTGTCAAGCGTTGGATCAAGCCAATTCCATATCCCATAATGCATTTGGGTCCCTGTGGTGGAATTTGCTAGATAAACATCATCTCCTGTATCTTGAACATCCTCATGGTCGTACGTCAGTTGGGGGGGTGGGGGTGGGGGGGCGCTACTGTTAAAGAACACGGGATGAGATGCCACTCATACGCCTTTCATGTAAAACGGCTGTCACACACAAGTGCAGGTAAATCACTCATCTGTCCATGTAATCATGCAAATTTGTATTATCCCTCATGTTGCACACACAGACACCTCGTCACTCACTTATGCATGTTTACTTCATAGCTCGTCGCCCACAACATGTTGAATAAATGTTGTTGAAAAGATGCTTAAACACACAATTTGTGTCTTTTCGCTGCGCCGGGTATGTTTGTGCGGTCTCAGCAACTATCAGATGGATTGACACAAAATTAAGAAATTAAATCAAAGATGCAAGGGGATGAATCCTACTGAAATCTGTGACCCGTCTCCCTGTAGCACCTGTGCTAGCATTGGTGAAGAAGCCTGTTTTAGAACACATTTCATATCACAATAATTTCAGAGAATATAGGATGTTTCAAGTGAAATGATTCGGCTGATTTCATCAGTTTGCTGTGATAACATTTCTTGAAGAGCCACAGACAAGTTAGCGGAGGGCTAACTGGAAGTAGCCTACTCTAATTCTGTGTTAGGGCCATTGGAGGAAATGTTTAAAACACCGCCAAAAGCACTGTGACACGTTTCAAGCATGCAGGAGGGTTTTGTCTACATGACAGTGACATACCTAAAAACATTACTGCTATAAATAAAAGTATGTAAATCCACTGAGAAGAAAGCAGCCAGTGTGACAAAAAGCTGCTTGTGCGGCCTTCACTTTCATACCCAATCTAGGAAGAGTGACAGAGATCTGAGAGGCAAAGTCACACTCGGACCTTGGAATATGTGATGCTACGGTTTTGGCAGAGACTATGGATATTGGTATGGATATAGGGGGAGCAGGAGGGAAGGCGGGTGGGGTTCTGTTTGCAAATGTCCCCAGTGGCTGAAGCGTGTGCATGCCTGATCGGGTCTGAGGCCTGGTCTGGTCTGCGATGACTGATGAGTTGGCAGTGGACCTTGGAGGTTTGGGTGATAGCCTTTCAGTGTGTGATTCACGGGGAGCGCCCTGTGCACTGACATCCCCTCGCACTGTGATTGAGTTCACAATCCTGCACCATTCCTCCCAAGTATATATGACTCCCAAATAAATAAATGGCAGAATCATGCGCCAACTACACTTGCTGGACTACATCCAACTATGGAGCAGATAAGATTATCTTCAATACATTTATTTCTTTTTATTTTATCTACAGTCTGCTCATAATTCTGCACACCAGTGGATTTAACTGGTTCTGTCTTGGGTCACATCAACATTTAACACTGTAAAATATTAATAACCCTGATGAAAAACAATTTATTTCATCTGGAAAGAAAAAAAAAAAACACAGTAGAAAAATAATGTTCAACAATTATTCGAGCCGATATAATTTTTTAAATGTTTCCACTCATTAAAGATGATCTTCACTCATCATATTTAATCACGAGCGATTAAAGATGATCATTGTGCGTCATCTTAAATTAGATGTTCAGTAGATCCTGAAAGGATTTTTTTTTTTTTTTGGCCATATCTGGACTGTTCTATGTCTCCTCCTTGATAGAAAAAAAGTACATCTTATCAGAGGCCTGGATAAACATCTTGAATGTGGTGGTGGTCTGCTGATGGCACAATTACTGTAAAGTAGGGTTAAACTGACCAGTGAATGAATGTAACCCAAGTTTGCAGGGAAGCTGTGATTCAACATGGTGCTCGGACCCAACAAAAGTCAGTCCGTAACTAGAAACTAGACACACACTTGCTCATGGGGAACTTCTAGAGAGGTGCAGAAAGTCTAAATTTACCTGAAAATAAAAATTATAGTCCTGAAATAATTGTTTAAAATTTCTTACGGGGTCAAAAATGTTCATAATGTTTAAATTTGAGTTTTTTGGCCAACAAACCATAAAGGATCTCTTAACATAAACACATTGGCATTGCGTGTTATCGATATGTTGTCACCAACCGCAGGAGCTCAGGAGTTGCCCAGTAAAATAGCTGAGAAACATAAGTGTTCGTTCTACTTTCTGTCTCAAACGCTATCGGACCAACAAAACAGCAAGATGAGGCTCAGTATTGGTTCAGCATCTCAACAGTGGTCAAAGCTGAATGACCAAAAGGGGCTGGAAAACCGTGCCAAAGATGCCACTTTTCTGCTGGACAGCTAAGCTAACTAACAGCAGCTGAAGTTGGCAAATTTTAGCCTCTGACAGGTTCTTGTTGTTATTATTACTGTGCGACAACATTAGAAACTGTATGGTGACAAGGTAGACCACATGAACTGTCTGTCTTAACACCGTTATTCCAACGCTGACCATACACATGAGGTTAGTTGTGTCAACCTGGCAACAAGTACAGTAGATGAGAGCATCAGGAGTGAGGTGACTGGGAGCTGCAAACATTGTTCATTGCATTGTTAGGGCAGAAAAATGTAAAGGTAGATCACTATTTTGAACTCTTTTTTTGCTGTCTAATTAAGAATTTACTTTTTTCTTTTTTGAACCGAGTCAAGCATTACTTACTTAAGGTAACTGTACGTTCATTTTTCTAGCACGTACAGTATGTCCGAATTAAGATCAGACATGCAGTTCATGAAATATGCAGGTGAATGAGAACAGATCTCAACATCTTGAGGACAATTTACATTAATCCCACAAAAGATTTTCTTATTGCTTTGTGTAAGAACAAACAAAAGAAAAATAAGGAAACATTGATGCAAAAAAACAAACAAAAACCCCTCTTTTGACAATAACAGTTAAAAAAAGAATATTGTGCAAACTGCAAGACACGCGGCCCAATCAGCTTATTTGGGTCGGCCGGAAGGTTCAGTCACAGGTACTTGTTGCCAGTTTGAGTGAAACACTGATTCAACTGCGAGTCTATTCTTGAACCGCCATCACCTACTGTTGGAAATTCAGCAACTTTAAAAATTCCCATCTGTAGTTTCCCTTCTGAAAATCCTGGTCTCACTTGGACACATTGGTCTCACATTGGAGTCTGTGGGGCAGTGGCCATTTGTCATTTGCCTGTTGTTGCTCAGAAAGTTACATTGTGTGAAAGAAGACAATTTTTTTTTCTCTCTGTTCTGGCAAAAAAATAAAAATTAAAGTGTGAAAAGTGAACTCTGTGGCCATGAGAACAAGCTAAAGAGAACATTTTAACACTTTTTCTTGTGGGTGTGATGTCCACTCTTGCCTCTGAGTGAAGTGATAAACTCATCCGTTGCAAGAAAAATAAAAACAAAAACTAGCTTTCTTAGCGACAAGGTCAGCTTTTGCCTTCGGACCGTTTGTGTTGCATTGTTTTTCCTTTCACTTCTTCTGCTTCTTGACTTCAATTTGAACACCTCCATCTTTCCTCCTCCTCCTCCTCACCTTCTCTCCTCCTTCACTCATGTTGATAATCGTTACTCAGGTGATTCCAGACAAGTCAAGGATTGTCTCCCCCTTATGTCTCGTGCACAGACGGTTGGCAGAGCATTTGATATCATGTAAAAAAGAGGATTTGCACAAATAACTCCATAATCTCTAACAGCCAGTAACAGGGTGACGTAATTGTTGCTGTTAGTGAATAATGAGGCAATGTGGAGGTGAGTCATTCCGCGGTGAGAATGGGGTCTTAGCCAAAGACTTTAAGCAGATAAGCCTGTTTGGGCTAATGAAAGGACAGATTCAGAGATGTCATCTGAGATTTATATTCCTTGTGTAAATGGCAACAGGACACAGGGAGGAAGGGCAAACAAGTGTACTTGCATTAAACTCTTAAAGCCAATAAAGGAATTAGAGAATGTACATCATATTCTGTCAGATGCGCTTCAAAATACTGCGTGAATTATGATTAAAGAATAAGAAAACGCTCTTTGATGAAGACAATAAAGACTCTCATGACCATCCAGCTGCTGCAGGAATATCAAAGTATCACTATCAGCACGGCAACCTTTTTTTTTTTCTCCATGGCACATTTATTAAGGGTGAAATTAGCTGTGCTTGAAATGACTGAGAGCTGCATACCGAGCTGGTCATAATATAGATGCTGTTGACACAGATAGAGACAAGGCAAAAATGTAAAAAAAAAAAAAAAAAAAAGAATAAATAAGCAGGACACACTGTCTGTCCAGACCTCAGATGTTCAATGTGTGAGCTGCTCGTCTTTATCAGCCGCCTGAAATGGCCCTCTAATTGGGGACATGTTTCTATGAAATGTGTATAAATTGACGGTAATTGCTTTTGTATGCATGGAAATGCTAATTTTCCTCTATAATGGCTATCAAGAGAAACATACAAACTAGTTCAGTGGGTTCCTGTATCATGGACGAGAGAACAATAAATAAATGCAAGCCATGTGCACAGTTCTAATGTAAAGCAAATGCAAATTTGAAATGGAACTACTATCTCATCCATTCGAGGGCGTCTTTTGTAATTACTGACTAAAACTGCACGAATGGCCTCCCCTTCTCATGTTCTCACTCCAGAGAATAGAACACAGACGTGAAATGCGGCATCAGAACACTTTTCTAAGGCACTTGAGAAGCTGACTGCTTGTGATAACTCCTGGGTTCAACATCCCATAGGCATAGCTTTGGAATAATCCATTCTCCATACAGATTTCTCCCACTGAAGCTGCTTTATCCCATTATCACAGGCATTATACAAATGTATACCGCTGTAATCCAAACACTTAGAGCCCGTCGCTTTTGGAAACAGCCATGTTGTTGATGACAAACAGCTTCTGATATAGAACAACCCCCGGTACAAGTCAAATACAGGCAAATTAAAATTTTGTTTGTTTGTTTGTTGGGTGTATATGTGTACACATGTTGGGGCAAATCAGTCTTCTGTGCAGCGTGCCATCTATTTTCTGCGGGACACGTTGCATGGAGAGAACTTTGTCTTGGTCGTGTGGGGGGTGTTTAACATATCCAAGGTCTCCAGCAGAGACATACAGAGACACAGGCGGGTCATAGGGGATGCTGATAGCTCTGTGAACTCAGCAGGTGGTTGAGCGCGAGATGTGATAACTAGATCTCAATGACAACAGTGGTGGAGCTGGTCTGTCCCTAATGTACTGTATTTGCGTAATAACACAGCAGGAAGCAGAGGTCTCGATGTGGGGGGGGGGGGGGGGCCCACCCCCACCCCCACCCCCACCCCCACCCCACACTCCCCCCGTATCACAAACACAGAGGATGACACACAGACATAAACAATATACCCCAAAGCCATGTGACCCATGAAGGACAAAAGATTAAAAAAAAAAAAAATCAAAGTATCTCTACATCAAAGAGAGAAAAAAAAAAGAATCAAATTATATTTTACTCATCTGCTCTTAATTGGTGCGTACCAGATAGGCTTTTTGCTCTGGCAGCATCTTGCAGAAATTATTGTTAAGGTGCAGCTTAACAACTGATGGTTGCGATTTATGCTTCAATGGCTCGCATAGTGCTGGGGGAGACATCATCCGCTGGCAGATGTGCACAGCTCACCACTCTCTGACACCTCTATAATTGACATCTGCATGTAAGAGAATGGCAGTGGCACCAGTCTGTGCCATGTTTCTTGGAAATAAGGCAGAGAATAAGCAGAACACATCCTGAGAGGGTTAGCTTCAACTGTCTCTCTAATGCCTGTGAGTGCTCCGGCATTAATGGAACATATTATGCCTCAAATTATGGAATCATATACAGCAGCTGTTGATCTAATTTGAATGTGGTGCTACAGCTAAAACAAGTCCCTCCAGGGAAGAATGTCTTGTTATGGCTTATATGGTAAGATTCTGGTCTCATCAGCTGGTGCAATTCATGACCGTATGGAAATTTCCTACAATATTTTATGACTTCTGGGATAATTTTCATATCTTAAATGATTTTTAAAATGTTGGAAACCAGAGACAAAACCACACTGAGCTGGTTTTTAATATTTTAATTTGAAGAAAAGACACACCAGATGATGTGAAACGCAGGACCACACACTCGGCGTTCATGTTAAATGAATTCAGAGTGGCGATTCCAGACTTCAGATACAGCTAAATTAGAAAAAGAAGAAGAAGAAGAAAGTCTGTTGTCAACAGCTAATTGCACAATTGCATGCTATGTTTTGAACCAGAAGAAAAATGCAAAAACAAATTGTGGTTGAAGTCATGACTCAGAATCAGCATGGCTCATAAATTTATTATCCTGAGCTGGCACTGACTTGGAATTGAAGCTTTATTTCTGCTGGGCTATTTGCTAGCAATCCAAAGCTACCGCTACAAGCTGTCATATAATCCAGTTGGTGACACTGAGAGGTTCCCTTCAAACAAATGCCACTGATTGTTGTTGACTCTAAGATACGTGGTGTGAAAAGTGTACCTTTGAGACATTGTTTTTTAATCCTGATATATAGATATAAATATAGTTAAATAGCAAGCTAGATAGATGATACACACACATGTTTTGATGACTGATGAAGATTTGTTACAAGCAAGATATCATATCAATGAGATATCCATCCATCCATCCATCCATCCATTTTCTTCCACTTTCACTGAGATATCACTGAATGTTATTAATTTGCTGTGTTCGAACTGCACGATCGCTGTTCTGGAAACAATATTTAGCCACTTCTTTCCACCCACTTGTGTAGTCGAATGTTCCAGTGAAACAGCTCAGTCCAAATATTATAATATTAACACGTCTATAATTAAAACTGCAGTGGTGTCTAGCTGGACTGTTTTACTTGAGGTGTTTCTAGTATTTTTGGCCTCCCCACTGGTGAGGGAGAGGATTAGAAACAGCTTCCAGTATAATTCACTCCCTGTGGTGCACCTCAATAATAAACATAAAGTAGAATTATTACCTTTCCGACAGTGTCAACAAATAGTGAAATACTAGCACCTAAGCCTCGACTACCCTTGGGAAAACCCTGAGATCATAAACAGTTAATGACCCAAACGCAAGGCTAAGAGTGTATACACAATGTCTGGCTTTTCTGCCCTTTTTTTTCTTCTTTTAAACATGAAAACAGAGGATGCAGCCTTAAATAAAGCGAACTGATATCAATCAATTCACGTTTATCATTTTTGGCAGAAATCAGGTAAATATTTGGAGCAATCAGGTCACAAAGACGCCAAATGATCCTCCAGTGAGGGGCTGGGATGGGGGGTGGGCGGGGTGGGTGGGGGCGTAGCATGAGAAAAGCTAAAGACATGCCTCTGAGGGTGGATGTGCAGAACTAAATACAAAGCAGTGATCAATAGAACAATGTAGTCTGGGAGGCCTGTGAACACGCCACTACATCCCAGTGATTCAGTCCATACAGGAGGATCTTGTTATTGGTTCAAATCTGTTTGGATTTATTCGGTTGGAACAAACTGTCAGAGTTTTCTGGTGACTTAATATTTCTTTTCCTTTTTATCTTTTTTTTTTTTTTTTTTTTTTTGCCCTCCCAAGTCTGTTTCCATAAATCCATATAGAACTATATCTATTTTTTTTAAAGCTGTTAAAGAAAACAACGCTTTTATTTCGCACGGTAAATGATTGCCTATACAGCAGACAAAATTAACTTCTACCTTCAACTGGGATTAAGTACAGCCACCGTAACTAATCAGATTTCCAAGACAGAGAGAATTCATCGAGATTTACTGTGGGCTCCCCTCCATTTGAGGTTAATGAGTGTCTTCCACTGTCTCCTCATAGCTATTTCATACCTCGGGGATTTGAATAATTCCCATTGATAGTTTCAAAATCTCAAATGAGACAGGATTAATCAAAAGCAGAGAAAGTAAAGCTGATGAGGGTGAAGCGGCACATGAGGATGAGGATGTCCAAATCATGAAGAAGGTGACTGGTTTTACACCATATTCACATTATTTTTATGGCTGTTGGTGGTGATGGTGGCGGGCGGGCGGTGGAGGTTCTTTGACTATTACATTGTAAGTCGCTTCACACCAAAGCGTAATGATATTTAGAGCTCAAAGAGGACTAGCTCACGATAATCAAAGGATGTTTCTACATACTACAGCTGCCATTTTTAATAAAAAGTGATGATACCGGATGGTATCACACCTTTCTTCTGTGCTTTAGTGTGGTTCGCGCATGTGCAATTCATTACCGTGGTATTTAATTGGCGGCTGGCTTGTCTGGGTTCTCCATTTCTTTTTACATTCAGTCAAAGGACAACAGCCTGAGGAAGATTTGACTCTGTTCAAAAGCTCCTGCTCCGATTATTGGCAATATTGGGTCCTTTTTTAACCAACTGCAGATTAAATAAATCAGTTTGAAAATGTGGTACTTTAGGTGTGCTAGTGGCTATGTACATTTCTGTCAACTGACCTTTCGCAAAAAACCCCACCCCAAAACAGCCATGGTCCAATCAGCAACATCCTATCAACAGTTGCTAGTAAACAAGGTCTAACAAGCTGCGGGCAAAATGGTACAGAGATGTGCCTATGGATTATGTAAATCTGACAGGAGGTACCCCAGGAGTTTGGCTGGGGGAGTCATGTTCTTTCCCTTCCCAAAGCCGAAAACACAACAGTAGCGGTGCCTTTGATGGATTAATTTCTCTGGAGACCGGTACGCTTTAGCCTGGACAGTTGTCGTGTCCCCTTCGTTGCATATTTTAATACTTTGACTATATTCCTCCACCGCATACACCTGCCTCGATCTGGAGGATATCGCGCAGGTTTTGGTCCAAAAAGAGTCACGAACATACACAAGTGTACTTCTCCCAGCCATGACATATATTGACACTCCAGCTGCATCAAGACGGATGTCGGGCTAGTAACAGTAGCTAAGGGGGGGCGGGGCTTTTGCAAAAGGTCAATTGTACGTAGTCTGGATCAATATCCTGCCCACAGCACCCTCTGATTGGTTGCAAATCAAGTGTCATCGCTTATTACAGCCATGGAGGAACAAATACTTTGTGTCAAAAAGTTATCTTATCATCAGTGGTGGTTCAAGATACATTTTATGGGGGTGGTGGTGGTTCTTTGGTCATGTGACCCTTGTCAGACAACATAAGGACTGTGTACTGCCACTTGATTTTTTTACATCAATACACAGCAACAATGCAGAAAAACAACACAGCGAGAGGACCACAGCGAGTCCAAGTTTCATGTTTGGGGAGTCCTGGTCTCTTGCCCTGCCTGAACCCCACCTACTTACAAGCAAACATGCTTGAGAGCACTTCAACAAAATCACAACAACGGTTCCAAACATGTCAGTCTCATTGATTTCTAATGACCAGAAATACAGTCCAAGAGGTTTGATCATCCATCCACTTGTACAAAAATACATTTTCTGTACCAAAACAAAATTTAAAACTGACAAGTAAAAAAAAACAACCCTATTATCTATCCGCCCCACATCTATCCGTTCATACATTCTTCCAATCAGTTCATTGGCAACAGGGCAGTGATCAGCATGTAGAAGTTGAGTGTGTATTGGGTGGCGGCCCCTATGTGATATGGCCATTTGTATTTTAGCTCCCTAGGATAAATCATTTAGGTCAATTCAGTTACTGATGAGGCATGAATACATATGGCGAATTCCGTTCAGACGTGATTTATTTTAATTGTCACACTGGGACCTGCTATTACACTGCTGCAGAATGGGTCACTGCATTAGAAAATTAAAGCAGAGGCTCTAATTTGAAATCTATTTGTAAATTCTGGCCTGTGGGATAAAGATGTGCTGAGCGCATTTAAATACCCTCACAGTCACCTGGGTGCGTCACTCTTTCCCAGGCGCACTCCGCCACTGTGCTCAGTCTGAGGGAACTCAAATTAATCTGCAGCAAAAGGCGCACACGTCTTACACGAGAGAGCGTACTACTCTGTGTGGTGTCTTGTGTGCAGAGTGTGTGTGCGTGTGTTGTGAGGTCAGCAAGTATGGAGCATGCCGGGGGCTACTTATGTTCTGGGTTTTCATGGGCTCCACTTTCATGGATCATTTAATACTTTACCTCATCGACTTTTGGGTGTATATACGTCAGTGGAAGTTACAGCTGGTAGCTGCAGTTGGCTGGGATCCTCACACAACGTATGCATGCATGCAATTAAAATTGTGGTCATACAATCCAAAAGTGATACTCAATGATGTAGTCAAAAACACATCAGCTTAACTACTGTACTGTTTCAGCTGACGGATCGTCCACTGGGAATGACATTTTTGTTTAATATCAAACTGTTTAGCTTGAGATTGTTCCCAAAAGGCTGACTCTCTGGCAGACAGACCAAGACCCCTAAACCCTGTCTGACAGTTTCGAAAGCGTTCCGTAGTTTATTCAACCGCTCTTTCCTATGGCCTTTAGTTGTCATGTGTCTTCCCCGCTTTGATATTTCAGAGTTTAGGAGTTCAAGACCAAAGATACTTGCTTTAGGGGACAAACAGAGGTCATAGTTCCTTTCTCCGTCTGTCTGGAAAATATGACCTTTCTCCTCTGCAGCCACAACTGTGCCCCAGCTTGTGTGTTTCTTTCTTTTTTTTTCTTTTTTTTTAAAAGCCCTTTGGCAACGTCACGAGAGAAGAAGAATCGTCAATGAGCGGATTTGACTCTGAACGCAGTCCAAATTGGCAGTAATATGAGGGGAAGAAGTCCTTCCAGGGTCAGTATGCAAACGCGTTTATGGTCTAATCATAATAACAGATTAAATCACATCCTGCCAGGGGGGCATCGCGCATTCAATCCTTGTGGGGGGGGGCACAAGCATACGTTAATGTTCATAAACTAAGTTGTTGCCAGTAATCATGTGCTTCAGTTGCAGTGTTTATCGTAAAATCATTACTGATTAGTAAATACCTAACTATAATTGAATGGCATTGTAATTACCAACACTATATTTACGCTGGACATGAAAATGTTAATGACAAGGCTTTAAATGCAGGGATAACACTGGCCGTGTTTATTTATACAGCACACAGCACAATCGTAATTTGAAACAATCCAACACCACTTCCATTGCCACAGGGCAGCACTGCTACTGAATAGTATGGGAGCCCTGAGAGGTGAGGAGAACTGTTTCTTTATTTTTTGCAGGTTCAAATGCAGTTGTTTTCTCTCCTAGGTTTATGACTTGAGGAAAGTTAGGAAAAGGTTGTAGGAAGATAAAATTGTTCCACTTTTATGTTTGGGAAAGTGGGGGGGAAAAAATCATCAATGAAAACATCTGTATAACTAGATTTTTTTAAACTAAGCTCTCGACAGTTTGAATCCCAGTTTTACCTCCAGCTTAGGTGAGCGTCTCTGTGGGTGGGGAGCCAGACGAAGGATAAATGTCCTGGCCCGATTGGGGGCGCCGGGTCAGCCTGGCGATTAGCGTGATCCTGCCTCGTGCTACGCCCTCCTGGCAAAACTCCTCACTGTCAGGTGAAAAGAAATGACATGCGATTTATCAAGCTAGACAGTGACGGAATGGTGCGTGTCAGACTAACCTTAACAAACATAATGGGATTTACACACTGCATTATCATGATACTTAATGTAACTAAATCAATACATAATGTACATAATAAAAAGTCATATCCATACCATAAAACACATCAAGGAAATGAGCAGACATGTAGCTAGCAGGCAGAGTCACATTCGGGGCCCAAAACTTCAGGGAGATTTTGAGGGGGGGGTTCCACTTTTTTTTTTTTAGATAGTTGTAATGTTAGAATGCCTAAAAATGTGTAATACATAATTGGCCATTAAAAAAAACAAACCAGTACAGCGTGCATCCTATTTTGTATCGCCACCTGGATGCAATCAGCATTCGCCCTGCGGTAGATACATGGCGTTATTAGCTCGGCTCCTATCGAACACAAACCCTAGTTGGATGTGATAACTTGTGGTTGGCTTCCAATCAGGGATACACATACAGCTGGCGACTGGAATGCAGTAATCAACAATATACATGGAGGAATGAAGCTTGTTGCCTTTATTGTTCATTTAAGTAGGTACTACCTATCCCTATAAGCTGCGACTAATTATTTCAGGCACAGATTCAACTGGAAAGAGCACTTTAGTGTCATTAAGTCTGGGTTTAGAGGTAACAGAATGCAGCTAAAACTAAAACAGACACACTGTCACTGTTCTCCATGCTGCTTTTACTAAGAAAAATGATATACAAACCCAAGATACTACACTGTTTTGACAACATTTATTACTCCTTGGGCGATGACTGCATTCATGAAGTCAAACACGATGCACCCAGAAAGAAAATTACTCGTCTCCTTGCAATGACAACAATCTGCTTTTATTAGCAGGTTAACCCAGTTTTGTGCAGTGGGAAAGGCGGTTTGTAGACACAAAAAAATGCTGACTCATCACTTCTGTCACTTAAAAAAGATGTGAAGATTTATGTTGAATTATGGTGCGCGTGAAACAAAGTTTCGAATACTAAATTTCAGATGCATCAAAGGTTAATGCCGTCTTGTCTTATATCTGCTCCCGTCTTTCCTCATCCTTTACTCTTTCATATCCCTCTTCAAATGCTCTCTCCACAATCCTTTACATCTCATTTCCTCTTCTCTCCCTCGCTCTGTCTTTTTTTTCCTCAGAGGAAAGCAATATGCCTTAAAAAAAAAAAAAAAGACATCCTACGTAACCTTTACCAAACAGCTACTACTTGAGGCTACATGGGGAAAATGTGTATATATTTAGGGTTCCAGACTAGGGAACATAAGCAGAGGACTCAGACTTACAGGCACGAATCACGAGTTGCAGCAGTGTACAAATATGAATGAAGGTCAAGTAAAATTGACAGAATAAATTGTTGCATTGAAAATTTCAGCGGGTTACAGATAAACATAAAACCTTTTGACCCAAATATTTGGCTTGTGTCAAAATGTCCGACGCCGAGGTTGGCTAAAAGGTTTCATGGCCGCGCTAATGAGGGATGCTGGGTTGGTGGATGGCTCAACAAATGCCAGACCACAAACCATTTCCTAAGATTGTGTTTTTAGAAAAAAAGAAATGACCTGAAGCGAGTGGTAAGGTTATCCATTCCTTTACTCGCGAGCGTTTGGTAACTGAGTAGAGCAAATAAAGCGCAGTTGTGGACCATCATCATTTCTGAACATCACCAACTCTAAACCTCAAAGGAGAGCTACTCATAAGTTTTTAGCGTTCATAAAAGCAATCATTAACCTTTTCCAAAAGCAGGCGGTAGATGCCTCGTGAGATTGACGACAGGGAAAAAAAAAGTTTTTCCTTTATCTTACGAGTACTTGGGGCTTATATATTTAAACAGACTTACAGTATGGATTCCTTCACTTCTCAAGCTGAAATCACTGGCTTCCAAATTGGCTCATTTCTGTAATGATCAGTCATGAGCAGAGCGAGCAGTGGGTCTGAAATAATGAGATCGTATTTCCCTTTCATTCTACCTTTGCCTTCAGATAGTGAAGTCAAGTTTAAGTACAGAGAGCAGATGACAGATTGGTTGAGAGGGTTTCTGACAAGAGGGGGAGGGGCAGATGAAGAGAAAGAGGAAACGAAGGAAAAGCATCTCTTGTATCAAGCCTGGATAAAAGTGCTGCGTAATGTGACCCCCTTTGAAATATGGCGGTACCTCAAGACCCAACCCCCCAATCAGCATCTCAGCAAGCAAAGGAGGGAGTACAAATGGGATCATGACAATTGTAAAAATTCCCTGGAATGTCATTCAAATCTAAAAATAAAAAAGCGAGGCAAATCAATTATCCAGTTTGTGGCCCACAAAACAGACTGTGAGAAAGTGCGTGGAGCTGGAGGAGAGGAAGAGCGTAAGAATGTCACATTTTCAGCGGAAAGCAAAAACGATGAGCACGTGACAGTGTGTAAATCTTTCAGCTGACATTTTGGAGCGCGCGCTCCACCCCATCATAAACTCATAAATCAGCAGATACAATGTACTGATTTACATAGATACATCGGTTGTTGACGCTTACGTGGCTTGACGCTTTTTTTTTTTTTTTCCTTTTCATACCTTTCCCGTGTGTCATGACATCAAGAGGAAGAAGGGGCTGCGTAAGGGGAGGACTTGTGGCGCTCACGTTTCATTCACCTCCGTTGAGATTTTATCAAAATATCCAGTGTATGTTGAAGTTTAGGATAACTTAGACGCACATTAAAAGGCAGGCAAAAAATTTTGTACAGTAGTTAAGACGTTTGGATGCTCCAGCGTCAAAATCAGTTCGGATGACACTCATGGAGGCACTAACTGTGCATATTCTACCATTTAAAACAATTGGTCTACTTCGAAACACATATTATAAGTGTAAATAAAGCTAAAACTTTAATCGGTATTCGCTCCCAAGTAAAATGACCCTCCAGGAGACGGGGTATTTTTTGAGTCCAGTACCAATTGGCACTGATGTGAACAAAGGAACCTGAGCACATCTGCATTCAAGCAGTGCTGTAACACTGTCCAGTCCGAGGTAAGTTTGAGAAATAAATTGTGGGAAAAAAGGTGTAGAAGTTAGTCCACTTCTTGAACTTGAAGCACAAGCCATGTCATGTTTTGGACAGTTCCTCCAAAAATCCATTTATAATGTGTCTCTTATCCTAAGCATGTGGACGGATGGTGACCAGATGTCCTGCTTTGTCCTCGACCGTTAAATCCGAGTGTTCCAACCAGTGTCTTTAAAACATTTTAAATGCGCCACAATTGCTTTTCTTTTTGGTGCGACCGGTTTCATTCATGAATATGTTAGCCGGTATGAAACGAACATAAGGCACAGTTAGAGTGTCGCTGTCAGGGCTGCAGCCAGACTCAGAGTGAGAGAATCTGTCACTACGCAAAATTGATCATTCTGGAAAGACTCCCCTCCCTCCAAAAGGTAGGTGGACATGACAATGCTTCAATCCTGACGTCCGTTTGGCTGATCGTGGTTCGAGTGGCTGTCAAGTTATCAGATGGTTACAGGTTTGATTCCTCGTCCCACTCCTAGAGCCCGCGTCCCGGAGCAAGTTCTGCAGCGCAAGCAGAAGCGGTTCTATGGGGTTTCTGTCATTTTAAATGTTTGGAGGACATTGATGTGGAAAAATGAGTAAAGAAATGTGGTAACAAGAGGAAATGGAATATTGTCAGCGTAGCTACTTAGTTACTTATTGAGGCTCATGATACACATCATGAAGGGACCTGAATTTGGGCCTTTAGTGTCCACTCGTCCTGATAAAAATGCCTTTGGTGTGTGTATATACATATATATATCAGTCATGAAAACAACCTAAACTGACGACTCTTGTCTGTTGTGCCACCGTCAGTGTGTGTGTGTGTGTGTGTGTGTGTGTGTGTGTGTGTGTGTGTGTGTGTGCGTGCGTGCTTGTGTGCGAGAAACGTTTCTTTTGAGAGTTCCGATCATCTTCCCACGGCCACTTATTCCATGATATGTGTTGCTGGCAAATATATATTGACTTCCTTTATGTTTTCTCTCTAAATGAAAAAAAGAGGAAAACAACAACAACAACAACAACAATATTAGACCTCTTATGAAACCAGCCTTGAAAATGTCATACCTCTCCCTGCTACTTCTCGCTGGAATGAAAGACATTACTCATACACTCAATTCTTTGGCTGGAAATCAGTCTGGAATCATGCGAGAGAATGTGTTTTTGGTTTTATAGGCTTCAGTAGCTCACACTCCTTTAAGGTTTTTTTTTTTTTTTCCCCTTCCACATTTCAACTCTTGTGATTGTTTCTTAGACAATACATGCTACAGATGTGATATCTAGGTCACGGATGTCCCAATATGGTGGCCGTGTTTGCTGCATGATAATCAGTAATCCACTTTGCTCTGGATCTGCCTGGCCACTGACCCCTGCTGACCTCCTTGGAATTGATTTTGTGCTTGAACCCAAAAGCAGGCGCAAATTAAGCCAAGATGTAAGCGGAAAGCACAAAAAAAAAAGAAGAGGGAGAAGAGAAGAGGAGAAAACAAGAGATGAGAGAGAACAGAGCAGCATTTGGGGGGGGAGGGGGGGGGGGGGCTTTTGAAAGACGGTATTTAGCCATGGGAGAGATAAATGGTTACAATGACTTACTTTGATAGAACATCTGTAGGAAAGCAGGACTAAATGACGAGGGCCATGTGAAAATCTGTAATTTAATAGCCTAATTTCCTGCCCAGCACCGGCAGAAATATCTGTCTGACACTGACAGCTGATGAAAACGCACCAGGATTTGATTTTCTCCCAAAGTAGAGAACAAGTTCAGACCTATCTCTCACTCGCTGAAGTCAACCCTGTGCCCGTGTGTGTGTATAAGAGTGTGTGTGTGTGTGTGTGTGTGTTTGTGTGTGTGTGTGAGTGTGGGGAAGGGAAAAGACAAAACTTAGGGCCGTGGCTGCCGCCTCCTCAGGGCTAATGACAAATTTAGTGATAATCTTCATGTTTTAATTGATGTTTCCACACCACTAACTCAAACCACGAGTGGATTACATCAGGGGGGCTGGGGGGGGTGAGGGAGATAGGCTGGTTTTTATAAATGCATGGCCTGCAGCTTCCTATATTGCAACAGTTTTGCATCTGATCTGCCCAACGCTGAAGGCCTTTAATACACAGAGCTGGCAGCCGAACCTCTGGGACATCACAACCTGCTGACAATCACTGCACATGATTTACGCTGCCATTGTTGAACCCTGAGTAAAAAAAGCAGTTAATATATATGTATAACAAGCACCCCCCCCCCCTACACATGCACACACACACCCAGTGTGGTGCACTATCGAGACGACTAATATATGTATAACCTCTTTAATGTGCACTGGGAACAAATTAAGGACAAATGAGGCAATATTCCTCAGCTCACCCGGTGTGAGTGTCTAAAAGTAACATGGGAAATTAAAAAAATAAATAAATTAACACATCCAATTAATTGAAAACGTGTTTGTGTCCGAAGAATAACGCAGAAACTATCAGGCTAATCTGCACAAAATTTGTGAGAGGAACTTTTTTTTGGTCCAGCTTTCTTTATTTTTGAAAGGTGTGCATGCATGATGTGACCTTTTCCTCAAAGAAATTCCCTACCAAAATAAAACAGACATATTGTGAAAATATAATCAGACATATACGTATATGATGTTTCAGCTGCAGTGAATTTCTACATTTCTTAAATTTCTCACGAGGTACTGCGAGGAACTCCAGGTATATTGAGAGTCACAACATATACTGACTCAAAGTATTTTGTGTGGAGCCTTGATTTTTGGTTTATTGGCCCATGGCTGAGGTCTGCGCTCTCTCGAAGTACACTTTCTAGTTTCCAAATGTATTCATTTTCACATTAATGTATTGCCTCATTTCACAAGTCAAACCCAATTTGTGTGGGAGGTCCATGATACTCACATGCTGTAATTTTTCACATTCAAAGTGTAACTGGTGATAGTGGTGTACAACAGAGGCGGCGGCCGCTGCTGCCAAATTCACTCTCCTCTGGATTCAGACTGTATGCAGGTGTGTTGTGTAGAAACGCTCTCAGGTTAACTTGTGATGCTATGTACAGTAGTTGCGAGCTCACACACACACACACACACACACACACACACATACACACACACACACACACACACACACACACACACACACGGCACAAAAGTGTTGAGAGCTATCAAAACCATATTAATAACCTAACAGTGGATAAAGGGCAGAAAGCATGGAAGTCACTGCAAGTGAGTGGGAAAGAGATTAAAAACAAAATATTATAATAGAATACAATAAAATAACAATGTAATATCTATCATGCTATGATATGAACTGTCACGACATGAAACCCGTGATTTGAATGAAGAAACGGAAGTGGAAGAGTTAAATTCTAACTCCCGGGATCAAAAACGTTTAAAAAAGAGAAGGTAGACAACAAGCTATGAGCAAGTTTAGACCAAAATCAGGATTTACTCCACAAAGGGAGCGACTACAAAGTGCTGCAACGAAACTCATATGTACGTATACATGTATACATACATCCATCCATCGTCATCTTCCGCTTATTCCTACACATTAAGGGTCGCAGGGGGGGGCTGGAGCCTATCCCAGCGTCAACGGGCGAGAGGCAGGGTTCACCCCTGGACAGGTCGCCAGTCCATCACAGGGCCAACACATAGAGATGAACAACCATTCACACTCACATTCACACCTACGGTCAATTTAGAGTATCAATCAGCCTCGTCCCCCAATTGCATGTTTTTGGACTGTGGGAGGAAGCCGGAGTACCCGGAGAGAACCCACGCAGACACGGGGAGAACGTGCAAACTCCACACAGAAAGATCCCGTGCCCGAGCCGGGACTCGAAACCCGGAACCTTCTTGCTGTGAGGCCACAGTGCTGACCACTGCACCACCGTGCAGCCCTCGTATACGTACATATGTAAACATATTCATATATGCATATATATGTTTACCTATATATAAATGTATGTGAATGTACATATATACATGTATGTATGGATACATATACATACCTACATGTATGTACATACGTATAAAGAAACCAAGTCTTGGGATAATCAAATCATAGCAAATCATCTCCTCTTAAAGTGAATATTCTGAGGAAAACTATGGTGTCGAAGAAACTTTGGTAAAAACTTTCAATAAAACGATGAATAAGAAATAAATGAAACCCTAAATCAATGCCTAAAAAGCCTAAAAAAATCAATGAGCGCGAGGAAGGCAAAGAGGTTTTTCTTTTTTTGGTAATGCAAAAAGTAGAGGCCGGTTTGTTTCTCAGTAGGTTATAATAACATCGCATTGAAAGAAAGCTACTTTGAAAAGAAGACTGTGACAATGACTAAAAAAAAAACCAACATATTTTGATATATATTTTGCTCAATGTGTGATCAAAACATGTGCATATATACATTTTATGACAATTTAGTATCTCTGTAAGTAATGGAGGATGTCACATTTTTGATAGTTCCCTTGCAGACACACACACACACACACACACACACACACACACACACACACAGTGTCGGCTCAGCAACAAACTCTCATATATATGTAAATCAGATCAATAGGATATCCATACAAACGGCCTGCAGCTGTGTGTTGCCATCAAGCGGCTCAACTAATGTAATAAGTAGTGGTGCAGAGACGGAGAACGAGGACGGGCGAGATTAGCGCAGCTTGGCTCCCGACGTCAAGCTCCATTTTATAAACAGTCACAATTAACACAGACTGTCATTATTACAGGGAACAATGAGATGAGTCGGTGAGAGCAGATTAATAACTTCACCGCGTGAGTCTGCCGCGCAGCTACAAAGACGCACTCATATTTGTTTCCCGGAGTCAACAGTGACATTTTTGGACATATTTTGGATGTGATAATTAATCATGATAAGCTGTAAAGTCTTAAACCAGAAGGCGGCCGATGAGGAAGCGTCTCTTTTAGGTTTCCTCTCAGACAGCTTTGATAATGTGGTGGGACAATCTTCTTGCACAGTCGAACAACAAAATTAGCAGGTGTGCTTCTCAAAAAAGGTCATTAATGATACATCCTGTTTGTTCCCTGAGGTGGATTAAATCTAGTTATAAACTAATGATGTTTTGACTACAAACACACATGCAAAAATAAAACCTTCACGTTAACCATTTTTCATACTCAGAAAGTCAACGTGTTATTTACTCTCTCAAACATGCAAAAAAGAAAAAAGTTTACTTTCATTTAATAGAAATTAAAGCTCATTAGCTGCACAGAAACCCCCGGGTGTAGGCTGAAAGAGAAATAAAAAGAGATAATTAACAAAAGTGGAATGACTTAAAAGGTTTTTCCAAATTCTGATGACACTGAATTCTCTCTAGTCAGTAGATGAGATACAGATGGAGGTCAGACATAGCCAGAATACAAAGGAATAATAATAATAATAATAATAATAATAATAATAATAAATGTTGTGAAATGCACCAAAAAAATAATATTTAAAAACACTACATTGAGGCATTTAAGAAGTAATTGATAAATTGTTAGTCTGCCTGTCAAATCCTTTTTTTCCCTGACCAGGTTAAAATGACAAATGAAAATGAATAAGTAAAATATATTGAACCTATAAAGCAGGAAACAATTTTAATAACTGATCCAAGACAAATTAAGTAATAAACTTTTCTAGTCGCACAGCAGTTTGTTTCTCTTGCCTTCGCTCAATATCCATCCATCCATTTTCTTCCGCTTATCCCGTTGAGGGTCGCGGGGGGGCCGGAGCCTCACTGACTCCCAGTGAACTGTGAGTAGGATCTCCACGATCTCGCTAGCAGCAGTATAGCATTAGAAGACATTTCCACCAAATTCTTTGAGTCTATATGGAATGCAAGAAGGTTCCAGCTCCCAGAAATCAACTTGATCCATAAGATCTATTTGACCTGAGGCTCCAGTTTAATAAGAGCAACACTGATGACATTTGTTGAGGCTGCTGTATACTAAATTGCAGCACTTCACATGAATCAAACACGGCCCATTTTCCCACCAGATGTTGCGTGTTCTTGAACCGGCTACTTCTGTTCAAGATTTTCTAGTTCTCTCAACTTGATCGACCTGCGTTTTCTCCAGTACTTTATGCCAAACCGTCATCATCATCATCGCGGAAGGAGGGAGTTGTGCAATGGGAGTTGCTTTCCTGCACTGCTGTGGTGACAATAAACCAGGCTGATAAAACAGAGTCGCTAATGTAAGGACAGAATGTAGAAAAAAAACAACAACACAGAAACGAGATTCATTCATTTCATTGGCTCGCAAACGGGTGACCGAACACAGCTTGGGTGGGCGTCGGCCCGCTCGTGCCACATGCGCTCATCCCTCACTGTGAGACATGATCACGATTCATAAGGGGGAAAAAAAGTCTCTTCGAATTTGGGGATTTTGAACAAATAAAACACAGAACGGTTCAAAATGAGGTTCGCGAACGAGTAGCAAATCAGTTCCCCCGTCAGTGAGAAAGGCCAAGGGGAAGGTGGTTAGTTACACCTTTCCCTAGAATCATGTGTCACTTACACTCAGACAAATCAAGTCGTAGTGAATACTCCAAACACTCGTCCTGCAGGGCATGTGTTTGGAGTGTTTTACAAGGTTGTCTGAAGGAGATGAAGCTCTTGGAACCTTTTCTGACTCTCAGTTGCATTGGCTCAATCAACCATTTATCACTGACACCAGCCTTCCAGCGGCTTTTATAGGCACCAGGTGAGACAATAAAATACTGACTGGAATCCTCAGGCCAAAAGAAATCATCTCGAAAACAGCTAGCGCATTTTTTTTTTTAAAGGAAAAAAGAAAGAAAGAGGGAGAGAAAAATCATCCAAAGTTTTGTGTCTTACATGATAAATCAGCCATTTGCAAAACCGTCCACTCGAGCCAAATATGCAAATTACAATTTACCCGTTTTAGGAAAACATGCAATTTTTCTGACAAAAATAAATAAATAAAAAAAGGGACGCTAACAGCAGCAGCAGCACATCAAGAAAGAGAGAGAGAGAGTGGGAGAATGAACTGAATTTATAGTAAATAAGTGTTTTGAGGGCTATGAGAGTTAGTGTGGCCTTGCAGGGTCATAGAAGCATTGTAAACTCTAATTGTGTTCTTGGTATTATGTTTTTCAAAGCTCTGTTATTTCTATTCATGATATTCAGGAGCAAATCGCTTGTCTTGCTCTTGGACACATAATTGAGGAGGATTACTCGAGTGAAGGAATAAAAACTGCGCTGCAAGAAAAAAAAAAGACAGTTTTGCTAAGAAGGATGAAACAACAGCCAGCAGAAATCAAGAAGAGAGAGACAAAAAAAATATGTTTGGAAAGTGTTCAACCACATGTTTCCCAATTATATTTAACATTGTAGAACCTTCACACACAAAAAAACAAAAAAAAAAAAGCTTTGGGTCCGGGTCTGATGCCAGCACGGCTATTGCGCTTTCACTGGCAGATGCGACGGCAGCGTTCTATTATGTTTATTTACTTGTTTTCTGGATGCCAGATGAGGTAAGTTGTGAAGAAACACATGTTGTGAGAATCGCCAACAAAGAACACTGATACGGCAGAGCAAATACACGATAACGGTGCCAAACGAAGTACTCAGATCCTTCACTTACCGTAAACATCAAAGTACAAATATGGAAATTTGATCTGTAAAGTATCAAAAGTATGCAATGCAGAAGCTGCCCAATGTAAGGCGTTATAATATCCCGTTATAGCATTTTGTCAAGGAATGCAGGATATTAGATTTTTTTCCCTAATATTTTTACATCTGGCAGTTGGTCACCAGTCAATATTTACCGATACTGAACACACGTAGAAACATTGAGGATGTTAAAAATGGGGTTTTTTTCCTTCCCGTTTTATAAGTTCAGGTTTTTGAGTGACTGGAGATGCTATTTGCTGCTTTACAATAATCCTTTGTAAACAAACAAACAAACAAACAAACAAAAAAGGTTCCAATCAGGAATATTGTTTTTGGGGTTGATAGCCAAAACACAATTCATCCTTGACCCATGCAACTTCCCTCTATGAACTTTTGTTTGAAATTGGCCATAGAGTTTTGAAATATAATCCTGCTAAAAGACAAAAGGCCATATTTAAATGAACTATTGTGCCAGGGTGGTTACGTTCGGGAAGTGTTCAGGTTCATTACGGTATTTCGTACAGACATAATCAGAACACTAACCGCAGGGCTCATTAGACTCCTAATTATTCATAGGTGTGTTTCGGGGGTGACACCGATCAAACCAATCAGAGGGTCTGGTGTTATTCCTTTTAAAGCCCCAGGTAACGCCAGGACTTGGCATGTTGCCTAAGAAACGAGCCTCCTCGTGAGCCCAGGTGAAGGCACGCACACGTCTTGAGTTCAAATACGTCAGCAGAAATCCACCAAAGCCATCGGGGGTGAAGCAGGCCAAGGGGGAGGTGGTTGCCAATGTTTCCACATCCTCTGCCATCAACTGCACCGCACCCCGATGCTGCGCAACTGCTCATCTGATTGATGCCATAAAATAGCTGGCTTGAAACTAGCAATGACGCTTGCGGCATGCTTAAAGTAGGGCCAAGTAGGGCCAAAATAGTAAAACCATAACCTCTTTGGCATAGGCAGAAATAAAAACAATTCAACGGTTGCCAATTCATCTACTGATGAATTGTAAACCTTCGGCAGCCACAGGGCCACCCTGAGGCATAAGTGAACTAAGCTTGGGGCCCCCTGGCCACCAGGGGCCGCAGACAGCCGCAGCCCCAAGCAAGTACCCCCAATCGAGTGTTGTTTTTTGTTGTTGATTTTTTTGTTTTTTTAAACATGTTAAATATCTTAAAAACATAATTTAATGAATGAATAAATAGTTCAATACAAGAAAATTCTGATCATGATCAATGTACCTGCCATCGTTTGAGTCATGACTCATGCACATCAACTGAAACACCTCATCGCGTGCGTAACCAAACACTCCAAGCTCAAGCTTCGTTTGGGAGAGATGGTAATCTCATGTTTAGCATGACACTTCAGAAATATCCCTCTGGTGCCCATAAGAAAAAGAAGTAAAGGACAGAGGATGAGAAAAAAAGAACAAGATATAGGTATGTTTGCATGATTTACAGTATGTTTTGGGCCAAAGTCAAATTCTGCCCCCTAAAGGCTCGGGCCGGCACTGGGCAACCAGCAGGTACTTGAAGTATGTGGATATAAAACAAAAGCTTTGCGAATGAGATGCTGCTGATATCTTACTGAGTCAGGTAATCATCAGCCACTTGCATCTGCGGTTAGTAAAAGATTGTGGCTGGTTAATGAGGTTGACTCATTGCGGGTTGGAACACATCAGACAGCCTGAGTGAGTCATGAAGCTGTAGTAGCTTGCAGACACTTGCAATATTTATATGAAGGTTAGAGATTATATTTTTACTACAAAGAGAAGTGATTATATCTTCTTTTTTTTTCCCCTCCAAGGCCAATGACGTCTCTGCCATCCAAGGCCTCTGTTCGAATGTCCAGCGGATGTTGAGTGGCGGGCACGTGGTCCTCCTTAATCCTTTCTCCTTACTTTGCAAATAAATTATGCATCAGAAAAAGAAAAAAAAAAAGGCTTTTTCCACCTCAATAGATGTGTCCCTTAATCCCTGGCTCCTAAAACCTGTTTAATCTGAACTAAGTCATTAAAACAGTAAAGGGATATCACAAAGGACTTTCAAGCCAATTGGCTTAACGGTAACGTGATTAGATCATTGATCTCTCAGCAAAGCTTTAAGGCTTCCAGGTGCGAAATGACTATTTAATGAAATCAGAGAAATCTCGTTACGAGAAAATGACTGATCAAAGTTAAGGCCAGGTGACGGAGGTGGCGTCGGTATCCATGTATCAATGGCAAAGGTATTTATTCTCAAGGGTCCCTCTTGACATTAGCAAGGATGTATGGAGGCTGGAATGAGAAATCATGTCTTTAATCCCTTACCAGTTTCTCAATCCCTGCTTCCGTGCATCTTTAACACGGATTGTTACTTCAAGCTATGATAGCAATCGCCATTGAGCAACATTTTTATTTCCCAGTTGCACTGAAAGGAAACGGGCCTCATGTCATTATAGTCTGATTAATGCAAGAGGCATCTTACAGATCGCGCTGCGGTCCGACCATATCAGCTCGGCATTACATTCATACTCAGAATATACCCTGTAGTTATCGAGCATCAGTGAGCTCCAGGAACTTCACTTAAACCACCAATCTCTTCAAATATATTTGATACGAATGGACAACCTCGACTTGAACGTCACCTTATACCACCGAGAGGATTACCGTTGTCACACTCTTCACATTGCCAGGAAATAAATAATATCCCTGAAAACCTATTTCCTAATTAATGAGAGGAGATGAAATATCACTTAATTTCAGATTTAATTATGAGCCATAATATTTCCTTCATTGGACCGCCTGTTAACGTTGGTGCAGTGTTGCATGCTTGCTGATGAATGCGCTGTGTATTAAAAAACATGAACATTTATGGTTCCCCTGGACCCAACATGAAAATTTCCCATGAAAGGAACATTGGAGGTGAAAAAAATAAAAGGAGACACACAAACACACACACACACACACACACAAAACGCAGTCAAGACAGAATAGACCACTGTCAGGACCACACAAGATAAAAAGGTTAATAAACACTTGGTAATGAAAATTAATGATACAAATCATACACAGGCCCTGACACACTTTTCCCTGTTTAATTGCAATGGCCGAGACACACACTCGTTTTAATTACCTCTATTGCAGCATTGATGTCCTTCAGCTGTCAAGCTCCAAAGTTCTCCCTGAGCATATCACTACAGATGAGCATTTAAGGCCATTATCATAAGCATGACAAAGGTATTGACTTCTACCCTCAGATGAGTTTTGCTTATGCAATAGGAATTGCCATTAATTGAGGTAATGAGGCTTGCATACTGACTTTCAGCTCTACGTTTGGTCTCAATCATATAGTGATGATTTTGCAGAAAGGGGAGGGTAAGTGTGTGTGTGTGTGTGTGTGTGTGTGTGTGTGTGTGTGTGTGTGTGTGTGTGTGTGCTTCTGGTGGGGGGGGGGTAGATGTCTGGACTCCATTAGGAAGGTATTATTGTCGTTTAGTTCCACTTTGAATTAAGATTAAAGAGCCACTGGCTTCTTTATAAATCTGAAAAAGCTTACACGACAAATATTTATGAAGCTTAATTAAAGATGGCGGCTCAAGTACGGTGTCCCCATGCGGACAAACAGAGGACAAAACTATCAAAAGATATGTTGTTGTCACACGGATGAAATATGACCTGCAAAAATAATACTTGTCAGTCCAATTCTGAATAAGAATTCAATTAACTTGTGGTCAAAAATGAATCCAACTGTGGGGAAAAAAAATAATTATTTCAAGATATAATGTGTTCCAACATTTTGGTGAATCTGTTGCCTACAGAGGTTACTTGTTTGTACAATTTGATTCATTTGTTACCCCAAGATATAACTCGCTCTCGAGATAAATTTGTGCCCACTGGTTAATCCTATGACCACCGTTGGGTTCTGTACTCATTGTCTGATGCATGTAAACGCTTTATTAAACAGCACAACTGGGCATGTGCACCTTATTCAGCAAGGTTACGAGCTGTCAATCAGTAATCAATATCGGACTGACTGATGCGTTTTAAAATGAATTAGCAACCACACACACATACACACACGTCAAAGCTCCCACAAATGCCACAAATGCTGGAACTAAATTGTTTATCAACGACCGTCTACGGGGGAGTGTGTGCAAATGTACAAAAGGAAACTTGCTGATTTAGCACTTTGTTGCAAAATAATATTAAATGAAATAACAACAACAACAACAAAACGGAAGCCTGCTGCCAGCTACATTTTGATGATGGATTTTTGAATAATGCAAATATGATAAATTAGCCAACATGTAGCATTTTCACTAATTAATTGCAATTAATCACGCTGAAGTTTTCGGAGGTGTAGTCAGTGGTTATCTTGTCTTCTTGATGTATTGCCTGTACGGAGCCCAGCGTGTGCATCAACCCCCATACATCTCTGGATGCAAGCTTCTCACTGGTCTCAGTTTTGGGTTGTGTTGTGTGTTTCATTGAATGTGTCCTCCTCATTTCTGTACTCCACAGATGGGATTTCACTTTAATTGACAGTTACCCCGGATCCATTCGTCAAAATGACAAGCATGGCGACTGCAGAGGTGCACCCTGAATGTGCTCAGCGAGGTATCGAGGTGGAAGTGTTTAATTTGTGTGTCTCTTTTGTGTGTTTGTCTGTCTACGTTTTTTTTTTTCTTTTTTTTTTGACGGGCACCAGATAGGTCAATCTTAGCATCCAAACTGCACCATCTCGACTTTGTTGTGTTCGTACGTGCACTTGTTTGCGAGAGCTGCCATTGCTGAATCCCGTTGATCTCCAGCGTTCCCTGTGAAGTCTGGCCTTTGTCTGCCGGCTCTACCTCTCCCTGCCGTCTTTCTCTCCCCCCCCCCCCCTCCCTCCACCCTGTCATTTCCTGACACATGGCTCTGACACATCCTGAGTGTCGCACCGGTGGGAAAATAACACATATCTCTGACCTCTTGAACTCTTTCTTCTCTGAAAGCCCTTAAGAAAGAATGCTCTCGCTGCCCACGCCTCTTTAAATGTCTACCGAGGGACAGGGGCTATTGAGACGAGGTGGTGGTGGTGGAGAGACATTTCAAGACAGGTATAGATCTTCAGCTGGTGTCAGGTATGGGTATCGAGCAAAACAGCAAAGGATTTATAGCATTCACAATTCATGTATTGTGCATGGACTGCAGAGAGTAATAGACAGTGTTGTCAGCAGTTCTCTGCCTGCCCCCTTTTTTCCCTGTGAGCTCTGTTCAGTGTTAAATCAAAGTCTGTATACAAAGCTGCTCAATTCTTTTTTTCCAGGCCACTGCATTCAACTGTTTACTGTATCGAGTGTAACATCCCGACAAAAGTTGGCATCCAGAACACCTTGATTATTTGTAGGTTAAAAAAAGAAAAAAAGGGGAATGCTTAGTTAGCATGCGCACCATCAGATGATGAGGTGTCACGTCATATCAGACCCTCAGACTTAGGGGTGTGTGTGTGGGGGGGGGGGGGCACTCTTTATTCTGCTCACGATAAATAGATATAAACAGAGATTCAAAGTCTGGGAAGCAGGTTGCAGAGAAAAAGGGAGAGAGGAGGTGTGTGTGCGTGTGTGTGTGGTGTGTGGGGGGGGGGTTCTGAACGGTCACATAATGTTGTCTTTGGATCGACCCAAGGAAGCGATGTCACAGATCATTCACGGGGCCGCTGGTGTATACATTAAAGTTGGGGAGGGGAGGGGATTGGTGGAGGTCTCTCCACAGCAACAGAGGACAGCCTATGGAAAATGGCCCAGCTACCTAGCCAAGACGGTGATGTCATCAGAGTGGAACATGCATTTCCACACGCTTGTCTGCTGTGCTGCGTGTGTGTGTGTGTGTGTGTGTGTGTGTCCTCTCTCCGCCTACATGCTGCATCACCTTCAGGCCGTCCTCAGCTGTACCGCAGGGATGTTAGCTCTTGAATGATTCCCTCATGTATATTGAATGAACCACACAACGAGCTCATGTTCATGGGTGATTTATCTTTGCGCAGGTGTGATCATGTCAATATATTGATCAATCAGAGAGTGATTGAGGACCATATGCTCTACTGATGATTAACATTGATAACCGAGCGCCACCCTGCACTTGACAATACGGATTCAATCACACGTCGGTGCAACAAAATACAAGCTTATGTGTGTTTAAGAATGTCTTACCATGTGTATGTGGTGACCTGTGGGATTACAGCCCCCCCCCCCCCCCCCCCCCCCATACACACACCCCCACTCCACCCCCCTCTCAAAGCTTCTGATCGTATTGTGTACGAGCAAAAGAGTATTGTATGACTGTGGGCGGCCTTTTAAAAGAAGTTTAAAAAAATCTGTGCAGCTTGTTCTTTTATTCCTCGCTTTCTAATCCTTTTTGGGTTCACAATGGTACTTTAGTCAACAATTGTAAAAGCTGCCAAAAGAGGGCAAGTGCAAGTGTGGCTGCAGCATCTGAGCGCTGAGTTTATACACAGGAGGAAGAGAGTGAGAGGTGTGTGTGTGTGTGTGTGTGTGTGTGTGTGTGTGTGTGTGTGTGTGTGTGTGCGCGCGCACACATTTAAGCACAGCGTGGACTTGCCCATCTGTTTGCATGATGTCATTCCTACTGTCCCCAGCTCCCTTTGCACATGACAGGAGAGTATTCCATTTGTAGCCATCAGTGTTGGCAATGTGTTCATCTACTCAGAACAAGTGTGAGGGTGACAAGTGCGAAAGGGTTGAACAATATAGCTCGAAACGGATCTCACCGAGCCATAGTGCTTCATATTTCACACTCCGAGATCATTAGGGAGCTGCACATCCAGAAAGTCGGAGGCGGACACCGCTGTCGTGAGAGATAATTAAATGCTAACTTCTGTAGCATGAGCACCCCGGAGTTTGAGAAAGAAGTCGTAACTAATTTTTTTGTTTTTTTATTTTATTCAAAAAACAAGGGGGAGTTTTTTTTATATCAGTGAGTTATGTTGTTACGGTAACCTACTCACTTTCCACTGCCAAATTTTCCTCGACACTTTTTCCTTTCCCGTCTTATCCTTATAAAAAAGACATGTCATATAAAACTGTAAATAACAGTGTTGACTCACATTTATGTGCCTGTTCATGCACAGCATGAGTTTAAGAGGAAACCCCCCCCCAACACACACACACAGAGGCATATTTAGTCCGTTTCTCTTCCCACCTCAAATGAAGAGCTCAGAGCTGGTCTGTACTGGAGTTGTCGTGAGCGCTCAAACCGGCTTGAACAAATGAAGCTGTCCCATGAAACTCACCAGTGGGGGGTGGGGGGTGTTGAAGCGGACTGATGAGCTCAGGTGTGAAAGGACGGGCCACCAGTTTTGGTGAAAAACTTAAAGAATGACATCACTGACTTTCAATTCAATGTTTTTAAAAGGTTTTGTATTGTAAAGACATTAAAAAGAATTTAAATTGTGTAACATCACTGCCACAGAGGTTTTTCTTTTTGAAAAATAGCTAACATTGATATGTGGGTTTATTTCTTAATCAGAATTCAAAACATTAACTGCTAAAAAAAAAACTTTAAAAACTCACAAGATGTTTATTATGACTAATTATTCTGGCCTGGCCTGGGAACGCCTCGGGGTTCCCCCCAGAAGAGGTGTTGGAAGTGGCCGGGGAGAGGGCGGTCTGGGTTTCCTTGCTGAGGCTGCAGCTGTCGTGACCCGGACCCGGACCCGGTTAAGCGGAGGACATCGAAGTCAAAGACGAAGACAAATTATTCTGCTTTTGTTGGTATTTAGCCCGTGAAACAACATTTTCACTAGTTGTTTAAAAAAAATGTTCTGTCTGCTTTCCACATATGGCAAATGGAGGCGCACACCTGGCAGGTTGGTCTGGTAGCAGTCTAACAGCAACATAAATTGTGTAAAATGATATCACCATAACAACAACAATAACAACATTCACTGTTATAGTTTGCACCGCTGCAGCTGCTCAGGGCATCGCCGTACACGCCGTTTCATTCGTTTTCCGGTTAGAATTTCCATGCAGTTAATAACAAAACAGTAATATTTCTGACCTGATGACATCGTAGTCTGACAATAATATGATGATCAAATAAGATGAATCTGAAAAATGACGTGTTAGTAACCAGTTCTCTCTCTAAAGGATTAATCATTTGCTCATGACACATAGGAGCCTAAAGAGTCAGATTCATGACATCATGGGGGGATCCCACTGTAGGCGCGAAATCAATGAGGTCACTGCATTTTTTTTTTCCTTTGGGGAGGGGGTCTGCTTTCTATGGGCGGCTTATCAAGTGGTTCTGTGAAGAAGAATCACCTGACGCATTGAGTTATCCTGAAAGACACGTTTGTGGACGTTATCCTCAATGTAATGTGGCGCGTCAGAACCCGTCCGTCATTAGTAAGTCATCCTCGCATACTGTATGTGAGTGGATCCTGTTATAGCTTCCAGCAGCTGTGACACTCTTGGCCACGGACAGAGGCCCGGTGGCAGAGCTGATTTGTTGCACTGCATTACACTGACAGATCGACTGACAAACACTTCAGTTCAGTACCAGAGCTGCCGCTGCCGTTGCCGCCGCCGCCGCCGTCATCTTCACTCCACGGCCTGACTGTTTGCTGTTGTGTGCTGATTTGCTGGAGCTTCCCTGGATGACAACCATGCTTCATTCCTCACTTTCATTATTGCAACATAAAAGTGTGTGTGTGCGTGTGTGTGTGTGTGTGTGGGTGGGGGTCCTCTATGGCAGTGGATGTTGCTTTACACCGGTTCGTCTTTGTCATCATTACTGTGTCAACGACGGGATAGCCAGAATAGCAGACGTGTGTGTGTGCGTGTGCGTGGAGGTCAGTTGGAGGGTGGCAACTGTAACTGTAGCCGGGGCAGGAGTCACCTAGGTCGACAAGAATCAATCAGATCATCCCTCCATTCATCTTCATATGCCTGAATCCCCGATGGTAACCCAGAGGGCCGGGGGCTCACTGGCTAAAACTCACATTTGTTATCCTGCAAAGTGCAGCCTACTAAACCAACCAATGAATCGGAATGTTCTAGCTGACTTTATGTTTGTAGTGAATTCAGAAAGTTGAAGAAGAGGGGAAAAAAAGAGAACTGAATAGGCGATCTAAGTTACAAGAAGTCTTTGATCATAAAAAATGATTTGTATGCTCTTTGATCTCACAGCAAAACACCATGGGGGTGGTTTTTTTGGGACTTGCCAGCTTCTTGGGTTATTTGTGCTGGGTTTTATGTGTTAAAAGTTCTGTTAAAGCTTTTTTGCTCACTACCTGAAATAGAGTTTTCACCTGTGGATGAACCTGAGCTGAGCAGTTTCTGGAGTGCGAGTGCGTGTGTGTGTGTGTGTGTGTGTGTGTGTGTGTGTGTGTGTGTGTGTGTTTGTAAAGCATCTCCCTGACTGAGGATCCTTTAGGTCCAGCAGCAGCAGTCTGCTCTGCTCCTAGGATAACAAGGGTGCTCTGATCTCATCGTGCCACGGCTCACTTTGCCGGGAAGGAGTAGGATGATGTAATGCTGCTAGCAGAACAGCAGCAGCGACAGCAGCAGCACTCGCACACACACACACACACACACAAACACACACACTTATCAGATGTGCTACAGGGAGAGAAAAGCTGAGGAAACTATCCAATCATAAAACCGTCACTATGACTTTGAACAGGATCATCCTCTTTACCATTAACGTGACTCCTGAAGAAGTCATCCTTATACTCCGAATCACCGCCACGAGTTGAAGTTATACCTCAACTTTATGAGACTGTATTTTAATCGCATTTTCGGAAAGCTTCATTATGTGCTTGAGAAATCACAAAGAGATATTACTGCTTTAAATGTGTGACAATGCTGCGCGCCCGCGTGGGTATCCAGCGCATGAACGGCCGTCTAAAAGTTACGTGGATGACGTCTTGGACAGTTTAATGGTAAATCACATATTCTTTCACCTTTTACTGAAATGTATAAATTACCGAATTTAATTGATTGCTTTTTACAGCAACCTACAAAAGAGCCCATCCATTTACATTACCTTCATATTTCCCCTTGCCACGGTACAGACAGTCACCTCCAGAGAATCATACGACTCCAGTCCTGTATAATACTGGGGTGAGAATATTATACTGTGGATTTTATGCTAGGTAATTAAAGAGATCGCTGTTTTATGTCCTAGGCAGGGATGGACCTTCCCTGATTCACAACCCTACACACTAAAGTGGAATAGCCTTGTTCCTACTCTTGACTTCTCCAGTTTAATTGCCCTTTGTGTCAGGCTTATTTCTTCCCTAACTACCTTAATATATCATACACTGAGTGCAGCATTCTTCTTTTACATAAAAAGGGCTATTGATGCACTGAAGCAAAGCATCGCAACTGTCAACGCGTGATGAAGAGTGAGACTACATCACCTGCCTCCCTCACGCCCCGCCTCCCCCCTCCTGCTTAGCTCACTACTTTTTTTTTCTTTCTTTCTTTCTTTTTTTTTTAACTCCATCTAGGCAAAGTTACGGCAGCGTGAGCGAACTTAGAGCCCCCGCACCCTCAGTCCTGTCCGGCGCTCCTTTCCTGGGTACGAGTGCCTCGGAGGTGAAGCATGTGTCAGGGGCTTGAGATGAAGCTACAGAGTGGGAGATGAGTCAGATGAACACTTGTCAGGTGATGTCATCTCCAGTGAGCGCTGACGACAGGCCCCAGCTGTTTTGAGGGGGTGGGGGTGGATGCACCGAGGCGCGCGCTGCTGGCGCACCTGTCTAAAGGCATTTTAGCTCACACAAGTGCGAAACAGAGCCTGCTTGCTAGTCTCAAGGCTTTCCATAAGTCCCTGGTGATGAAGCCGAGAGAGGTCAGAGAGTGCGTCTCCGGAACAGCGTGCTTCTGCACCATCAGTAGTTCCAGGAGATGGAGGGCGGGTGACATTCACGAAGTCAATATTCTGGTTCAGGTGATATTGAAACAAAGTATTTTAATGCAGAGCAGCTGGAAGAAATATTCCCGTTTACATGTTAGTTGGCATATTCACAATGAGCCCCTTCCACCTCCGGGTTGTCGCTAGACAACCTGGCTAAACTTCCTGCTCAGGAAGTCTTTTTAGTCGCCGATATACAAGAATAATATAGAAATATAGTGAGTGAGTAAACTTTATTAGTTTCTTTGCACAAATTGTGTGTTTATTTGTATCATCAAACATTTTCATGAACTGCTGAAGTTTTTCACCTCTTGGTCATGTAATGATGAGTATATCTGATGACATCGTTTATGACGCGCAAAGGTCATCCACAGTGTTTAGTCATCAGGGTGCAACATTCCAACCCTTGCATGGTCTCGCTTTAAAATCTTGGCTGAGTTTAATACGGCGCAAAACTATTCGGTATTAAAACTCTGTGAGGTAAATGGAAATATAGATACATGCTGAGGAAAAAAGCAAAATGTTTTCACTACACTCATGCCTTCACATGCGCACACGCACACACACACACACACACACAAAGTATAATACACCAGAACAATACAGCAGCTTCACAGAAAATCAAGAAATGTCTCAGTGTAATAGCTATACTTTGTAATAGCCATCGCAGTGGAATAACTCTGATTTAATCTAGCCGGCAATCAATATTGTTTGACTGCTATGATTGATGAGTATTAAGTAGGACTATTAAGAGAGAGGGAGGGGGGGAAAAAAGTCTGAATTCCACTGCTCGCTGCTCAGTCAGAGCGCTAATGTGAAAGAGAATAATTTGTCAGCTAATTCCCAAATAGGTTTAGAACTGTGGACACATTTTCTTAATGAATATGTGAATTACTTGTGCATTGATTTCTATTGTGTGGGAAATGTATAAAGAACTTGTCTTCACAGGCGCCTGCAGACACACTTCATTGACGTTTCACTTGCGAGGCCGCTAGAAATATTGCATATGCTGAAACCAGCAGATTGTGTATTTAAAGCCTCTGGTGAATCAAGGGCACGGCTTTGACCCTTTTAGTAGTAGCTTGTCATACGTTTAGCAGAGCAGGTGGATGTTGGTGGTAGGTGGAGGGGCGTGGGGGGGTGGGTATCACTTCAAACTGTCTTCCATCACATTATGACAGATCTTAATTGACTACCGATACAGTTTTGCTGAGTTGACGGGAAATGTGAGGGAAAAAAAAAAAATCAGATTTTAATCTAATCATTGCAATATACCTGATTGGCTCCTTGCAACACTTTGGTATATTAAAACATTTGCATTTTCAGAGATGGGTCAGAGAGCTGGTGGAAAAACTGAATTCTACCCACTGCAGACCAGGTTCCTTAACTGGTTCATTATAGTTCTTTCTCCTTTGTTTTTTTGTTAAACATTTGTTATGACGTGTTTTTCTGTGCACATTTAAAGAAGAAGTTAGTGATTTCAACCAAAATGTGTCAAATTTAGTGAATGCGGACGGGTGCGGGGAGGCATCCTGTCAAACCTGGAGAAGGTGTGGTTTGTTGTCAAGACCTCCTCTCTCAAAGACCCAGCAGAGGAAGAGAGGCAGGTTGTTTTTCTCTCTTTTTTTTGGATGAGGTATACTCACTAACCCCCCACCACCACCACTACCACCTCCTTCCCCCCTCCTCCCCTGATTACAGCACTTGTTGTGACGTGATATACCATCAAGCATCTGTAGAGGGCGTTTTATTTTGAAAACCTCTTGGATGCTCTGTGTCGTTCTGATTTCCTGTCATCTTTATGTGGCTTAAATGAAAATATCAATGGCTTTCTTCCCCTTTAATGTATTCAGAGTGGTGGGGCTTCCTCAGCTGACAGCGCTTTCTATCCTCCACCAGTTTAGGGTTTCTTCAGATGATGTCATCTGCTGCTGGAAATTCATCAGTCATACTCTCAATGATGCAAACTTTTGGAGAATGACACATGATTTTAAACTTTAACGTACTGAACTTCAGTTCCCCTTCTCTCTATTTTTTACCGCAGCTCTCTCTATATGGTTTGCCTCTTTTTTTTTCTTCTTCCTTTTTTTCTTTTGCCACCACACGGAGACAAAGTCAGCCAGTCTTTCCAGGTTTATCAGTGAACCACATCATTAAGAAGTGCCCCATGGATTCCTGTCTAAACTGCGCGTCGACTTGCTGCTGCCAGCTCCCTGGATAAAAAGCTCAAGGCTGAGCAGGCTGACATTCCCCTGTACAAAAGTAAATGATGGCACAAAGGATGGTGGTCCAGAGTCCTCTCAGTGGTCTTAGGGGAGAAGACAGAGAAGGAGAATGATGATAGATTGCAGGGAGAGAGAGGGCCGACCGAATGGATCAGGGCTTTGTACCCAAAGAGCACCATCTGCTGTCAGCTCAGGTGAGTCATTCAACCGCTCTGACATGTGCATGTAAAGGAGCACACTGGGAACACATCAGCCTGCCGTCAGGCGCGTCGCTGATAGACTGAATGGAAAAGAGAGAGAGGGGGAGAGAGAGAGAACGAGAGCACCGTGGAAAGAGACAGGTGGGGTGCTCTCTCTCTCATATCTTCACAGAAATGATTGAATTAATCTTAATGACTGATTTTGAAATTATGAATATTTTCTTTTAAATCTAATAAACGCTACCTGCTGCTTTTAGGTAATTTGCTTTACAAGCACAGTTTGGCACAAATGCAAATAGAGTGTGTGTAGAGAAATGCTTGTACTTTTTGGAGCCGCTTTCAGTTTGTTTAAGTAAGATTCGTCCTGTTTGCTCAGAGAGCTCACATCGCTCAAATGTTTGGGAGCGTTTCTTCTTTGCCAACATCATCCATCTCTTTCACAGGTGCTAAAATATCAAGATGTTGATTAAAAGCCATGATCGCTACACAGGCGTTCCTTGAGTTCCTTATCAATAAAAGGCCATCACACCGACTCGCCTGGGAAGTCCATTCCAGCAGTTTGGCACCATCGCACATTAAGACGACGTGCCACAACACTGGATCAGAATATCAACATTTGCCTGATCTGCGTGACAGCCAAACATCTAGATGAAATATGAGGTTTGAATAAACTCAGAGCCCCTACAGAGTTGTCCACCAGGCAGTTGTACAGTACAGTGTAGGAAGAGACCTCAGTGGGCGAACGCACACGTCTTCCAAGTTAAGAAGCTTTTTCATCAAATATGAATCCAGACAGCCAACCTGTCATGCTGCTGAGTTGTTGAACCCTCCTCGGCTTGTCTGGGGCGGACGGGTCATCAACGACAGCTCCTAATCGTGACTTTGGACAGTCCCAAATGAAAGATGATCAGCGTCATGAAGGATATTGGGAGAAAATTCGGACAGAAATTTGGAATGACCATCTCACTGAGAATGCTGCTGCGTCCTATCGCTACCAACCAGCCATTAGAAATGCAGCATTATGCTAGAGTTAACGTACGTCTTTTTTTCACGTAACACTACAGCGCCATCTACAGGCACTGACGTATGTCACAGGCTGAGATTCCATTGTTGCTTTTTTTTCCATACAGTTTACATGAATCAAAGCTGATGTTAAACCCAAATCAATTACATCCATTTTGTTCAGTATATTATGACTGAAAAATGGAAACAGGAATACAGGTTCGTCCAACAACAGACTCGTTCCATTTTCAGCGTAACAGTGCTCTGCAACGTGTCGCTAGGTTGCCCACAAAGTTTCTAAAAGCAAAAAAATAAAAACTTGTTCTCTTGTGGCTCTCTATTCATCACACATGTCCCTGACTGAGCATCTGTGAGACATTGTAGACCATCGGGTACATCAGTGTCCGTGGGAATATCCATGACTTAACCTTCAGTTGGTCTTGGCGTAGGGGAAACACTGCATTACCAAATACAAATGGTGCAAACACACGCTACTTCCCCCCTCTCCCTGCGACTGTTGCTGCACCTCGATAGACCTTTTCTTGACTATATTTGGATTAGCTATATGTAATACAGCTGATATTCTTGTCAAGGAAAGCAAAATGAAGCTGTAATGGGCTGAAACATTAATTCCCACAATGAGATTTTCATCTGAGCTCATCACTTTCCCCCCCTTGTGGGAAAGAATTCTCTATCCTTCCCCAATGTGTGCTTGCCTTATAATGGCAATATTTCATCCATCGAGCCCCATGAGTAGAAGTAGAGTGAAATAACAGGATAGCTCAGGGGCGAGAAGCCAGTCGAGGGCCCCTATCAAATGACTGTGTCTGGCCTCTTAAAACAATGAGCTGTTTATGGACAGTTTTAACCAGCTAAAGCACCTTTAACTGTTGCCTTCTTCTCCTGAAAAAACCATGCAGCTCCAGCATCAGAGAGGAAAGAATAGCAATGAGAGTCCAGAGTCACTGCAAAGGCATACTCAGGGCCAGATTGGCAAATGATTATATATATATATATATATATATATATATATATATATATATATATATATATATATATATATATATATATATGAATCGTTTTCAAGCACAAATCTTCTCATTTCTTATAATCTTCCTTGAAAAAGAATCCACTCAAGCGTCAGCTTCTTTTATATTTCTGAATACAAAAACTGAATTCCTTCTGGAGGAGCAACTGTTACCAAGTCTGGATCAAAGTCAAGGCCTTGTCATCTACGATCTCATTTCAGGGGTCCAAAGGAGCCCGATTGTCAATAAGTAGCAGCGGTATTGACACCTGTGACACCGCGCCGCTTTGCCTCGTACTCCCAGCCTCCCACTCTCTTGCCCACTCCAGGGAGTCAGAAGCACATGACTGTCTGTGGAAGTGATGGGGGCATGCCAATACTAAAAAGGTTGCAATTTATGGAAGGCCGTGACATCAAAGCTCTGATCAATGCCTCCGTAGCCCTCAAATACAATGGCGAGATCAATTCTATAGGTGATATTGTTACAGGAGATCTGCAGACATGCTGAAAGTGTCAAGAGGGGACGCATGCTCATGTTGAAAACAAGCAATTCTATAGGATTTGCGTCAGTCAGACTACGTGGTTGGACAGTGATGGGAGATCCCAGTGACCCCACAGGGTGATACACGCTTGTCAGTGTGAGACAGGTTTAAAGTGGAGAGTACGGGAGGGGGGGGGGGTTATTATATTATAGTGAAAAGCCGCCTTTGCTGGCCAGTAGCAATCAAACAGCCTCTCTCGGCTAAAATCATTTTATTACGGACAATAATGTAAGGCTGTGGAAGATGGAATGGATAGATGTATGGGATTCTGATGAGATGGTCCAGACAGGTCTACCCAAGGGGAGGTGGAGTACATTAGTGTACATCAATGCCAGAGCTTATAGTGGAGACCAGTACAATGTATATAGCAATGCTCTCCTGAGTCTGAGAGTGACTAAGTGTGGGATTACGTCCAGCAACAAAGGACAGCAGCACTTTCATGACATATCAGAAATCTATATGGCATCCCAAAAAAATAAAAAAGTCGCCATTTGTCTTTTGGATTATTTTTGCATTGTAGAGGGAGGCGAATTTGAAGAAAATCCAATTAAAAATAAAAGACCGCAGATGTAAGGCAGTATGACACGCAATGCCGGAACACACATGGCAGTGAGGCGCAAACATACACAAACCGAAAACAAGCAGCGCTATCTAAGATATACAAAGAAAGTGTGACAGAAAAATACTGAAAAAATGTCTGAATGGACAAGGAGACTCCAGGGCGTCATACATAAATAATGACACTACAAAAGCCAGAATTCCTTTAGATTGTGTGGTGCTGGCAGGAGCGCACAGATGAGGGTGCAGAGTTCGCGACGAGTAAACAAGTAAATAACTAACATGTTCAAAAGTGCATGCTGCTGCTAAGTGTATTTTTTTTTCTTTTCCCTTCTTCAAGGAATCCCTTTGCTTTCTGTTTCCTTGGATTATTGTTTGGAATGAATCAAAAGTTACCCTACTTAAAAAAAAATATATATATATATATATAGCAGCGCATTTGATCACCTTGACAGCTAACACTCTCACCCATCAGCGAGATAGGAAATCTTTCATTTTTTTTGATAGATTGCGATGCGGTTATAAATAAATAAAGAAGACGGATGATGTGGAATGAATCCAATTTACCATGCAGAAGATAATCAATACATTAACCTGGAATCCCGTGTTAGAGCACCTTTAGTCGACAGTACAGTATGTGCTTGTTGACTTTAATTGCAACAGTGCTGGATACAGCCGTGGGCAGACAATTGATAGTAGCCATTAGCAAATGATTAGGTGGACAGAGATGAACTCTCCCGCATTGATTTGGCTGGCTTACATTTCCGACTTTTGCAGGAGAATATAAATAAATTCACCTGCAGATCTATAATGCATGATTTTTTATATTCATAATTTCCACCAGAGAGGTTCCTCGGCTGCCTGATTTCCATCGTGTACACAGTGAATCTGGCAGCTTGTTGAAGTCAGGCGTCCGCAGCGTCTGTTTTGTGCCAAATCACAACTGTTTATTCAGCCAAACACAGCATTATAAATTGCTGTGAGGACGTATAATGAGACTAAGATTGTGAAATGAAACCGCAGGGCTTCCCATCAATGTGCCTTCTAGACATGGTGAAGCCACCAACGTATCAAAGATGTTCTTTATCATTTCCAATTATTGAGAAATATTGTCATTTGAGCCATCTGAACCTCCAAGTCTAATTTGTTTACTTCAAGTGTCTTGGAAGCCTCTTTAATGTTTGAAATGAAATCCGTTCCCTGTGGGTTGTCTGTTGCCCTGAAAAACAAATGACAGATTTCACTGAAGTTTTCAACAATAACAGACACGGAGTGCTCTTTCCCTCCCAATGAGACGCAGTGTGCTGCCATGTACTCTACCTCACCACCTCAATGTGGTTGCTTTTCTGTGAAACCAGCATTTGTTTTAGCCGCATGAGGTATCAGCAGTCGTGGTGCAAGAAACATTCAGATCCTTTACTTAAGGAAAAAATATTCCAATGGGGCCGTGTAAAAGTGCAGGAACATTTCTGCATTAGGTATGAGCTGAAAATGTTGATGGAACATTTAGCCCCTCCAACTTATGTCTCTATTAATACTAAGGTATAATTATCATTGAATTCATTTTTTTCTTTTCCAGGCCATCTTTGAACACAATGAGCTGTTTTTAATGTATTGCCTGGTGAAGTAATTTTTAAATACAAATTTTTAAAAAAAATACACGGTGTATAAATTAGTAAGCGGCATGTTGCTGTTCCAGTGTTTGGACCACTTTGCATAGTTTTTCATATAAAGTCACCAGATAAATCTCAGTGTTTTTGAGATAATCGATGTGAAAGGAAAGAAAATGTGAAGCTTTAGAACTTTTTCGCTCATCTTTGTCTTCATCGAAGAATTGGATCATTAAAGCATTGACTTGAAATGCAACTTTGGGGGGGGAATTATTATTTGTTGAGATCCACTTTAGGTACGAGTTGTAATTTTTAAGATCGATATTTTCCTCTTAAACGCTATGCAGTGACTGTATAAAGAAGCAGTGCCATACTTAAAGCAAACAGTAAGGAAGTGGGATGGTTTTTGGAGGTGTTTTGTTTTTAGGGTACCAATAAGTCATGATCCAGAAAGTCTATACAGGGGCAACTCTAGAACGTTATGTCACATTCCAATAACAAATGTATGTTTCCTTTTGTTTACTTTTGCAGGAGCAGAACCATGTTAAGCATACAAGAGAGTTGTGTTTATCCGCACAGGGCTGATGTCGCCCCGAATGGAGCCTTAGATGTTGAAGGTGACTGAATTGCCATGTTTGTGTGTTCACCTTCAGATTTCCAACATGAAACTCACCAGTGAGCCATGCTTGAGTTGTGTCTCTGTGTTCTAGGACACATGGGTAATCAAATAGAGGGGAACTGAGCGTATGGTGTCCTCAAACCTAATTTAGCTGTTTGCTCCTCTGACCCACTGACCTTTGACCTTCCAACCCAACTGGCGAGGGTACTGAATCATTTATTTACTTTGTCAAGACATAAGCCAGACGAGGGGATTCCAGCCTTATGGCAAGAATCTTTGGAACTCGTAAAACAACAAATACAAGCTAAATTGAAATGGAACCAGCTAAGTTTTTGACAGGTAATCAACATTGATTCTCAGGGAACATCACCTTTTAAACTACTCACTCTGTTGATCTCCACTGAGTTTGATCAATTAGATCAATTATTCAGACAATAACTTGCAATAAAAGCAAATACTCGTCAATAGAAATTGCCGAGCTGGAGAGAAGAACCCAGCCTGTCTCGGCCAATATCCTTGCCTGAGCCATTTTTCTTGCTTGTTCACAAAGAAACTGTTGTTTTCAACAAATGGCATTAATCAAAGATCATTCAGGGGTCAAAGGTGACCAGGGGGAATCAGAAACAGCACTTAAAAGACTGTAATGATAAAAAAGTAGCAATCTAATCTTCTTACATCCTATTCACTTATTCTTGCTGAATTCAACTTGCTAGGATAATCAGTCAAATGTGTTGTGGATGTTTACTTGTTGATTTAACAAACACTTACTGTCCATGACTTTAGAATGAGGCTACTATGAGGGGATTGCACCCTGAGAAGCTAATCTTACCTCTCAGGGTGCAATAAGGGTGCAGGCTGCCATAATGCAGCTATTTTTAAGTTGGATTGAATGACAGAATTCAGTGACAACGCTGCACTCGCTTAAATACGCTTGTCAAGTATTTCTAGCAGGATGACTTAGCTAACAGGTGAAGCTAACGTTTGCTAACGTTCCTTCAAGCTGTGCCTGGAGGCATGGCTGAGCTTACGTGACTCACCAATGAGTTTCCCTAACCAGACAATAAAATTCAAGGCAGAAATTGAAGTGTTTTGGTCCTTGTTTCACACAACACAATTCAGACACTTTCCAACCGTGTCTTTAGAGGCTTATCCTGTGGTGGTTCACCATATATCTTTTTTCAGGGCTGTACTTTAGTCGCTCCTTCACACAAACTCTCAAGTCACACCCAACATTAAAAACTAGATTTCTTAACTTAACAGTGTGTCTGTGCAAGCAATTCATCCAGTTCTCCCGCTGAGCTTGTCTCACTTCTTCCTCAACAGGCAATCCACATGTGCTGCTCAGCTCCTGCTCGGCTGGGTTCCTCCTCTTCCTCTCCCTCCAGCTCCTTCTCCAAAAATAGACCCATTGGTGGGCCTCTGAACATTTGGCTGTTTCCTTCCTCCCGTCTTGTCCACGCCTGTTAGAGGGTTACAGCTGCTCTCTTGCTGACCACAGTTTCCATTGCTCATCACTGTTTAACTCCCAGACTCCTTCTGGAGTCCATTACCAAGGCTAACTTCCCTAGATTTATCACTGCTATGACCTGCAGCAGCCAAAACAACATCATTGTGAATGCTGAATTGGCTGTTCTGAATGAAACGCCAGTGCTGCAAATAAAATACGCTGTTGTATATTAAAAGTATATATCAAGGATGTACCATCTGTGTGACGTGTCTGCATCCAGACATAAGTTTCACGCACACATTTGGAGAATGATTGCAACATTAGCGATATGAAGATCTCTTGCGCCTCAGTTCTTAGTCAACGATTAAGTAATCTACATCCACATTCAAGAGCTGAAAACTTAAAGGCTCACAATAAAACCAAGAAAAACAATCCGCAATTCAGTTTAATGATGTGAGTAAGAGTCAGATCCCTTTATTATTATGACAGGAATTCAGCCATATCAAGCTGTGATGCAAAGGGCTCATCAACACTTTGTTTTTAGTATTCGGAGCACAAAAACAAATCTATCCTCTATAAGTAATGCATAGTGGATGAGGTGCTGCTGATGGTCAATAGATTTGCCACCTCGACCCACACCACTGTCTCTGTTTGTTTCCATTACAAAGCAATTCTTATCATGCATAATGCATTCCTAAAATCACTCAGTCATTAATTAATCAAAAAGTGAGCGAGCATTAGATAGAGAAAGCAACAGGGAGAGAGGAGGAGAAAGACAGGGAGAGAGAGAGAGAGGGAGGGAGAGAGAAAAGCTGGGAAAGCAGCTAGATGATGCATCCTGAAATGGGCTAGTGGAAGAGAGTCTTGCTTTGCAACGCTACAATATTTTTGTTCCACATTATAGGCTTATTAATCACACTAATGAATCATGAGATGGTTTGCAGAACAGAGGAATTAGGGATAAACAAATGCAGATGGACGATAAGACACTCATCCTGAATGTAGACGCAGAAAGGAAAAAAAAAACTGGTGCTACTTCATGTCACCTGCCTTTTAATTAACATCTGCGTGTTTGCTCCATCTTTATCACCTTGTTTGTTTGTTTGTTTGTTTAACTTATTCATTTGATGACTTGGTTTATAATATGGTAAAAAGCGAGCTGTGCATCTAAGTAATTACACTGTAATTGATGGGCTAATAGACATGTAAATTATGCAGGAGTGTGACGGCAGCAGAGTAGAAAGTGTGGATTGTGCCGTATAATTACAAACTCCAGCTGCCACGCTCCTGTACAGGAGTCATAAATTAAGCACACACACACACAAAAAAAATTGAATAGTGAAGATTGGAGCCATTTTTGCACTGTACCTTATGGCGATGATATACCATGTGGTTCCTATACGCCGCTGTGTCATTTGCAAACACCCAGCTCACCTTTACAAGGTGCTGAACCATATGGCCCTGTGTAGTTTTGAAGATAGAGCATGTGGCTGACCCTGGTTACAAGTTCAATTCCAAATGGGGCCACAAAAATGCACTCACATTACAATGAGCACCTTTGGGTACAGCCATCTGCAAACAGCATGTAGGCCTTATTTCACAGCTTAGCCCAGCGTACGATGAGTGTGTTTAATCCCCCTTTCTTGAGGGTGTGATGCTGCATCATTTAGCGCTACTAACTTTTCTGTTTTCATTATACTTGGTCACATGTATTCCAATCAAATATTACACACCTATCCGCTGCAAGCACACCGCCGCTAAGTTCAGGGATGCTGCACCTCGGAAGGCCTTCTCAAAATGGCCAAATAGAATAAAGTGGGAGTCTTAAAGAGACAGGAGGTGAGCTATGGTGCTGCGTTAACAGCTAGCGTAAGAATCCAAGTCCGGGGATAAAAACATAGAGCTAGAAATAAACATAACCCCCTTTTGACAACAAGATGTTTGATGAAAACCTGCCCCCCCTCCCAAAGAAAAGAACAGGGGGTTGCACTGCCACACCATTTTTCCCGGGTATGAGTCATTGCAGGTTGACAGCTTGAGGAGCTCTCACGCTATCTGTTACCCAGACTGTCCCAGTGCTCCTCCGTGCCCCTGTATGTAATTACAGTGCTTAGTTCTCTGCCTTCCCTATTAGCCGTCTCTTGCGCACCTGAGTTGGATTTTTTTTTTTTGTCTTCTTCTCCCTCTCCATTTTTTCCCCGGTGTAGTCCAATCAGAGTTGCCATTGTTTATTGTGATAAGTTGGGATAATGAACAAATGACCTGCCACCTGGAGCACTTAGAGCCTGGTGTTAAACTCAGGTTATAAAAACCTCTTCCAGCTCTATTGATTTACTGGCAACATTTGATTGTACCCACAGGGCAAGGGGGCTGCAAGGCTGCACAGAGCGCTCACTGTTTTACAGTCCTTATTACACCAAACAAATAAATCTCCTGACCATTAATTCACTGCCTGTGCCCTCACACTCCAGACTGATAAGCCAAAAGTCAAAACAGTTTCAGGCTGCTTGGCAGCCCCTGTAGATAACTAGAACAATAGCCATGAGTGATTTCTTTTCTTCTTTTTTATTGTATTTGTCCTAAAACAAAGCAATAAGTGGAAAATGAGAAAATTCTAATTGGGAGTCACTGAAAAGTGCATTGACAGCCACTCTGCTCTAACTCACCTGCTTAGTCTCAGAATCGCATTTTACCTCAAATTGGACCACAGGGTCAGGTATTTTTGCAATGAGCATAAGAAAAAGTCCTAATAAACCTTGAGTAAAGGTAGACAGAAGAGAAAGGGTAGAGGAAGACGTGCACCAAAGGGGAAATAAAGTGTTTCTTTCCATTACAAGTTTCTTCCTCGACTATGGGCCACCAAGGACATCTTAAATAGATATCTCAAAAAGTAATCAACGTTTTGTTCGGTTTTTTTCTACCTGGGGCTATTTCCTTTGAATTGTTTTGTAAGTCTCCTCAACGTTATTTAGCTTTTTAAGATTTAAATGAAATGAATTTTAGAGGAAAGAGATAAGCCGCCTATTACAAGGACCAAGTGGTACAAGATGACATTCGGTCTAATTCCTGGGGTCCGTGAGCTGAAAGAACCTCCTGGCTTTGGGAACTCAGCTTGATTGTGTTCTTGGTCCGTAATCTAGAAAACGTATTTTGGATGTAATGGATGATATCTCTGAGGACATTCATGAGTCCATGTACTTTAATTAGAGAGGGACACTTCAGATTGTGTTGCGGATTGGTGATCTGGAAGTCTTTAAACAGAAATGTTTTCTATTGAGGAAGGCTGAAGGTTTGGAGATCCCGTTTTAGTTCCTTCAAGATGACGACCAAGTTTTGTTTTTGTTTTTTTTTTAAGTTCTCACGCGTACAATTTAAGGTCAAATCTGAGCACGTTCCATGCAGCAGGCCCAGTGTTTGTTTTCCATGTGCACCGCTCTATATTGGATCAGCAGACTGCAGACGCAACTTTGACTGCTCTCGGAAGGTTTTATGATCGCTCAGGACAAGTAAATGAGGAAATGATTTGAGTTGAGTTATCCTGTTTGTGCAAACAACAGTCATTATTTCAATATCCTGTGAGGCACTTTTACGATGCCACCTTGATGCTCCTTGGCTGCTTCTCCCCCAGAACGGGGATGTGGCACCTCATATTTCTGATAAGTTAAGGGGAGTCAGATTTCCTCTGATTTTTATAACAGAAGGCAATTGTTAACACTCACAGGGCCTGACAAAAAGAAACTGAGAAGAATGTTACACTGTTCCCTGAGTAAGAGCTATATCAGCATTTAGCTGGGATAGCAATTTGAAAATGAGGCAATCCTCTTGTAAAACATTCATCGAGGTCTGTCCAATGAAATCCACCCCAGCAATTTATGATTCCAACCTGAGTGTTTGCTGGAAATGCACTAGTTGATCTCGCTTTCGAATGGAACGCTGTTGTTAAATGGGTTAGTTTGTTTTCACCTGTGTCTGGCAGTTTGTCTGTCAGCAGGTTTACAAAAACTACTCGGGCTGATCCACATGAAACTTGATTGAGGGGGGGAGTAAAATTGGCTGAGGAAGAGCCAATAAAAATTCGCAGCAGTACTGTTTAACGTCGTGAAAAAAAAACGTTTTTTTTTTTCCACGGGCCTTGGCGGAGTTATGCAGGCTTATAGGAAGACAGCAGACATGTATGCACCTACTCTGGCTCATACACACGCACACACACGCACGCATCCTACATTACACTACACAATTGAGTTCCAGTGTGATGAATAAACTGCCTGCAACACTACAAGATGAAAGATCCACTAATCAGTTCTTTGCAAACATGTTTACCATAGCTTGAATCACTACCATACCCCCTGATTGTAGACTTATGTAATGTTGTTTCAAATATACTTTCCATCCTGCCAACTGGTTTCCTTGTGGAAACTGATGTATAATTGTCAACATATGTGGAACGTACACTTACTCTGTAGCTTCTCTCTCTCTCTCTCACTCTCACACACACACACACACACACACACACACACACACACACAGGATGCAAACTCATGTGGAGAATCCTTACAGTGATGTCACCTTCAAATGAAAGACAAAAAAGCTGCTGAAGCCATGCTAACCTCAATGACTGGCACTGATTAAAAAGGCTTGGTGAGCACACACAAATACACTTGAATAAACTCGCATGCGTGCATTTACCCAAAACGTATGTACACAAAAAAGTATTTCTAGGATGCGTGTGGTTCTGATGTTTTCATCGTCCCGACAGGAGCGGTGCTGGAGAAGGGAGATGTTTGCTTATCATCCAGGACTCGTTGGCCGCAGCACGATGACGGCTTTGAACACTTAAGCTCTCCTGGATATACATAGGCTCCAGCACTTAGGATGTAAAGGAGATGTTGGCTCGCAGATATACCTCAGACTCCCAACTGAAGCATAAATCCTTCCTCTTCTTTTTTTTTTCCCCTTGTGGCCAAACGTGGCATGTAAATATTCATGCAAACACATCAGTGAAGTTATGATCAGTCAATGCAAACATTCAGAGACGGTGTGAGCCATCCAAACCTTTCAGTAATGCAGATCAAAAGTAGGTCTCCTCCTCCTCCTCCTCCTTCACTACACACCACCTGGGAATGCTTCCATTATGATGTGCTTAGTCAGGGCACTCAGTCGCTGGATAAAAGTCCAGACCACTAGACAGCTAATCTGCAGAATATTCTGTTAATCTGACAGGCCATGTTGAATAATAAATATGTACATTATCACAGGGGGCGGTATCGCAGGGGACACAGCAGATCACTTTTCCCTCTGGTAGCTGGACATGACATGCCTGTTATCGGCATGACTTCTAATGAGACGATGCACAGGTGAGAATCTAATAATGACAAAACTTCCTTGATCTGCGAACACTCTTTCAGTTCCAACGAGCTGGCGAGCACAGGTTTAATCTAAAAAGCTCTAATCGATGTGTGTTTGTCTCTGTGTGTGCCAGTGATCTAAGCTGGAACAATATGACCCGTGAATGATAAACGACAGCGTGCATGCCGGCGTGATAAAAGACCTTGTCTTGTCAGGTGTAACATCGCTAAATGACTTTCCAGCCCGAGATGGTCGTCTCAGTTGTTTACGTCATCTTTTCTTTTTCTAGGGCACTGATTTAAATTATTGTTTCCTTATTGATTATTTTCCTTCCGAGTACGACGTGAAAACATTTCATCCCAATGTGACATTTTAGAGTCGCAGCCAGAGAACAAGGTGGCTACATCCACAACCTATTTTCATACAATTCTTTTTTACAGCCGCCCTGTCTCCCTTGTTGGCCCCCATTTCATTCCATTTCCTTCTGGGAGTAGAAGCCCGCCTTTACCTTTCAACCACGACACGTTACCTGTCACAGCCACAGGACACACACACATCCCGGAGCATGGTGCAAGAGGCATGTGACATCTGTTCTCTCTCTGGTGGGCTCCTCATGTCCTCGACCTCATCCACATCGTTTCTGAGCACCTGGGAGGGAGGAGGGGAAGTGTGTGTGTGTGTGTGGGTTGGGGGGGGGGGGGTGCATGTATGACAAGGGGACATAGTAGAGAAAAAGGGGAATGAAAGGAGGCTCGTGTGTGTGTGTGTGTGTGTGTGTGTGTGTGTGTGTGTGTGTGTGTGTGTGTGTGTGTGTGTGTGTGTGTGTCTGAGTTTGTTAGGGAGACGTGTAGAGAGAGCGGTCAACCACAACATCAGTCAGGACTGCTACCAACCCTTCCTCCCACCATCGCTAACTTTTCCTTCCATGACCTTGACCTCAGTTTTGTGCATTTTGACAGAATAAGTCCTTGTTGACACCAGCTGTGCCTACACACTGTGCCAGATGCACAGAATGTAGGCTACAGTGAGGTTGAAAAATCAAGTGGGCTGAGCGACATAGAGTTAGACTGTAAATGCATGTTGGAGTATAGAGCGATGCGGTTCAGTGACCTCATTGCTTGAGGTAGTCCGATATGAAGCCAAATAGATAGCTTTGCAGACTTTTTGTATGCTAGTGGTTAGAGAAGTGGGAGCATGGAGAGCCAGGCTGGAATCATTAGAGCAGGGAAAGTAAATACACACTCCCCAAATCACTGCTATGGTGCCCTTGAGCAACGTAACTGCTTGAGTCATACTGCTTGCTTAGCAGCAAATGGTTACCATAGAGGCTCACCACAGAAGCCAATGCGCTGCAGTTTTGAACTCTTGTAATAGCGGGTGGATGCTGCTATCAGTCTGCAGTCAAGTCAAGAGGAACACCCTCAAGTTAAAACACAAGGCTCCTAAAATTAGACTCATTCCAAATAAATAGGGGGCTAAATGTTGCTCCCATTGTCAGAAACAAGGAAATACTACTTCAGAAAACACTTTCCATAATGCTCAACAGTTAGCTGAGGGAGTTTGACTTACATTCTGACTCTCACCTGATCTACGGTCACAAGCTTTGGGTTTTAATGGAAGCAGCCCAAGTGAGTTTCCTCTGGACTGAGGCGTTCAGACATCCAGAGTTAGCAGTTTGAGCTAAATAAACCTAAGGAAAACCCATTCGGTTCAGCGCAATAGTGGGTGGACAAGTGCAAAGGAGATGGTTCGACTGAATGCTCCAGCTGGTCACATTTGGTGCTACCGTGAACCAGCACGAAGCTGTTATAGTTTCTGTCTTTATTTTTAAGTCAAATTAAAGTATTTTGTATCTGGCTGGATTAAAAAAGAGAGAGACAGAGAGACATGGACTTTTTTGCCGTTGTTCACAGATGGTTGCAGGAAGTGAGGTCAAAACAGCAACGTTTTGATTTACAGGGAGCCAAACTACCATTTTGTCCCGTTGCCTATGTGCCAGTTTCCTAAACACAGCTGGTCTACAGTTCGGGGAGAAAGGCGAACTGATGTTGTGTTTTTCTCCTACTGATTGAAAAGCGACACTCAGACAACCGTGTGCTATCGCGAAAAGAACAACACTAGACAGCAGCGAGAGTTAATGCAAGTCGTAAATACACAATCAGTGTGCTGAAAGATATGAATGTTCTGTACAGCAACACTTCTCAAATCGTCAATGATCCACTGCTTTGATAGAAATACTGTTTATAGCCACTTTGACAAACTAGTTCAATCTAATACAATATCCATTATTCCAGACTCCTATGTCATATTTCCATGGTGTGAGAAGTGTAACTGCTTGAAACAGATCCTGTGTCTGTTTAGCACATTGACTCAGCCGGGTCACGGGTTCATTGGCTCAGTCACAAACTATCTAACAGCCTTTTTAAATCATTAAGTAATGAAATTGGTGCCATTCAAATATAAATGCACCCGCAAGCCAAGATCCTTTCATGTTTCAAACTATAAATACTATTGGCTTTCCTCAGAGCCAATATACCTATCAAAGCCATTTCCAACATCTGTTATCCCCACTAAATAAAGTGCAGGACGGCGGGCCGATCACTCACGCTGTGCAGCAAAGTGCTTTATAATGCATCGGATACAAGGCAGTTACGCTTACTTTTTCTTAATTTGTTAATTGATTATTGCCTAATCTGTCAGAGATCCTGGCTCTCGGCCCCTGTGACTGAACATGTGTGCAAAGACGCACACCAACACGGAGCCAGATAAGCATACCCCCAGATTTAAGTCTCCTGATACTTGCTGATTATTGCGAGTGCAGCCACCAGTGACCTTGGCACACATATCCATAGCAGCCTCCTACCCTCTGCATCAATCTATCCCTCCTCTCTCTGGAGTGGCCCCTGGCCTGCAGCTTATTGGGGGGCCTGGAGCCAGCTTCCAATCTCAGACAGGCCCTAATCTGGGAGGCAAATGATAAGGCTGAGGTTTACAGGAGGGGCTTTGCACACTCACCAAAATTTGCATTTAAAGGCCCTCAAGTAATCTTTAGGCTTATTTAAATCTCAGCAAGACACTAGCAGAGGAGATGGAAGGGGGAGAATTTCTGCAGATCCACCTCCAGTCTATCCATCCCCATGGTAGACCAAATCCTCGCCATAAGTGAGGGAGGACTGCTTTGGCGTGCTCTCAGCATCTCGTCTGTGTTATCAATGGCATTTAATTGGCTGAGAATTATTTTTGTATCCGTAAAAAACCTCCACTTGGGACAAAAACTTCAAACGCTCACTGTAAATCGGTTTGTGAAAAAGACCTTTTTTTTTTCTTCTTTTTGCCAGAAATAACCAGAGCATTTGATATACAGTTGGCTGTGCTAGAATGGAGCGCCTGCTTGTTTGCTCTTTCTACATAAATAGCTTTGACTATGTGCTTTTTGGTGCACTCATTGTTTTGTGTGATTATGTTAAATATAAATGAAAAAACTAAATCTGCATGTGTTTTAAGCTCCTGCAAAAGGAGTGCTGCTGCATGACCACCTAAGCAAGACATTATTGCAATGCAGGTTCCTTCTTATTATTTTTTGAGCCGGAATCAAACTTAGCATTTCTACTTTGTGATGTTGATTCTCTCTGTATTTTCTATCAACACTCAGAATTATTTATTTGATTTAAAAAATTAAAAAAAAAGCCAAAAATGAAACAGGCAGTCCTAAAAACACCAAACTGTGGCTGGAATACTGTTAGAATATACTCTGTTCCAGTTGAAAGTGTTTGCATATTTACTAGCGGTATACCATGCAGCTATGGAGGTATGTACTGTATTGCTGTCAGTGTATTGAGCAGTGTATAGCATCATATGCTGCACTATGTATACCATAACAGCACAATGCTTCTGCTCAGCCAATTCGTGTCAGTGTCAGGGGGTTATTTCCAGTGTGGGACTGTATAGTGCATCCTACACATCCAGAAGGGATTTGAAAGATTAATCCTCACCTTTCCAACTGAATGTATGTAATTTGGTTTGACAAACACCGGCCCTACAGGGACGTTTTCTTCATTAATACTTGACAATGTGCCTTGCGTCTCAGGCCTGAGGAGAAGTAGCGGTGTGACGGACGAGAGCATTAAAGTGACCCAGATTCAATCTTTCTGTCTTTACTTGTGAGGTTTTCGCAGCGAGCTATAGTGCCTGTGATACAAATTTCAGTTGAGAAAGCAACAAAGACGAGGTGTTAACAGCATTACAACAGGCCAGAGAGATGAGGCTCGATCTGATGAGCCTCTCTGTAATATACACTAAAATATTCAAGAGGGTTGAGCAGTGTTAAAAAGTTTTGGAGGACCATAAAACCTGAAAACTTTAGGCACAAAGCAGTCGTCAGTGTTCATCTAGTTGAAGTTAACTGCCTCTGCCAAAGAGGTAATTTGTTTGGCTTTCTGTTGGCGGGACTGAAAAACTACCTGGCTGAACTTGAGGGATGTAGCATGAGGAAGAACTCATTAAATGTGCAGTTATATTTGTTAAACAAAGTGGGGAAAAACTGTATTTTTATTCTCAACTAGGGGTCAACCAAGGAGGCAAAAACTAAAGTTAACTCAACCTCTGAATCCATCAGCTGTGTGTGGTGACTTTGCCGAAATACTGGCCCTTGTTCCTAGAGGCAGTCGGTCGTAGCCAGCGGATATCCAGTCCAAGCCTTCCTTGTTCCATCAGCCACTCATTCTTTCGTCCGTATGGCAACTTCAAATGTTTGGATGGAGTTGAAAGACAACAAATACCAGTAGATTGTTTGAAAAGTAGCCAGTTTAAAGATACAAATGCAGATATATGAATAAAAAGGTAATGCAGAGTCAAATTGTCAAACTTCAGCAATTTTTCTAAACTTGAATTTTGCGCTCCACAAGGACCATTTACGTGGATGCGGCCGAGGCCCGTTAAAACTGTACCCACAATTCCCCCATTGCCTCTAGAGTTTGTAATTTTATGCATTATCTGTTAATGGACATTAAATTCCACCAAACTGGGAGTGGTGTAGCATGAAAGCCAAGGCCGTGAAAGCTATTAAATTTGGGGTCAGATCGATTTAAATGGCAATTTTACACCTGGTTTGGCTGAACAGGATTTGGTGGAGGTGTGCGCTCGACAAGTGCCTTCTAGTTTGAGAATTAGTTTTAACAATCAACTGTGTCCATTTGTTATTGCTGGTAGCTCAACAAAACACGGAGTTGCAAAATATTTTAGCAATTAAAAAAAAAAAAAAAAAAACTTTTTTGACTGGAAACTTTTCTTCCACAACTGGACCAAAGAAAATTACAGGTTCAAAATAATAATAATAATTAAAAAAAACAGGGACAGTACACATTCCTAACCAAGAATAAAACTGATAGATAGTATTAAAGCATGTGAAAAGGCTAAACCTGATATCATATTTAATATTCTGCCTGATTTTTCCCTTTTGCGTAACCCTTTTCGCAGCCTGAAGACAGGTCAAATCAAGCTCATGAATATAAAAGCTGTTGCCCTGGGCAAAGATTTAACCAGCCTGGATGAGTCTCAAGGCTCAATGTAGTGAACAAAAAAAAAAAAAAATAGAAACTCTCCTGCTGCCATTCTAGCTCTGAGAAATATGAGGAGACATGAGAAAAAGAGATCTGGACATACACACTCACACGCTCATCTCTGAAACTATCCGTTAGCTTCTCAGTCACACTATGGAGACTCTGCTCACTCTTCCGTGCCACAGCCACTTCCTGCTGGCTCTAAACAATGCCGACTCCATTTGGGCCGCTGTAATGGCTGACTGCTTGACATAACCCTTGTCAGTGAGAGCTGAGATAGGTGACACTTGACAGATGTGTAATTGCTGAAAGAGCTCACTGACAGGTGGATGAGCTTAAAGACACCTGATATGTTTCTGAGGCTGTTGACGCAGGGGTGGGGGTAGGTGGGGGGGGGGGGGATTACACCTTAAAGCAGCACCAGCTGCATGGGTGCTGCGGCTTTATACCACAGACTTCAAGTAAGAATAATTGCTTTGATTTGTTTGGAGGCAACACATGAGCTGAACAAGACAGCGGGAAAGGTTAAACCTTCTGCAGTAACCTTCTTTTATTAGATCTGGATGTATATTCTCCGTGCGGTAATGTATGGATTTGCCATCATCCGAGTGGGCTTGTAAAGCTCAGGTTGACGCGTGATAGCTTTCCCTCTCAGGTCAGTCCAGGTGAGGTGGTACCAGAAACCAGAGATAACACCCCACCCTTATAAAAGACAGGAAGTGAGATTAACATTCATTCCTTGATGAGGAGTCGCTGTGTGGGCTGCCATGTGGGAGGTGCTGCAATCATACGGGTGGAACAGCAAGATGTGGATAGGGGGAGTGTGTGTGTGTGTGTGTGTGTGTGTGTGTGTGTGTGTTTTATGTGTGGGACTGTAATGCAAATCAATGATCTCCTTCAGTGCAGAGCAGAACAGCACAATGCCTGCACACCTGTCCATCATTCAACAGCTCCCGGTTCCACCTCTTGATGATGGGCGGGAAAAAAAAAAAGAGCTTTAGCTTGAGAGTCAAGGGGGCTGAAGGCAGGGGAGGGGGGACATTTACTTTTCCATCTCCTTGCAGACAAGACTGTGTTATTAGAAGTGCGGTTACTAAATTGAGAGGAGGGAGACTGATGTTTTTGGATGTGACCTCAATTGCACTGGCAACAACACGGTATGTCCACCACATTTCACCGAGCAAGTGAAAAGTGCTACCGACTACAATCTTTTGAACCATCGTGCACTGCGCTGTGATGTAAGGGTGGTGGTGGCTGTAGCTACGCCTGAGAAGCTCAACTCGGTTCATTGGGGGGTATTTTCACTTATAATTGGGGTAGCTTTCATCTTGCCTGCCAAAAGGCAAAGCAGTAGAGAAGAGCACCAAGTGGGAGCTATCACTTCCCCTATTTCCTGGCCCCAGACAAAGGCATCCAGGCAGGCAGTCTGCTGAAGATGATGTATTTCTGATCAAAGAGCCTGGAGTTGTCAGCAGCCCGGGCTAGCGCAGCAACCTGATTGCTCCTGGATAGATTTGTCCCTTTGATCAGAGCAGACTCTGACTGCAGGCTCTGTTTATGCAAAGAGAAGATGGCAGAGAAGCGAAATCTACCCAATGCTATGTGGAAACAGGCGTTGGGGTTGTTGAGGGTGGGGGTGGGGGGCGACTTTTAGCTGGGGGATATGTTGGCTCGCACAATAATACAGGATGATATCTGTTATAATTACCACTAATGAGATAACATTGCAGAAATCTTTTTCTGCAAATTGTTGTCGCCATGCTTTTTTTTTTCTCCACTTTTTTGCACTGACAGCAAAAAAAAAAAAAAAAATGCAGTACATTACTGTTGATGAGCTGATATAATCCAGCATATAATTATACATCAGATATGAAAGTGAGATCGCGTTGAAGAACTGGTATTTTTACAAAGTGATCAGTTAGTTACACTGTGCAAACATCTTACGCAAAAATGCAAATAACCGCCGGCGATGAAAATATGTGGGCATTTAATTTTGTTAAATTCATGGCTGTAGAGTTGAGAACAGATGTAAAACAGGGAGATATTAATGCAGTGACTTGTGTAGGATTGTACGTACAAATCCCACGGTGACCTCAGTCATGTTTTTTTCTGAGGAGAACAGTCTTCTTGTGGCTCGCTACACGGGTTCAAACACCAAAATGTCAAACACGCTTGACTTTAAACTACTCCAGGAAGGGTACGCTGGGGTGTGAGACACAACGTGAGGCACCGAGAGACCGAGGCTGCAAGACTGGGGATGTCCGAAGGGTTCTTCCCAGCCCACAGGCAGAATTTGATATAAAGCTCAAGAAAAAAATAAAATGGATGGTTAGGTAAAAATGAATTTTAGAATCCTTTTGATATCTTCATAAATCCATATTTAATTGCAACTGTCAAAATATTTTTTGAAACGACAGCAAGAGAAAATAGAGTAGTCAACATAGCATTTATCTTGTTTTCTTTCACCGCAGTCGTGCATATTGGATAAGTTCAGGTCTTAGCTTTCAGGGACATCAGCCTTTTTTGTTTTTCTGTCATTTCTGTCATGTTAAACATTAAAAAGGCGCAGCTCAGCGCGCCTCCTGCTGCGAGACGTCGGAGTCAAGGTTAATTTATAAATGCAAAATACTTGTCATGTTTGGGTTTAATTTTTTCCCCCCTTTTGCTATGTTATATCTTTCTTTTCTTTTTTTTTTTTTAAAAAAGGCGTGAGTGCGTGTTTAAGTCGATGGGCTAAGTGGTTATGTAAGCTGTGATTAACATATCTGACAGCTGCATTTGGGTCAAACAGTGATGGGTAATTCAGGTCATTTCTGACAGCTGATGAAAACAGAAATCATCATGGCGGGCGGTGGGCGTAATTATGTATTTATGAGTGGAAGAGGACCTTGGGGGTAGCAAGCAGAAGAGATGAGCACATACCGAGATGTGCCTTGCTACTGTAATGACAGCTCATTTCCCTGTGTGGATGTTTTTCTCAGCTCCTCGCCAAGCTTTTGTTAGTCCCAGCAGCTTACTGTATACCTGCCAGCCAAGCCTTTTATGGACAATATAGGAGGGTTAAGTGTTACATTATTAAGGGATGAATGCTCTGCGGAGACTCTGGCCAAAGAAAAGGGAAAGCATGTAGGTCTTTGCCCAAAGCGCCCTCCATGGCAGCTTGTTTGTGTTATGAGAAACACTGTTGGGGTTTACGCCAATTTCAAAGATACATTTGATGTTGAATTACTCTATATGAGGATTACGCATATATACATCAACCTCCTGAACTGTATGGATCTGCTATTGTTCTACATGCTGCGTGTTCTTACCAATAGATTTACATGCAATAATCTCCGGTAAATTTTTAAATATGATCAACCGCGCTGCTCTCGTAAATAAACAGTTCATGGGGCCCCAGACACAATGGATAGAAGTGAAAAGAGAGAGTGGATAAAAACCCAAATGCAAATAAGCCTGGAGTTAAATCAAAGCCATCTTTAAATCAACCCCCCCGTCACCAAACGCTCACGCTCTCCTCCTTTCTCTGTCAGTCCACAGTGACATTTGTGATATGGGCACCACTTTCAATCTATGGCTGCCTACTCCATTGGCCGTGTAAAGTTTAATGAGCACCTTTTGTGGAGTGATATGAATAATGTATACATTACGGAGCTTTAAAGCGCCTATGGTGCATCTGTCTGCACGACGGGCGGAAGCCACGGGAAGGACCGCTGGAAATTAAAAGGCCTGAGGGTAAAAGAACAGGGAGATAGAAAAAGGGAAAAGTTGAAGGCAGTCACATTAATTTGACTGCGTCTGTGTGCCACTTCCAATGCAGAATAGAAGTCATCAGCAGCACTTGCACGCACGCACGCACACACACACACACACACACACACACACACACACACACACACACACACACACACTCACACACACACTGTCTATCTCGTCTGTTGCTCATCTGTGTCAACCTGTTCTTCACATCAGGAAGTGAACAGGCAGTGACATGGAGGGGAGGGAGAATGTCTTCTTGGAAATTCTGGAGAACGCAGCAGGTGATGGGGAAGAAAACACAAGTCTGTATAAAGCAGACAATCCTGTTCCGGCACTCCTGCAGGTATCATTGATCTCTGATGTGAAAGGATGATGGGGATGCACTGTACTCTGAATGACAAGCTCGCTGTTGTGAATGAAGGCTTTTAAAAAGACTCTAACAGCGCACTTAAAACACAAAGAAGCAAAAGGAAAAGAAGGCACTTTACCGTAAAAGAAGCAAGAAAAGATTATTTGATGTAAAATTGAAAACCTATGTTTATGCCAATTTATCATGACGTTGTATTAAGTCTTTCCCCAGCACTGTTATGGAACATTTTGGAATATTTTGTGCTGTTTTTATGAAAGAAAAACTGATCATATCAAAAGAAAGATCAAAGCAACTATCTTCTCTTTTTTCAAGTTCATCCTTTCTTTTTTAATCATCACTTGGGGGGGATGATTGCCGTTTTCCCACAACAACAAAAAAGAAGTGATTTTCAAGCACAAAAGTCATCTTGCATATATTAATTGTTGGGCTTTTTTTAATCCCTCACTCATATTTGATTACTTTGATTATACATGACAAAGAAGGAACAGTAATTGGCTTGTGGCACTGCAAGGGGCCCTTTAACAACCAGCGGATCCATCCACCTTAACTGCCCGACTAAAGTGCATTGAAGTCAGCCTGTTGCAGCAGCACGGGCCCCCTGAAGAGCCACAGCAACGACCCATCAAGTGTCTCCCAGTTTTCTGTGTAGGTTCTCATTCATCCAGGTCATCGTAGATCGAAGCGAAGTAAAATCTGGTCAACTGGATAACTTACGTCCAGTTGACCAGATTTTACTTCGCTTTGGTCTCCCAGTTTCCTTCAGTGTTGGGACGAACGCGTTACTGCGTGATTAGTTACTGCGTGATTAGTTACTGCGTTATTAGTTACTGCCAAAAAAGTGACTTTGTAGTAACTAATAATCAAACACATTATTTTTAAAATTCAATAACTCAGTTATAGTTACTTAACGATCCGTTTATTAGTTTATTTTACGTTATTCAACTATCTCAGCTGAGCCACTGTGTTTACTTCCTGTGTCGGGGGGGCTTGGGGGAAGTGCAAGAGACAGGAGGAGAGAGAGCTATGCTGTGGGGGCGTGTTTGTTTATAACAGCAAGAATGTGCAAGACATCATGGCGGAACCTAGAGCGAGTTTCTTCAGGTGGAAGTACGCTCACTACTTCTCCTTCGTTGAGCAGAAGGAGAAAAATGTTTATGTTAAATGCAACTTGTCTCTCTAAGACCCTCTCTGCGGCCGCAAACAGCAACTCTAATCTATTACAGCATCTAGGCACGCAGCATCTAGGCACGCAGCATCTAGGCACGCAGCATCTAGGCATGCGGCGGCGGCGACGAAACTTGTTGCTAAAGCTAGCAGGTCAGGGACCAGCACAGATACCGACACAGATGTCACCTCACCCCGTGCACCTAAGCAACAGCGCCTGAGTAGTTCTTTTCAACGAGGGAGTGCTACTACCAGGCTAAAGTTAATCAATCACTCAATCACTTTGAAACATCTTAGTGTTTGTGTTTGTATGAATATAGACCATATTGCTTAGCCGAGTTCAGTTCAGTGATGAAAATGCATGTCAAGTAGTACAGAGCTTACAATGTTGACAGGTCTGAACTTTTTTTGTAACTAAAGAGTTACTTTTCATACTAATGCTTTAATTTTTGGTTTTAATAACTGAGTTAGTAACTGAGTTGCTTTTGAATTGCAGTAACTAGTAACTACACCTAATTCCTGTTTTTCAGTAACTAGCACAACACTGGTTTCCTTCGCTTGTTTTTGGACCTAAATGTGCAATATTCTATCAAAAACAGCTTGTAATAGCACCCTCCACTACATGACAATGAAAGCACGGATTACCAGAATGTCATCAATGGGGGGGGAAGCGTGAACTCAACAGTGACAAGGAAAGGAGAGAAACAGGGTACTCGGTGCTCATTGTTAGAACATTCTTTTGATTCCTCCTCGAAAGTCTTTAACCTTTAAGAGTATTACAGCAGCAGCAGCTCTTCCTCTCCATCCTCTGCCCAGCACGCACCTTTCATACCAGAGACAAAATTAGAAAACCCCCTGCACGTTGGCTGCTGCTCCCAGTTCAGATTAGTGGGACTATCGTCTTAGAGATCTGCTCCCTGTTGAATAAGCAATGGAGCGGCCCCACTTCACTTGGCCATGGCGGGCTGGCCTAAATGACCCTTCCCTCCCATAGCCTCTCTCCTCCAGTCAACTCCCTCCACTAACCCCTGCTTCTATCTCCACAGATTCCCCCCCCCCCCCCCCCCCCCTCAGCTGACAGGGGCTACACGGACACACAAAAGGCGGGCCGGCTTAGTGGCCTTGTGATAGATGCATTTTCATAGGCCAATCTCTGTTATCTTGGTGAAACAGGTCTCAGTCTCCATTCTCTTAGGGCTTTACCGTTTTCTCTCTGCCACTCACCCCGCCCACCCCTTTTCTTTTTTTCCCCCCACCTCATCCCTCCATCCTCCTCCACCATTTTGCGAAGGTCACTCATTAATACTGCTGAGCATTGATGCTGACCCCCATGACCCTGAGCTTGAAAGCCTGGCTCTCCCATATTGAGCATCCAAGCTCTTGTCCTACTATTCTTAACCGGGCTGGAGTTTGGAGGCTTGGACCCCCCTCCAAGGTCAAGGGCTGGCTGACATTAGGCCCCAAAACAAAAGGAGGCCCTTCCACGCCGCATCCCCATGGACACCCCCTGGGTTGTCCCCTCTTTAGATTGATTGGCTATTCAGCAATATCTCCAAGTCAATCAATTCCATTCATTTGATGCAGATGCGCCAAACTTTATCAATGGATTTTAATTTCTGAGAAGATAGAAAATCTGAAATTTAATGGTTTTGTCGATGTCAATTCTGAGGCTCTGGCTTATTCCCTTTTTTGTACCTCTTGTTAAATCTTCATTATGTTGGGACACCACTCATGTCACACTTTAATTTTTCCATTTCTGCATCATTGTTATTTATTTGAAAATGAGAGAAAAAAGAGAAGGTGCCAATGATATGCAAAGCTTGTGGCAGACTCCCCTTAGATTACTTGCAGACACACAGTGCACAACAGCAGTGTGTAGCAATCAAAACTTGTTGTGCGCCATCAAACAGTGTAAGACCCTTTGATTCACCCTCAAATAGGAAATGCAGCCCCCCCAACAATAAGCTCCTTCATTTTCTGCTCACTCTGCAGCTTTGCGGCGTCCTCGTTTCCCAGCCGTGGTGTTTCACTAGGCCTTGATGTATCGTATATCTCTGTGTTTTTCCTGCGTGGCTCTTTTTGGGCCTGAGGTCATAGGGTGAAATAAAGCAGACCCCATTTTGAAGCTGACAGGGTCTCCAAAGCCTGAACCCGAGGGCAGTCCCCCCCAGCCCCCTCCCACCCCCAATAGCCTCGGCCTGACAGAGGCCGCATCCGACAAAGGTGCAGTTTGTTACAAGCTTCTGGGGGGAAAAAAAGAAACACAACAGGGAGGGTTATTTGGTGTTCCTTTGACCCCTTAAGCCCTCTGAGATGAAAAGGCTTTCAATTTTTACCAGACGAGGAAGACCACTTCAGCACAGTACACCAGTATGGGCTTCAAAGCTCAGCAGAAATTTTAATCAGAGACAAATTACTGTATATTGTGTGGTGTACTGTGCTCTACCGCCAAGGACCGAAGGGGCAAAGGGGCAAAAACAGTGCAGCATTAAACCAGCAAGAAGATCTTATAGGCTGCTACTGAAGCTCAAACGGTGGCCGTTTCTCCGAATTAACCAAATCTACCAAAAGATTATGTCAGAGTAGTTATTGGAGAGGCAGAGGAGGTAAAAGCGTGATTGGCTAAAGGCAAATATCAATACCGCAATGCTGCTTAAAAGAGCATTCTGGATGATAAAAACATATCTATCATTTACAACACAAGGGTAAAAGGAGAAGGGGGGGGACCCTTGAGTGCACTGTGCCTTATGCCATTTACTAAACATTTTATCAAATTTTACAAAGCCTGCTTAATATTTAAAGCTGCGGTCATGCAGCCTAATGGTCGAGGGCAGGAATAAGCTATTCAGGGGTCAATTGTTTTATTAAGATTAATGAAGGGGGAACAGGAGGGGACGTCATATCTGTACTGCTTTCCCTCTTTCTCAGAGCACCACTGAGGCATATTAAAAAGAGTGAGTAAGGTTTGCCCACTTAGCTTATCTACACAAATGGCTTATGGATGTATTTGTCCAGGATACTCGAGGTACTTTTTTTTTTTTCATCAATTCATTTTTCATCAACAGCTGAACTCATGTCACCCCCGGAATACATCAAGGCATACTTCAATTGCTACTATACACTTCCAAGAACGGTGAAGTAGATTAAAATACAGGCAGCCGTGTACCGCAGGTGTTCATCTCTGCTGGAGATTAGCCAGATATGCGCCATATATTAAAGATTTTAATTGTTGATCTCAACACTTCAGAATTCAATAAAAAAAAGATGATTTATTAGTTCCTAGCTGTTGTATTAGCTTAAGGCTATACAATAAATATTACACAGCTTTGATTGCATCAGACATAATTTGTTTAATGTGAGAGTGTCTATTCATCTTCTTAATCAGATAAGAGGACACTCTTTGCACCTACACCGGAAATAAAGCACAGAATAGGGGTTGCTGATGACTAACGGCCATCTTTAATCTTCCCTGCAGCTCAAACTACCATGACTCTTATGGACTGGTGCATCCTTTGTTTAAAAAAAAAAGTCTAATCTAATGCATGAAAGGGAGAAAGAGAGGAGCAGATGGAAGTGGAAGAGTGGGCGGTGACAACTGATAGCTAGAAGGCGTTCATCTCCGTCGACATTTACACTCCATCAGCCATAACCCCCAAACCACCCTGATGTCATTGTTGTAATTGCTTTGACACTTGGAAGCTGGCACTAATCCTGTTTGGACAGTGACTTGAACTGTATAGAAAGAGGGGACACATTGGTGTCCACCGGTACATCTGTCCCTCGCTTGTGGCCACAACATCTGCGTTAGCGTGTTGGGAAAGAGCAGCGCTGGTTTAAAGAACAATTCAAATCCCTGAAGAGTTCAGAGTTTGCCATCTTCAATGTTTTCTTGTTGTACGAATAGTTTTAAGATTGAGGATTACGGCACTGCAGTAAATTAGATTCCACATGCATTTGTTTGCCCATTTATTAGGTACATCATCTACATAAAACAGTTTAATACAACAGGACTGCAATAAATCCTCCCTCCATGAGCCTTATAATCAGTTTCTATTGAATAAGTTTGGGAGAAGTGTTGATTTATTTTAAATGTCATCCCAGAGGCTGTAATTTGTGGTGCTGGGTTATATTGAGAAGTGTTTCTAAGAATTAAGGTTGATAAAATTAGCAACACCTCTCAGTGGGTATGGCGTCGTAAAGAAAGGTCTTCTTTGATCACTGGGCAAATTGGTTACAGTTTTTTTATATCAAAATTGCCTATGGAAGAAAATACTAAAAACCTGTTTTTCCTAAATTAAACCTTTACTTAAGCATTATTGTCCAACAACAATTCTCGTTAAATTAGGCTGTTAAAGTTGTTGGATTGTTTCCGTTGAACAGAAAATGAAACGTACAGTAATAGATATGCAGCGGTTGAGCCAGAACTCTTCAGGAGCCAAAACCACCTAAGAGCCTCCAAAATGGACAAAAACTAAATAAATCAGCTTTTCCAAACATATTCCACACAAACTGATATACAATATTACAGAAATGTTGTTGTAGAGCAAAGTGGTTTATCTAGATTTACCTAATAACTGGGGAAATGAGGGAAGATGCACTTACATGCTGATACATATATTTTATCAACTCCCATCCTAAAGCCATCATCAAAGGTATCTTTGATGGGTTCTACTTGGGCTTTCAGCCACCTATAGGTTGGACTTGGAAAACAAAGATGTCACATGACAGCAGGTCCAGAGGGGTCGTTTCCTTTCCACTGGACTGCTCTTTTTCTCTTGGCAGAACATCATGTGAGCAATGTTTTAGAGGAACATCTTCAACTACCATCTTCCCAACATGCAAGTCTTTCATGTCTCTCTCTCACATTCGCTCTCTCACTCCTCGCCTCTCCATCCACTCCAGCACGCCTGCATGCACCCTGACACGTTGACAAGCTGGGAGCGAGTCATTCTTGTGGTTGACCTGGGAGGCTCGGCCACAGAGGTTTGGTTCACAGAGTGAGAGGTAGACAACAAAGAGCAGTGAACTAAACAGCCCCGAGCCAACCTTCGGCCGTGGTCAACATCTGCAAACCATTGGGGGGGTGGGGGGGTGGGAAGAAATGTTGAGTGGAAATGGACACTCAGCCTTTGGTTGTCCAGACAACAACAATGCTGCTTAGCAGGTCAGTCCACATTAACCTTGTTCATTTACATTTAACTGGGTTTTTTTTTAAGTTTCCATGTCATGTGACCCAGTGACACCGAATCAACACCATTCATGATCCACCTCAAACGCAGCACTATGCATTCTCAGATCACGAGTAAAACACCTGCCAAGTTTGAATCTGATTGGACCAGCGGTTCTTAAAAAAAGGGAGATACAGAGAGTCTTAACCCTACAACCTGGCTCTTTAAACTCCAGGTGGGTTAGGGTTGGGGTCGCCACAACTGTTTACTGGATAACTTTCAAATGCGGCCCTGCCCAATTTAAAATCCCCTGGAATACATCTGCCAAGTTCAAATCCTAACCCTCAGTTTAACCCTAAACCCGACCCTCAACAGAACAGGGGCACATGCAGGTTAAACTGCTGGTGGGTCTGTGTTTGGGCCTAAGGAAGTATTTACTTCTTTCATGTCAAATGCAGTACCACACATTCTCCAATCCCCAGCAAAACATCTAACAGGTGTCTGACTGGGTAAACGGTTGTTGTAACCCTAACCCTCACACCAACCCTGAACCCAACTACCGGTGGGTCAGGGTTGGGGTCTCCACCGGTGTTCACTCCATCCACTTCAAATGCCGCACCGAACAATCTTAGTTCCACTCTAAAAAACTCATATAGTTTGAATCTGATTGGATTGTGGCATTTTTCATTGTATTTTACACTTCTATTCTTCTCATATAAATATTTCAATCCATAACTCATTAATTCTCAGTACCTTCCGTGACATGTGACCCAGTGACACCAAATCAATACTGGATTTTATATATGATGATGCGCCGTTGAGTCAAAAGGCAACATTTCTGCCCACGTGCTAACCCTGAACTGAGTGGGCGTCCATGTGCAGTCAATAACTTCCCTCGTCCCGGCTGGTGTTTACTGCAGATGTTTGACTTCATAAACATCCGAGACTAAAACAATAATCAGCCATGGATTGCAATGATATGTAAATGATCAATATTTCTAATTGCAGAGAGGAAAGATTGCCATGATTACGTTGAGTCTCTAATGAGTCCACCTGTTGGCATCATGCAGAAAACAATTTTCCACTTGAAGAAACATAATGTATGTAAACTCTGGTGAAATGTAAAACCAGTGGAAGGTCTGCCGTGCTCTGGCAGCTGCAGACTACAATTATGCCGCATCTGGGATAACCGGAATACATATCTGGCAAAACAGCTACATCCCTCCAAAGAAACAGCCTGTTTTTTGGTTGTTGTTGTTTTTTGTTTGTTTTTTTTCCACTCTCAAAAAGAATGAAATAAAACCCACATTTCAGATACGATGTATTTATTGAAATGTAAAACTCAAACTGAGACATCCCGGCTGATGTTGCCTTTATGAGATATGTATGGGGGACTGCCTGGGATATAACAAACGTGTGAAGTTTGATACTTGCTCTATGGAGTCTGTGGAGTATCAATTCTAAGAAAACAAAATATACAGCATTATACGCCTGCTGAAACCCCACCGACTACTTCAAAGGCTTGTCCTGAAATTCAAGAGGATGGATATTGATCCGATCTCTCAATGAATCGGGAATTGATAACTGGAGACTTCAGAATGCACTTTTATGTCTTCTCACTTTGAAGCACACCCCCCCCCCCCCCCCCCACTGGCTCCACTCCCATCTTTCCAGGAGATGTTATTCTACACAAGCTCCTCTTTAAAGTTTTAAAACCCTACACTCCTCCGCGGACTGTTTGGAAAGTTTGTCTCCGTTCGTTTTCACACAGCGTGTTTGGAATCTTTGCTAGAAACGTTGATTAGCGTTAAAAAGAGCACCTTTCTTTAATTTCAGACGAACAGGTTCCAGGGACGGATCAGGTCAGGTGTAGCGAAGGGAGAACCCCTGGCCTCTCCGTCTCCTCCCTTTTATTGCCTCGAACTCGCTGCCAAACCATCATTCCCAATATCCCACTGGGGCCTCTCTAACCCTCAACATCTGTCCCACTTTACCACTCTGATGGTAGCGAGGCGGCTAGTATGACGGGCACACTGCTGCAGTGTGTGCCGCCTTCAAAAACTGCTTCCAGACATCTCCCGAGTGCTGTCATCTGTAATTTTGTGCATTTACTCGTTCAATTTATTTGTCTGCAATTTACCCCAACTAATCACAGGTGTGTTTGCACTATCTCTAAGAGAATATTTACACGGCTAAAAAACACACACAGCGTGGTTTGGAAGGGAGCAACCTTGAAATATGTTTAATTACGAAAGGTGGATTCGATCCGTCTCGTTTCTGGAAAACCATGTATTTGGAGTGTCACGGTGTAAGTACTGTTTTCGGGTTGTTGTTTTTTTTTTCTTTCCATCTTGTAACTTTTCACAGCTGCATTGTGGAAATAAAGCTGCAGGTCATTTTAAAGAGCCTTTGCCCGGGCTAGAAAATAAACTATAAAAAGGAAACACCCACAGCACAGACGTGGGTTCTACATGGAAGGGATCATAAAGTCACGTAAGTCAAAAACAGGATGCTATATATTTTGTGAAGGTTGTTTAGGGCAGCTAGAACATCGTAATTGTATGCCAGGTTTCCCTTTGGGAGAAAAATGTCTTTCCCCATATGTGGCAGTGATAAAGTATAGGTTTCTCTCGTCTGGCTAGAAAGGTATATGTGCCCTCTAACGAGACAAGGGGGAGCAGTCCAGAAGAGACAGACAGACTAAAGGCTACTGGAGACCGACAGGCATGGGAGAAAGAGAGGGAACCCTGTCTGTACAGTTATTGGGTCTAGGGGTGATTGCATGAGGAGGCAGGTGGAAAAGCTCCATTTACATTGTAGCTGCAGAATAAAAAGCAGCTTTGGCCTGTCAGTTTTCTGACTTAACGCCGTGAACCAGGAGATGCCCACGGCTGCTCGTTCTACCTCAGTGCAGTTCAATACCTGCCATCCCTACTCTTTTCTCCCAGTAAAAGTGAGGAATACACAGATGCACACACACACACACACACACACACACACACACACACTTTCACTCACACACACAGAGTCCCTCTGGTGTGTTTGTGTTTCTGTTTGTGAGCATTTGTTCCGAATCAGGCACCTGGCATCTTTTGGGAGAGCAGGCATCACCAATGAGGCCCCCTGGACTGTCACATGTCTGGATGCAGACCAATACCCATCACGGCAAACTGATGAAAAGCAACGAGGGGAGGTACAAACCTGGAACGTCACAGTCCAATATACGCGCGTGCCCACTCACTCACACACACACTCTCTCTCACTCACACACACACACACACACACACACACACACACACACACACACACACACACACACGCGCACACACACACACACACACACAGATCAGCAGATCAAATATTCCACAAAGCAAATTGTCCCCTTGTTTTCGGACAGAATTGAAATTCTCTGTCCCTTAAATTGGACCCCCATCTCCAGACTGCTGTAATACCACACAGAGGGTATAATCAAAGTAATTACAACAACACAGAGGTGTCCAAGGTTGCACACCGCTCAACACGGTGCATGTTCACCGACTGAGGGCGGCGTAAACATCGAGAGAAAGAAAAAAAAATAGACAGGAAAAGAAACAAATTCAACGCAGGGGGTCATTATGGCTACTTTAACAGCAGACAGTAAGTGCACAAACAAATGGCATTTTTCACTTTTCATCCGCTGCTTAGCGTGAACATTTTACGCTCCGTCTGTTCACGTTGTGTTGCTTTCACTTTTCAATTATGATAATCGAAATCTGGTAGAGTGAATTATAGAGGGAAAATGTGATTTTTATACAGCAGAGAAAGCAGTATCAGGGAGAAGATCTTGCAAATAAGAATCTCTCACTTTCATGAGTATATTTAGCTAAAATCTGCAAAAAGGATATCAATGGAAACAATATTTGGCTTTTTATTATTGTATTTCACATGATATTAGAGCACGATGTGAAAAGGCTTTAAATCACATTAAGATCGCCCCATCTGCATCCTACAAATCTCATCTTGGTGAGAAAAAAAAGCAAAGAGAGAGAGCGGGAGAAAAGGGGGGGGGGGTCAAAGAAAAAGAGAGAGAGAAGGTGCAATTACCAAGAGCGTAGACTGAGGGATCAACTTCACTTCAAAGAGGCCGGGCCCCGCGTCCCATGCTCCTCACAGCCCCGAGTACCAGTGTTGTGAGAGTAGGTAAACATGAGCAGATCACAAGACTGTTAATAGCAGCCAGATCTGAAGAGGTCTCCACCTTGTGCCTCCCTGGCTGCCTCTTAGATTCTCAGACAAGCTCTTGCCTGGAAGGAACACTCACCCAGCACATTCAGCTACTCAGTGTGTGTGTGTGTGTGTATTATCCCAATAGCTTTTTTTCTTTTTTGTAGAAGTAGTAGTAGTAGTAGTAGTAACTGAACAGCACACAACTGCATGCTGGAACCTTTTGAACCCTCACAGCGTAGAAAACCAACAGCTGCCATGCAAAAGCCTTAAGTGCGATACAAGGTGAAAACACAGGGGGGGTGCCACAAGAACAGACACCTCGTTGCCAAGTCAGAGCCAAAATTTTGAAATCATGCCTTTTATCTGACACACTCAAAAATAGAGGTACTTTTCAAGAAAAATTACGGATTTACGGGAACACTTTTGAAGAATATGTTCCCTGAAAAACTACGTATCTTACAAGTGCAGTATTAGTCTTAAAGAGAGCAGAGGAACAGCATTAAAACACTTTAAAAGGACAACAACTGCAAAAACTGGATTGATATATGTATTAAAAAAAAAGCCTGGATTCACATGCAACAGTAACTTGACTACTTATGAACACTTATAGAATCTTCGCTGTTGAATGGTGTCAGCAAATGCAGGTGCAGAAAGAGGCTCTCCTCCAACTCAGAGAAAATCTATTCTGTATATTTATTATGTATCTGTTTATCTGTCCGGATCTCTCAATAACGAATGGATTTAGATGGAAACCATGCATCCATCCAGCCATTGTTATACTGCTTATTCATTAGGGGTCGCAGGGGACTGGAGCCTATCCCAGCTGGCATTGGGTGAGAGGCGGGATTCACCCTGGACGGGGTTGCCAGTCCGTCGCAGGGCCATCAGGAGGAGCAGTTAGGGGTTCAGTTTCTTGCTCAAGGACACTTCAACATGGTCACCGGGGGAAGTGAGGATCGAACCAGCGATCCTTCGGTTGCTAGACGGCCACTCTACCTCCGAGCCATGCCGCCAAGTGGATGGAATCAGCAGAGCAATATCATTTCACTCAGATAAGAGGATCAAATTCCTGGTTCCAGGTCATTGGTAGGATGTAGCTGTGTTTTCTGGATGTGCCATGGACAAATGTGTATCAAATTCACCGAATACACGCGGAGCGATTGAAAGAAGGTTTCTATTCAGGTCATCATCTTAACCATATTCTGGAACTGTAATCCAGAAGATCTTATTTATTGGGAATATACATTTTAATGAAGCTGTCAGAGATAATAACCCTAACCCTTCTGATGGCTGGGAACATTTATGACTAGATTTTGATGATACTATGTTCATATGTGTTTACCCGTTTGCTCTATTATTTTGATATAAAACTACTGCTGACATCCATAAAATCCACTACTTGCTTACTATACTTCACTTTTAGAGTTACTGCCAAGAATGAACTTGTTCCAGCGGCAGTCGACTTACTGAGAGGATTTTCATTCATCTTTTTTTTTCGACAACAAAAAAGTCCACCCTCCCTGAAACTTGCTGTACCAATTGGAGTTGATGTCTACTGTAAGCAAAGTGCATTTAACGCCCACTAATCTGTCATCACTGGATAAATATGATAAGGATAGCAGCGATTCCCCAGGAGTTATCGCAAGCCTGACAGCTAAACAGGATTAAACGCTCGGCATTATGCAATGCAAAGAGTGAATAGCAACAATTTTAAAGCAGCACATGCCAGCTTAACATTCACCACCTCTCAATGTTTTTTTTTTTTTAATTATTTTTATTTTTCATTTGTCTGCACAACTGAGATGGCAAGGTGGCGTAATCCATCGCAGGGGTTATTTTCAGTCACATGACCGGAGTGCAAACCCACCCCAATGTCAGAGCAGATTCTGATGAAGTGTCATTGAACAAGACAGTGGGTTGCTCCCCACTCAGGGTGATGTAAGGTGTGAGTGTGTGTGTGTGTGTGTGTGTGTGTGTGTGTGGGGGGGGGGGGGGGGGGGGTTAGGCTGTGTCCGACCCTGCTCTCAAACCTCCCCAGAGGGACCAGGTGAAAAAAAAAAAAGGAGAGAGAGACTTTCCCTTGAGGGATCAATACAGAATCACATTAACATACGTGATGTATATCAAAGTAAATCTTGGAGCAGCATGTTGTGTGCATTGCAAATTCTATGTTTCAGGCTGTAGATATGAAGGCTACACCAACAGGGAATCAACTGGAAAGGCTGACATCTGTTGGCCGGGATCGGTCACTGCATGTGGGTCTTGTTGGAGCAGCAGGGAGGCAGATGTGGTGTTATTGCACCGAGGTTTGAAACAGTTCAGAACCGATGCCCCCTAGAAGAACAGAGCAGAAAACACTTAAAGAGGCACAAGGGGCAAAACTCTAGAGTCATGAACCAGAGATGAAAAGATGCCTCCAGGCTAACCTCACAGCTGAAGCGGAATCACCCTGAGTGCTTTTAGTGTGCCTTCTCCTCGGATGTCATTTGTTAAGAGAGTAAACCCCTTCATGCTTGTGTGAAACTTAATTCCCTAGTCTGTCCTTGAGTAGTAAACTCTCACCCTGTCTCAAGCAACTGAGACTGACCCCCTCCAATACAAACCCCCCCCCCACCAAAAAAAAACTACACAGGCCTTCAAAGCCAGATGTTACTTTTTGTCTATGATTTATTGTGTAGTTTAGATAAGAGTAAACAAACAGTCATCACAGTCGTAACTGCAAACGCTGCTGTTCCGTCTGGCTTATCACAGATCACAGCGTACAAAGTTAGCCCACGGTACGGAGGCGGGGGGGCGGGCGAGAGACAGACTTTTTCTCTCGACTTGTCAAATCAACCAGCACGTAAACACACCTTCTGCACAAACACACACACACACACACACACACATATAAGCCTGAGCCCTGACCTGTAGGAATGTGTGCTCTCGGTGGAGGACGATTAGCCGGCCAGCCTCTTAGCTCCTCCAACACAGAAACCTCATTGTGATAAAGCCCAGTCAATGTTTGCTGACACACGTTATCTCCGGTCCCCCCCACCACACACACACACACACCTCTCTCCCTGGGCCTCCAGTCAGATCGAGCTGCCACAGCTCTTTACAACGATTTAGGGAGCCATTTGTTTTTCAAGGAGCTGTTTACACAATGGCCACCTCCCTTATATTGGGGACACAGGGAGAGGGAGTTGTTTGAAATAGAACTCACAACCGTGCCAGCTTTTATTGGCAACCGATCTCCCTTTTTTTGTTGTCGTTTTGACGATCTCTTTTTTTTGTGTTCTTTATGGAGCGATAAGGACAAACAAGGTGATTTTTTTTTGTCACCGGCTGCTGTGTAACTACGAGAAAGAAGGGAAAAGAAACACTTATCTTGTGTACAAGCGTGCGTGCGCATGTTGAAGAGGGGAGGTGATAAAAGAGAATATTCCTCAAGGAGGATCAATAGTTCTTATTCAGACCTGCATGGGTCCCTCCATAGGAAGCACTGACACTGTCCTAAGAGTCTGCCAGCTCTATTGATTTTAATTTATTTTTAACTTAGTGATGGATATGGGACATGTCATGAGAGAGAGGCATTGGTCAAATAATTACCAACATCTATTCATTAATTGGAAGGCAAAAGAGATAGAACACTCAATATTCATTAAGGCCTGCAAAGACTTTGCAAATGTGCTGTCTGACACAAGGATGTCAGAGAAATATGTCGATCACCTAATCACACCATGCAAATTTGTCCCTGTGAAATAAAGTGGACACAGAGATCCAACCCCGGAGGATTCTCTCTCTCTCTCTCTCTCTCTCTCTCTCTCTTAAAATGATCTCCTTTTTCACTGTATAAAATAATCAATCTTCAATAAATATTTACCTGCCTTACTGCATGTCTGCCTGTAAAAGTTGATGCTGTAGGCCTACTGAAATCACTTAAATAAAAAAAAACAATACACGCAAAGTACATGTACAGTAGCACCCTGTTTCATCGCTACAAAAGTACACAGAGATAGGAAGCTTGAGCGTTTTCGGAAATGTGAAGTTATAGAACACAATGAGCTCAGTCACTGGGTTTACATGCGCTCTGATTACAATCTTTCTGATTGAGGATTTCGGTTTGCCTGATTGTATGTGATGTCATCTAATCGCATCTGGCGACACATTTTCATTTTGAACATATGTGTGAAACGCACAAAACGATAAATAAATCATGCAACTCAACAACTGCAAAGATGGAGATCTATGGTCTGTTTAGCATAATAGTTGCTTTTGTACTTTTTTATGCTTTGTGTATACGCGATAGTGTTTGATTCGTTTAGAGTTTGATTTTGAAACCACCTCTCCGCCGTGGACCAGTTTTGCTCAAGAGTCCCCTTTTCTTTTCTTTTTGGATGTGAAAAAACATCACTGCACATTTCCGTCAAGCGTGCGCAGCAAGAACGCAGCCGAAGAGCTACTTTTATCGTTTACATACATACATGATGCAGTTTTTCTGAACCGACTGAAGTTCCACTCAGTTTTGAGACTGTCTGACTGAGGTATTTATTTGGAATATTTTAATTATGTTTGGGCTTTTGAAGCCATTATAAATCAGAATGTTAGGGCTCCATGTAAACCCAGCTGATGAGGTAAAGCTAACTCTCCGGAACTTTCTGGCCTCTACAAATTCGTCAGGCTATTCAGCAGATACGAGTCGCGATTTATTATTGCTGTAACAGCATCAGCAGCCTTGTCATACATAAAATATCATCAAAACCTTTGCAACCTGCAATAATTCGCTTGATTGAGTGCAAGTTTCTTTGGTGTGCATCAAGTCAGACTGACCAAAGTGGCCTATGGGTTCTTTCAGACAGGCCCCCTTGGTTATTGAGTATCACAACGCTAATTATCCCGAATGCGAGCTATTGCAAGGCTTTGCCCTTTGAGAGAAGCAATCAAAGAGCTGACAAAAGGCTGAATAATCACTGTATAAGTGCTGGTTGCAGCATGTATGTGTGCGCTCATATTTTTTGATATGTTGAAGGCATGAGAAAACAGAACCCCCCCCCCCCCCCATTCTGGTAATAAACATCTATGGTAGTCGTTTCTGCAGGTTCTTGTTTTGGGATTCCGATAAGCGCAAAGTGAAGAGGCTGTGTGAACAACCAAATGTTTTGTGTTGCATCAATGTTACAGCCTCCGTTCCCACCGAGCCGGGCCAAGGTCATAGTTAAGTTATGATTACAGTATGATGCACTCGGCGAAGACACACAATAAAGAGGTCTCTGTTGAACCATAAAGCTGTCAGAATACATCACAAAAGTGTTGGATGCACAGGGAACACACCAACCACAAGAGAAATAAATAAAACTCTCACTCCTCTCTACTGCAGCTCGTCTCTCCGAGCAATCATCGCTTCCTCGACTTGACACAGGCCGCGCATTGCATTAAATGAATATGCGCTGCTTGAAGAAGAGGAAAAACTACATTGATTTTAAAATCCCTTGGTCCTGCTATAGTGCCATGCACACTGATGATCAATTATTTGGCCTCCGACCAGCATTACTTTGAAGCCCCTCTTCCCCAACAGCAATGTAAAGTCTACACTCGCCATACGAAGCCCCAAAGAGAATCCAATGATTTAACCCTTGGCCGTCTTTATCGATACATTTAAGGTGCAAATTTGTAAAGGCTAGAAGAAATTTTAATTCTTAAGAATATAAAGAGTAAGAACTATCCCGATCAACAGAGTGTAAGGCAAGCCGGTTGGGGGGAGCCGCAACATGCTACAAGTAGTTAGTTAGACAGCTAACGTATGTTGCTAACATAAATGCAACGGATGAAGGAAAAAAAACTACCTTTATCAGGTTCAAAATCTAAGAAGAGGAAGGTGAAACGTGAAAAGAAGTCAGCCAAAGGTAAACACTGGCCTGACTTTTCAACACTGGAGACAAGCTTTGGCTGAGTAAAACAGGAAGTCTAATGTTGCATTGAACTTTAGGCTCCACGAACGCCACTTGCCAGGGTACTCACACTTTAGCTGAAATATTTGGACTGAGATGGAGTTTTAATTTTGCTCAAATTCAGCACATACAGTACATTAGGCTGGCATTTAAAAAAAAAAAAAAAGAGGATGCAATAGCGCCCCCTGTATCGCTGGAGTGGGTAGAGCCTGTTAACAGATCGCACTGTTGATGTAGCAACAACCCACAAAACTTGGGAAAGACTGTTCCTGAATCAGTCTGTACTATATCTACAGAAAAGAGAAAACTCAAGTTCCACTATTGCCAAGGGGACCGATCACAACAATGAAACTTTGACCGACATAAATTACAAGTTAAACACAAGAAAATGGGATGTAACAGGATCTTTTCACATTTAACTGTGTTAATAGCTGCCATTTATTAAATGTTACCACAAAGTCTTTTTTTTTTTCTTCTTAAACTTTGGTTTCTAACATAACTCAAGGCAGATGTGCCATTAGTCTTCACTGGCACCTGCCGCGGTTTCATTTCAAGGTGATTAAGATACTTATCAAATTTATTTCGCTGGAAAAACCTCAGTAAGAGGAAGATTATTTTTTTCTCTCTCCCAACATCCCTACAGAGACCAAATTTGGACACATTTTCACACTCGGTTTGAAAGCACCATTTGAAGATGACGGTAAATCACACCGCACCATGGGGGCAATGGGGGAAAAGTGCACATTGGTCCAATTTTTTTAAGCCTGGCTACAACTTTACCCCTTCACACCTCAATCCAATAGTCCAATGAAGGGAGGCAGCCTAAATGCACCATCAGCACTGAGGTTTGGCTGAGCTGCTACAAGGGTATTATGTTCCAAATTCTGTCCAGCTGGAGTGAGGAGAGGCTCACCCATCTCCCTTTCTTTTTAAACCCAAAATCACAAAAGATCATTCTTCTTCTTTTTTCTTTTTTTTAAAAACACCATCAACCCATTTTGATCTTGTCTTCTTTTATTTTCCTGTCTCCTCAATTTTAAACAATCCCAAGTAGCATCTGAATTTGGCTGCATCAGAGATGGTGATAAGGGTTAGTGATGGAAAAAGGAAAAACAGTGAAAGAAAGTGAGGGAGAAGAAGGAGGGGTGAAGAGGAGGAGAATTGGAAAGAGAGTGAGGATAGAAAAAAAAAAGAAGAGAGAGCTGTGAGGGCAGGTGCAAGCTGTCCGCATACAAGGTGGCGATTAGGGGGAAAGTGGCCCTGTGTGAGGCAAGAGGAACATCTGTGCCTATTACAGCAGCACACAAAAGACTTGGAGGGGAGGAGGGGGAAGGCTGGGGGAAAGACCACGGTCTCCAACATGAGCAGGGCCTCACCAAACACCACAGGCTGAATTGCATGGCCCAATTTGAGGCTTTCAACACTGCTTGTCATTAGCATTTGAAAAAGCGAAGGCAGGAGTTCGCTCAGAGAATATCATGAGTCGGAGCAAGAGGGTGACTTAAGAGCTTGGAGGAGGTGGAAGCCCCTCACCCGTGGCCTCACGCCTGAAAGCCCCTCTCAGACAGAGGTGTGTTGAATGGAGTCATGGCTATATCATCACTGCTTATTAAGATTATGAATGATTATGCAAGATTCATAGCAAACCAGAATGAAAGAATAACTCGCGCCCTTTGCTTCGCATTCTCGTAGCAGTACTCCGTCCCACTTCAAGAGGCGACAGTAACTGTTTTTCCGTTTAACTGTCAAGCCAACTTTAAGCGCAAGAAATGGAAATGCAAATTACGTTTTTCCCACCAGCTGGTTTGGAGTGAATACAATTGGCTACATAATACGACCAGAAGGTGGCAGGCGAGAATGCAACAAAAGTGTAGAAGAGGAAGAGGCTTTCGTAGTGATAAAAGTACCTTCGGTCAGTACCAGCTAGTATTGGACGCGCTGTCCACATGTACATGCTTCATACAGACATGATGGTGCGAACCAAGACATCTGGCGTACGTTTTCTTGCCTAGGGACACTTCAACACAGTCACCAAAGGAAGTGAGCAACAGCGAGTTCAAGATTCATGATAACAAAGCTTAATAAAGTGGTGGATTTCATCTCCTGTTTTTCACAATTAATTCTTGTCAAAAAAGACAAAAAACAAAAAAACAAAAAAAACACACACCTTCAGTGATTTTTGTAAAACCAGCAGCAAAGCTGAAAACACTCAGTATCAAATTGTTTTAACATCAATAATCAACAATAAAGAACAAAAAAAAAACAACAACACTTAGTAATGCTACAAACCATGATCAGGGCCACAATTAAATGAAACATATCGACATGAAATGGTAAATGTACTCATTTTCAACACATTTTTACCACCACGGTACTCAAACACTTAATAGCATCGCCTCATTCACTCACACACACACACTGATGGTGGAGGATGCCATGCAAGATGCCATCATCCTCATCAGAAGCAATTAGGGTTTCTTGCTCAAGGAAACTTTGACATGGTCACCAGGGGCAGGAAAAAAATCTACAAGAGAAACCCAATGAGGTACTCACAAGCTGCTGGAATGGACAGTAGATCCCCCTGACTGATGCTGGGGCTTCTGAAAAAAATTCCACTTTCCACTTCACCATGTGCTGGATATACTTCCTGCTTCCTGTTTACAAAGGAAGTAATGAAATCTTAAGGATACAGGAAGTGAACTAGCAATACAAAGAGCAACATGTCTAGGGCAGGTGAAATAGGGACTGAGAACCAACTGTTTTGAGAGGCTACCTTGTAGCATTAGCGAGCACAAGAGCAGTTTGAGACAATAAAACAGTATTTTAAAGCCTGTTTCTGGTGCTTTCTTCAGCTATGTGACGCTTAGCTGGTTGTTTAGATGTTCACCCAGATAAAACTATAATTATCCAATAGCTGGTGAGACATTTGAGGAGATTATAATATGGAATATGTCATGAGTTTAAAGAGACCAACAGTAAAGCTAAAGGAGAGTAAATATTTTACTTAAGACAGAGACACAAGCTTATGCTAAATGCTAATTAAACCATGATTTCTGAATGGTTTTGCCATATTAATTTAAATAGAATGTCAATCTTGTATTCACAACTTGCTTGTACTGCTCTCAAGTAGCTACAAAAGCAGTAAATGCAGGTTTAAATAGGATGAAATGGTGAAATTCTCAGAGAGGGCACGGAGGCTTTTGAGACTAACATGATTCACTCTTCCACTTTTCCGAGAAGATGTCACAAATGCATCCTTTTCTGGATCATTTCAGCAGAACAGAAGCCCATTTGCATCATTGCATACTATATCTGAGAATAGCACATGCATGTTCAGTTTGACTTCAACATTCTGAATAAGTGTATTTAAAAGAGTGTCAACCTGGTTCAAAACACAGCTAATGGATGGCATGAAAAATAAAACACTCATTCTGGTGAGCGGTGCATCAAACTTGTATACTGGATTGCTCTCCTTTTCAGAACTGAGAACACATGGGAGGGAGATGTATTACTTATTTAAATGCCACAAGGCATATATCTGTTTGCTTAAATATTCCAATTTATTCCAAGACAGTAAAGTGCCTTGCTGGGGTAAATTATGGATGCTAAATCAAGATGCTGAGTTATTAGTTATGACACCATAAGTTTCTGTTTTAGTCAATATTTCTCCTTTTAAAATAAGAATTATTTATTGGTGAACTGGCAACCAGATTCTGATCCTCAACAGTAACATAAGACCCAGTGGAAGGAATAATTGTTGAGCGGCTTTAACAGAATTATTTCACAGCAAGCAAAAGAGAATGAATAAATGCGTGATTTACTTTTAACTATGACAGTTATGACTTTATTAGCCAGGAAAAAAGCAAAACCCGAAGTGTTTTAAATTGAGACATAAAAGTGGACTTCAGCCTTTCTCAAAACACTAAAAATGATCTTCCTTTTTGCCATGAGGCTGGTGCCAAATAATTCTCGTGTAAGAACAAACATGGAGCCTCTAATAGCCCAGAGCTAACACATTCAATATTTTTCAACAGTAAAAAATCTGAAATGAATTTAGCCTTAGGATTCAATTTAAGCACCTAAACATTAGTTTTTGTTCTAGGTCAATCTGCATATGATGTATGATTTAATTTACTATTAATAACGCTTGTAATTTCCACTGAAATATTTTCAAACCTGGAATAGTGTGCTTTGAGATGTCACCTTATGAATTTAAAAAATGGAAGGATTAAGCCTGATCTTGAAGTGACATTACTTTAAAAATAGTGCTGCACGATGACAATTTGATTTTATTATCATCACACAGCATTGAAACAAAAAATTTTGAGCTACTCTCTCAGAGGTGCAAAAAAATCTTTCAGAAATAATAATTTTGGAGGATTTTTTCGTTGTTGCTATTGTTCTATTTGAATATAGAATCTATTATTTTAAACCGTTGTTTGCGTTGAGGAATACGTATTTCAAATTAGCAGTAATTGCTCACTTTTTACTTGATAAACAGGCAAATAGATCGGTTAAACCAATCGCAACATTGGAATGTTCTACTCAGTTATCGCGCTGTGGCTTTTCCACTAAAATGATTCAGCTGCACAAGAGTCGTTGAATGTTTAAATCTCAACATAGTGGCAATACACAGTGACTTATAGTTCAAATTCAAAACACTGCACCATTACCCTAAATGTAAGCTTTGTAACTTCTTAAATATCGTTCCACTCTCTCAAATATCAAAGCGACAGGTCACAGGTAAACCAGCAGGTGCAGCTGACCCCTTCTTCTTTTACATAACAGCGTTTCTTGATTTGAGCGAGATGAGTAAAGACATAACGATACATTATGCATGTCAGAAAAGTAATTTAGTCCTATCTGATGAAATTCTGCATTTGCAAACATTAAAGGGAGGCGGGTTCAAAGGCAGGTCTTCACGCAACTGTGACCACACACGAGAGGATGAGGAAAAGTGTGAGAGCTCCCTGTTACTCCACGCTTTTATTTATTGTAGTGTTTGTGTTACTGGGCCACGAGGTGACACTGATGAAACATGAAAACTGCTTTTGAACAGATTATTAAAATCTTCCCCATCCCATCATTTGACTAACTGCTATCAGAGGGTTTTCAGGATTTCACCATGTATAAATGTTTGATATGCTGCTGATGTGTGTGTGTGTGTGTGGGGGGGGGGGGGGGCAGTGGCTACATTTTGCTTGAGAAGCACGCTTCCTGAAGGTCATCAGATCTAATTGTCAGATGGACCAATTTTTGATTGCTGCTACAAATCCCCACAAGAATCACAGGAAGCTTGCCGCACATGTATGTCAGCACATTTTCATCTTCCCTGAAAATTAAGAAAAATTAGGGGCATTTAGGTCAAATATGGTTTGGAATCTCAATAAGGCGCAATTCTAAAAGCAATCACTGTCTGATATGTTTTTAATACTCACCGCCACTCCAACTTAAATTTGCATCCTTGAGTTTAATGGTCAGTGCGTCCTAGCGTTCCTCTAACCTCTCCATCAGAGCAGCATAGCCAGAACTGGCTCAATTCTTTCCCCGACATATGATGTAAATGCTCTGTGGTGCACATTTAATATGATGTCATTGTATTATTGACATCCGGGGATGGACTGGCGTCTGAGGCTGATTTGTTTAATATCTACTTGAAAGAATTCTATTGACTTTGCCTTTTTCCTCATCTGCTCACAAGATGAAAACATATCTTCCTCCCCAGAAGCTCTGACCTAATATGTTTTTCAGAAGGACATTTTATGTGTATGTATGTTTGCGCGCACACTATGGCTGCGTTTGTGTGTGTTTAGGTCCATTCAGGACTTATATCGATATAAGCCAGGCTTAATCCTTTCACTCTGATGGCTTCAATGACAGCAGCACACCATCAGATAAGAGGTCATTGAACTGCAGCAGCCACCTCTTCATTCAGAATAAATGGGGTGCACCAAGAGTGCACCTTACTATGTGCCACAGTCCTCAGGTCATAATGAAAACGTAATGCATTTTGGGTTGCAGCTGCCATCACTTCTGAACTAAACAGAACTGATACTGTTGCTATGACTCTTATAACTTACCCAATTTGTTCCTAGAAATGATGCACATACCAGACAGATATTTCAACATTTGATATGTATGAACTTACTCTCCAGGTGATGAAACAGGAGGGAGGGAAATCAATTCAAGCTATTAGTGAACCTCTTGGCTCAATATTGCTGCATATTGGTGGCGGTGCTTGTGAGAAATGCAGTCCTCATTTTTGTAAACACTGCTGGTTGTTTTGTTTTTTTTTCCCCCAGAGGGGCAGAGTCAACACCAACAGAAAGTTTAAAATAATTCTTCCTGGAACTCAAACCAGGATGTTTCCCTGAACCTGAGCAACCGCACCTAACAACCTTAATATCCATTAGCATTTGTTAGCTTCTATTAGCCATTTGCTATGTGTGATGAGCGATGAATTGGAAGCATAACAGTGTCACGTGGGTTTCTCCATTGCCCTGCCCCCTTAGAAGACTGGTAGCAGATTCTATTCAGGGACGTGATCATGGCCACAGACTATGATCTATTCTTTGCCTTATAGGAACCTAAAAATTATTTAAATAAAATTTTACAGGAAAACAACTTTTTTTTTAGACAAATCAGGAGAGGTTTTACCTCGTTTACGATCTCACTGTCTGATTGACACGAGATCTGGCGATGCTCCTCTATGATGGTGCTTAACCGTTGTCCATGTTCGCTGCAGTGCTGCCGACAGACACTTCAAGTTATCGTGCAGCACTTTCACATTTTAATGAACATCCGTTACTTCAAAAACCTTTTCTAAATGAGTTCACATTCGTGGCCGCCCCATTAAATCTCTCTGCAATTCACAGTAAAGTTTGTGTCTGTGGTAACATTCCCACCCTGTAGGGAGAACGACATCTGTGGGCGGAGCATGTGTACGCCAAGCTGGCTACGTCCGCTTAGCCATTTGGGTGATTAACTTGGTTGTTCTGCTCCTTTCCAAATGTTATCAAACCAAACAGATTAAGTTCTGACAGTGAAACGAGTCATTTTGAAGGAGTTGTATGATTTTAAAACAACTAAGACAAAAGTGCGGCACTAAACCTTGAAAGGGATTTCGGGGGATTTAGCTAAACTTAAATACACAACATTTACAACAGTTCCAAAGAAGAGGAAGAGATGACCACGCCCACTTAGTCCTTTCATAACCATTAATAAAGCTATGCTTTTAGCTTCTTGTAGCATTGCACTATATTGTATTAAGCCAGTGAACATCATTGTGGGCGAATCACTTTTTTTTGTCTAGGCTCAGTTTTCTCAGCTGCACCTGCACGCACATGTCAGACTACCAACTCTATGGAACTGTAAATGATTTCTTTTGCTTGGCTAAACAGTCAGGTTCACAGAAGCCAGCCGTACAAGGATTCACCCCATGTCTAAAAGCATCTAATATCCACACGGGTGTTGCTTTCTGCTCTGTCTGTCTCCAGTCCCACTGAGGGACATGAAAACCAGAGACCACAGACGACCTTGATTGAAGCACAGCTGAAACATGCTAATACCCTGATTTTGTTTTCACTGGGAGGGCTCCCCGGCTGTGGCATATCATTTGATTTTTGCATGCATCGAATCGCTCCATGTGAACTGTCACAACATGTGTTTCTGTGCGCTGACGCCTCAACAAGCACCTCTCTTTGAGCAATCATCTGGGGACAACGCTGGATGTTTATTTTGGCAGAAATCTCATCACGCATTCATGCCCATTTCCTTTGGTCCGAGTAGTGGCCCTGCATGTCGTCGTAAACTAGACTGAAAATAGATTATGCACATATGGAGGCCTAAGCTGTGCACAACAAGCTTTAGAAGCAAAGCAATTTGCAGTAAACTAATTACAATCCGATTTTCTAATCTCTCTCTCTCTTTTTTTTTTTGTGTTTTTGCTGCCATTTTCTACTTCTCTATACTCTTTAAGACCCGGCCCATTACAACAACCAGCGCTTCTAATGACAGCACGTTAACACAGCAC